>NC_051862.1:149999465-150331549 GCF_015732765.1 Culex quinquefasciatus | reverse complement strand
TCATCATCCCCAGAAAAAAAAACTTAGGCAGGTACTTCAAAATTTTTGAGCCGGCGGTGGCGAAAAGCAGACGGTGATTCACTGGAAATACGATTAAAAAAATGGTTAGGCATAAATTTTTGTCCAAAGAAATATTTAGAAAATACTTACCATAGTTTTAGAAATAATCCTGCCACATTTTTGCGAAAAAAACCCTCTTTTCTGGCGAATAATCAAATTTAAACTCGGGAGCTCTGACTCAGATTAAATGTGAGTGGCCATCTTCACTTAGACTATTTTTTCATTTCGAACTTCAAAATCAAAACATTCGATAGTAACGTGAAATTCACTTGAAACCTGAAGGAAAAGTCAATTGGGGTGAATCGAAGTGCAATTCACGTGAATCTGGGATGAAAATCCCATGGAAAAAGAGTGGATCAAGATGGGTGTAGCTGACGCGGTTTTCACGTGCATTTATAATGAAAGTCATGTCTAAACCAAAGGAAAAGCATGTTAATTCATTGTGTTAGTTTTAGGATTAGCTCACGTGAAAAAGCATGTGAACTTGCTGTGTTGGGTTTTTTCAGTGTATTAACGGAAGAACTGATAATGTCATTGCTAGCGAGAAAACAAACGGCCAAAGAACACGATCGATCTTGCGAAGCAACCGCGCAGCCCCGTTGCCCTCAATCGACTCAACCAATTAAAAAACACATCTTTTTGCGAGTGTTCGAAAATAGAAGGGGTCGTACCTCACCTTCGTCATGAGATATCAAAAAAAAAATTGAGCTCTAACCCGTGATCAGGGACAGTTATCCCTTAGGACAGAGTTTCACGCAAATGGAAGAGGAGTTGGGGCAAGTTTTTCCGATTTCGTGTGAGTTGGCAAAAAATTACCCTAATTCTTTTCGATACTAGGGCTGAAATTCTTAGTACTTTTCAGCATTGTACCAAAAAACTAACTCGACTAATTATTTAATTGAAAGAGCGATTTTCAGAATCACAAAAGTTGTTTTTTTTTTCAGAACACAACTTAACGCGCAGAATTTTTTTGTAACTTGGTGCATAAACTAGTATTTCGACTTTTTTCAAAGCTATTAAAAAATCATGATTTTTTTTCGATAAAACGGCAACACTGCCATTTTGTGTCAAAGCTCAAAAGATGGAATTTTTGTCACATTTCCAAAGATGAGGGGGTTGTTAAAATATCAAAATATCAGCTCTCAGCAACTACAATTATCCCGGCTGAATATACATGCCTCAAATACAACTGCTCTTCTCTCCTTATTGAAACTCTCAGCGCCGAACATAGCCGAACACGTTTTCGTTTTTACACACTCGCGGTTGACATTTTCCTTTTCTCTCTCATTTTCGCTTCCACGATCATCCTACCGCAACAGCGTTTAACCACAAAAGCCGTCAAAAACTTTTTTTTTGTGAGAAAGCGCAATTAGAACAGTACTTTTTTTTCTACAGGGTAAATTTTGGTGAATGTTGGCATAGCGTGGCGTACTTTAAGGACGAAGTCTTGCCTCATTAAAATATCTTTGATCCGGCCTCCAAAAGTGTTTTAGTGACACTTAAGTGGCTCTAACTTTTGATTGGGTTGTCAGATCTTCCATCTTTTAGGCTTTTGAAAAGGTCTTTTAAATACCAGTCCTAAAATGTATAACATGACGGGTTTTCAACGGCCAAACAAAACATTTCTTATTTACAGTATGTAAAAAAAGTATTTACACCCCTTGGGCACTATGCACATTTTGTGATGAAACATGTAAAAAATAAGTTTAACAGGAACCTAGTACTACGTTTTGTTCAGAAACTCATGCCAAACATTTTGTAGCAAAAAGCTCATGAAAAGATGATTTAAATAAAAAGTTATATAACAAATACTATTACAAAAATCAAAAGAGGTGCAAGTTTGTACACCTTTCGAAAAATTAACATAAATAAAGTTATTTGTTGACAAATCACCATTAATCCAGTCTCCCAATTCCAAATAGGCATCCTTGACTGATTAAAAAAATAATTTGGATTGAATCTAAAGTTAACTAACTACTTAGTATAAAAGTTTATATAACTTTGGAAATTCTATATAAAACTTATCTAAATTTATTTTTGCAAACTTTAAATTCAACTAAATGTCAATACAATTGCTATATAAACATTTTGGAGTGAGTCTTTGTAACGATAGAATAGGTTTTTCGTTGGAATTTCGTACCAACCCGGAATTACGTCGTCGGAAAATCCGCCGGCATCCAAACCAGTCCACGATTTACAAGTCAACTTATGTGACATCGGAAATGGCATAAAATTTCCGATCTTTTGATACCCAGACATCTAGGTTTCCTATAAAACCCACGTTTTTAAATATCTAGGTTGTTATCGTTTCGTTTGAGCAATCTGCCAAAAATGTATGGACTTTTGTTATTTTTGTTCTCGTGGATTAAACTTACTTTTTTGTAATAGTATTTGTTATATTTCTTTTAATATAAATCATCTTTTCATGAGCTTTTTGTAACAAAATATTTGGAATGAGTTTCTGAACAAAACGCAGTAGGTTTCTGTTAAATTTTCAATTGTTTACATGTTTCATCACAAACTTACATACTGTAAGTCTAAAAGTTTTCAGATCTGACAAGATATAAAGTTTTAGTGATATTTGTGCTTTTAAAAAGCTGGATTTCACCTATCTATATGAAAACTATGTCCAAATCCATCATCCGACGTTCTAAACGAGTAGTAGTTTGAAGATATGGTGACCCTGTCTTAGTGGTGATTAGTTTGGCTTTTTGAGAAAAAAAAAGTAAGATAATCTAGCTTAACATTTGAAAAAGTCGTATGAAACTTAAAATGGCGTTTTGACCGTGTCTTTATCAAAGAGCCTATGTCTGAAAATACTTTTATCGGATTCCTCGGAAAATTTCACACAACATATTACAAAATTGGCGATGTCGAACCGAACTTCAAAATTTCAGTGATGACCTATATATGTTTGGGTTCCAAAAGTTGCGTCTTTCAATTACGAAAAAAAATTATCGTCATTAAAATTCGTACAAATTCGTGTTATACGAAAAAAAAACGTACAAAAATCCGACTTATTATAAATCCGTGAAGAGGGTCGAAAACCCTACGGTATGGAAAAACTTAATTATCATCTAAATTATGCTTCATCAAGTAAGCATTTGTGAATTAAGTTAGTTTTTCTATATTTTTTTTATAAAAATCCTTTGTTTTGGTTTACCAATGTTGCACCATAGAATGTACCCCTATTTTTGCTCTCGACAACACAAACAAAGGTAGATAATTTGATCAAACGAAAATAACAGGTCACTGCCAGTTTTGTATGCGCGAATATGTGTATGTGTGTGTGTACGTTTGGGGTGCTCTGCGAGAACATCACATTCACACACATAGACAAACACAAACAAATGGAAAAAGCTGGCATAAAAGTTGAAAAACTGTGGTACGGGATTCACGTGTGTTTCTCTCACCTTTGAGTGGGAGCGGGGTTAAGGAGAACGGTCAAGTGGGTGGAAAGTGTCCGCCATAATCGGATTACCGTGAGGGGGTGGGTGAGTGGGAGATATTCAGTAGATTATGGAACCGGTGCGAGGGTACTTGGACAATATTTAGTTTTCACACCTCCCCCAGAGTGGGGATACATATTGCGGAATGAAATTTGTCCAGCACCACATTGACCTCTGGTTGCTGAGATACAGCGGCTTAAAGAAAAAGAAACACGAAAATTGAAGTTTTCTAAGTCTCACCCAAACAGCCCACCATTTTCTAATGACGATATCTCAGCAATTAATGGTCCGATTTTCAATGTTAATATATGAAACATTCGTGAAAATTTCCGATCTTTTCGAAAAAAATATTTTGAAAATTTTTAAATCTAGACTAGCATTTTAAATGGGCGAAATATTCAATATTTGGCCCTTTTGAAATGTTAGTCTTGATTTAAAAAATTTCAAAATATTGTTTTCGAAGAGATCGGAAAATTTCACGAATGTTTCATGTATTAACATTGAAAATCGGACCATTAGTTGCTGAGATATCGTCATTAGAAAATGGTGGGCTGTTTGGGTGAGACTTGAAAAACTTCAATTTTCGTGTTTTTTTTTCTTTAAGCCGCTGTATCTCAGCAACCAGAGGTCCAATCTTCAATGTCTCTTAGACAATTTTATAGCAAATTTTCTGAACTTTTCAAAAAAAATATTTTTAGAAATGGTCACTCATGGTCACTATTTTTAAAAATTGAAAAACTGCAAATATTTCGCTAAAATCAAACTTTCGGTGGCTATATCTTGTAAACGGAGCCCTTAATCAAAAAATCTGTAAAGTACTTTTCGATTGCAAATTCAATTTTGCATTAAAAAATAATGTCAAACTTGTTTTTGCATGAAACTTCGATTTTTTCCAAAAATCACTATTTTTTCAAAAATTCATAACTCGGCGGCAGATTTTTTGACCATGTTTCTCTATGGCTCAAAAGTTGCGGATTTTTGTCCCCTAAAACATATCAAAAAATCTCGAAAATCAAAAAATACGTATTTTGGGAAATTGAGTTTTAGTGAAAAAAAAGTTGATAAAAAATCTGCAATTTTTTTTTCCGTGTACCTATTTTTTCTCAAAAGTCCTCAACAATACCTACAACTTTGCCGAAGACACCAAATTGATCAGAAAATTCACTCAAAAGTTACAGCTGTTTGAATATTTACATACCATTTTTGTATGGACAGCTGCCAAAATTGTATGGAGACTTGTATGGGTGAACCAATGACACAAAATAGCATATTTGGTCATAGGGAAGGCCCCCACAAAGTTTGAGCCAAATAAAAAAATACAAATTAAATCCATTTCCGGTTTTGGTAGAGAATTGCTCAGCACTTTTATTTTTTTTCTTTAACTTTCATATGGAACTGCTGTATATGAAAACTATGTCCAAATCCATCATCTGACGTTCTAAACGAGTCTAATAGTTTGAAGATATGGCGACCCTGTCTTAGTGGTGATTAGTTTGGCTATTTGAGAAAAATAGTAAGAAGTTTCAAAAATCCAGCTTAACATTTGAAAAAGTCGTATCAAACTTAAAATGGTGTTTTGACCGTGTTTTTTACCAAAGAGCCTATGTCTGAAAATACTTTTATCGGATTCCTCGGAAAATTTCACGCAACATATTAAAACATTGGCGATGTCGAACCGAACTTCAAAACTTCAGCGATGACCTATATATGTTTGGGTTTCAAATTTTGCGTCTTTCAATTACGAAAAACGTTACTTAATCCACCATTAGGTGGTTGGTGCCTTTCTCTCATATTTTTATCAAAATATCTGAGATCCGGCCTCAAAAAAAGTTTATTAAAAACACTAAAGTACTTATAACATTTGATAGGGTTGCCAGATCTTCA
Source organism: Culex quinquefasciatus (assembly GCF_015732765.1). NCBI lineage: Eukaryota > Metazoa > Arthropoda > Insecta > Diptera > Culicidae > Culex > Culex quinquefasciatus. The sequence goes on along the minus strand of NC_051862.1, from coordinate 150,326,156 downwards.
ATTTTTTGGGCTTGTTGGAAAGGTCTTTTGATTACCTATCCGATGGGTTGCATGATAGATCAAATTATTTGAGATCCGGCATCAAAAAAGTGTATACGTACCACTTAAGTGCTCATAACTTTTGATGGGGTTGTCAGATCTTCAATCTTTTGAACGCGTTGGAATGGTCTTTCAAATACCTTTTTAACAATATATAGCATAACGGGTTTTCTTACAAAAACCACCCTTTTTTACAAAATTTCAAACTCTAGCCAAATCGTTTTTTTTAGCATAACTTTTGAAGTACTTTTCTAAACTTCATAATATTAACTAGGGTCTTGTGGGACCTCAAGATGGATCGAATAAGACCAAAACGGTCCAAATCGGTTCACCCGGTCCGGAGATAATCGTGTGCATATTTTTCGGTGCACGGACTTACAGACATACACACGCACAGACATTTGTTCAGAATTTGATTCTGAGTCGATAGGTATACGTGAAGGTGGGTCTACGAGGTCAAATAAAAAAGTCCATTTTTCGAGTGATTTTATAGCCTTTCCTCATTGAGGGGAGGAAGGCAAAACAATTATCGTCATTAAAATTCGTACAAATTCGTATTATACGAAAAAAAATCGTACAAAAATCCGACTTATTATAAATCCGTGAAAAAGGTCGAAAACCCTACGGTATGGAAAAACTTAATTATCTTCTAAATTATCCTTCATCAAGTAAGCATTTGTGAATTATGTTAGTTTTTCTATATTTTTTTAATAAAAATCCTTTGTTTTGGTTTACCAATGTTGCACCATAGAATGTACCCCTATTTTTGCGCTTGACAATACAAACAAAGGTAGATAATTTGATCAAACGAAAATAACAGGTCACTGCAAGTTTTGTATGCGCGAATATGTGTGTGTGTGTGTGTGTGTACGTTTGGGGTGCTCTGCGAGAACATCACATTCACACACATAGACAAACACAAACAAATGGAAAAAGCTGGCATAAAAGTTGAAAAACTGTGGTACGGGATTCACGTGTGTTTCTCTCACCTTTGAGTGGGAGCGGGGTTAAGGAGAACGGTCAAGTGGGTGGAAAGTGTCCGCCATAATCGGATTACCGTGAGAGGATGGGTGAGTGGGAGATATTCAGTAGATTATGGAACCGGCGCGAGGGTACTTGGACAATATTTAGTTTTCACACCTCCCCCAGAGTGGGGATACACATTGCGGAATGAAATTTGTCCAGCACCACATTCACACGAATGGTTGCGCAAAAGTTTAAATAAACAATTGAGAAGGGATTTAAAGTTGAAAAATTCAACCCTCAGTTGTACGAATGATTAGGCCTTTGTACATCTCTGCTGCAATCTATAACTTGAATCTGATGGGAAAAGGATGCAAACAATTCCTGGTGAATATTTCTCAGAAATATCCCTTTTATGTACCAAACTCAATCAACTAACGATGCTCAACAATTTATTTGGAATGCATCGTTAGCAGATTCCGAGTTCCTTCATCAACCTTCCGTAAAATATTCAGGCCCCGAGTTATGCTGCATGGTTGCACCCATGCGAGTTTCAAAACATCCAAAGTCAGTGCAAAAGTTCAATAGATTTCCAATTACGGCGTGTAATCGACCATGCTGGGGCTTTTGCACCTAATTCGCTCTAATTTAACCCGGTTCAGCAACTCCCAGCTGCAGCAATGAGTTTTCCAAGCTGGGTGCCGATCGGTTCCCATGGTAGTCGTGTCGGTGGTATGGTTTAGCTCGAACGAGGATTGAATTTTATCAAGCATAAATCTTCCGCTACAGAACGTCGACGACAACTGCCTACATGTGTTGGGCTTGTTCGAAGGGATTTTTCTAAACAATTTCTCAAATCACTTTTCAAAATAAGCAGAATAGTTGGAAAGTTTGACATTTTCCCTTAAATCAACCTACCAGGTGCATCGCCCATTTGATACCATTAAAAATGGAGAAATTTATGCCAACAAATCCGACACCTGCCCGGGGGCTGAACCCATTTGTTCCCAGGGTTGGTGGTTTTCCACCGTCAGCAGTTTTCTTTCCCGACGAGTGCAATTAAAACCCGAAGCAATTAATATTTTCTGCACGATTAATTTCAATCCCGTTCCCCCACGGAACAGGGTGGAGATGGGAAAAGCCCTCGGAATGGAAATCCGTGGGATTCATTTTCGGAAGGATTTTCTGAGGGATCAAGTGCAGAAAAAAACAGGAAAATAAAATCTCGAATTTCGTTCCGTCACCCTCCGTTGCGGACCATTTCTCGAGTGGTTTCGCGCTTCATTGAAGCCGTGTCAAGTGATGCAAAAATGATGGCGGCACGCGAACGTGGAGCCCGTCAATCGTCGTGATTAATTGAAGGCAGTTGTGTTTCCGGAGGGTTTGAACTAGTACTGAAAAGAGGAATGATTTGTGGTGTTTGAAAACCGAGTTCTGATTCCTAAATTTGCTTTATGTAATGTGAGAAAACTTTTGGTTCATGGTTCTAAATTGGTTTATACTGCACTAAAAATTCTTGTGAATTTTCAACAACGTGAGTCGTTCTACCAAATTCTCGTTGAAAAATTAGAGGTAATTTGCCGAAGTTTGGCATTTTGCTGAAGAAACAATCAGTTGTTCTGTTTTCAGAAGAAAAGCTATCAATTGATTATCTTTGCACCAAAAACATCCGAGAGTATAGCGGCCGTCACTATAGCTTGTGAGATCTCTTCTTATGTCTCGCGATTCCCGCCGATGTCATTCTCTCTCTATCACTCTTCCCCTTTTCCTCGACTATGCGCTCTCACCGCTGAGTCTCTCAATCTCTCCAAAAACTGCAATGAAAGCACGCGAGATGGTGATTAGGAGCCGACCACGCATGACGTCCCGTTAAACTAAAAAACGAAACTATTGGCACTACGCCCCCCGGGGCATGGCCTTCCTCTAACGTGGGATTTCTGCTCCAGCGCCTCTGACGAGACAGGAGAAACCGGGACCGACGTTTTACTTCACCATCCGATAGAAGCTCAGTGGATAAGGCGGGAATCGAACCCGCGTCTCATAGCATCATCGGGATCGGCAGCCGAAGCCGCTACCCCTGCGCCACGAGACCCACCCGGTCCCGTTAAACTGCATTTGCGAAATTGGTTTTGTGGCGGCTTTTGTTCTTAAACGCTGTTACGGTAGGATGATCGTGGAAGCGGGAATGAGAGAGAAAAGGAAAATGTATACCGCGAGCGTGCACGCTCGCATATCTGACATTTTCAATGTTTTTACCGCACATCCCGTTTGTCGTAAAGGGCTCAAATTTGGCATGAGTTCGTCTTATGTACAGACCTGGTTGCTGAATAGTGGTTCGCAAACGGCCTCAATTTTGAACTGTCAAAGTGGATCCAATTTACTGTTCGCCAAAAATAGAGAGTATTGTTATCGATCATTAAAAATGGTTTTTTTTAAGAATACAAAATTTGTGGCTTTTGGGTACCTGTAGTTGATGTCAAGAAATTTTATGAAAGTTGAAGGCTAGGTCTTCATTTTTCATAATTATGAATGAAAGTTGTTTATTGAGTCCAGGCGGTTTTATTCAGCTAGAAGCTGTCTTGATTGTTTGATTCCGTTTGAAAACCTGCTGGTTTAGTGAAAATTTTCTCTGTTTGTTGAATCAGATTCGCTAGAATAAGCGATGTTTTTTCGCTTAACCAAGAAAAACTGCAGGATTCCAAAATCAGCCAGGGAATTTATCTGCGACATCGCAGAATGACACTCCCGCCGCAGTTCTTCGTCACTCCTTAAAAAAAGAAAAACCTCTTCTAACCAATCGAAACTTGAAAACACAAACAATTTTCCAGCAAAAATGTAAAAAAATAGACAAAATAAAACACATAGTACTGATTATTAAACAGCATATTTACCAGTAATTAAAAATTCATGCTTGTGCTTGAACAGCCTCCAACTTTGTAGATGTAAACAAAGTGGGATCATTCGAAAATCATGTTACGCATTCTCTCTATTCATCACCCAGGTACAGACAAGCACACAATGTAAGTTTTGTCCAAATCGGGACGCCTCGCTTCGACCCATAGAACAAACCCACACTGAAATAAAAAAATGAACAACATTGTTTTATTCCAGGAAATTCGCCTCCTTTCCTTTTAAGTAATTGGATTATTTGAATTGCTAAATAAGGAGGTAAAATTCCCAAAAATTTAAAAATTGTGTACTCTTTTTATTTCAGTGTAGCGAATTCTAGAAACAAAAAAAAAATCAGTCGAAATACAAATTCAGTTGAATACAAATGAAATTCAAAAAGCTAAGTAATTCTCTCTCTCTCTTATTTGAATAAAAGAAAAAAAATCGCATGTTAAGTTTTTCGATAAAGGCTCCATACAATTTAACACCTTTAAAATAAACCCGATCTGTTTATTTGATTTTTTTTGTATTACAAAAAGTTCAATTCACGAAACAGGTGTATGTTTTATGGGAGTTAAGGAGTAAGTAAATATCTATTTTTGACAAAGTTGATCGGAGTCCTGATTGCTACGATACAACCTCCTAATTTTACGATAATTTTTTGAACTATTTCAAAAGTTTACTCTAGATTCTTAAATTTCGCAACGATAGTGTATATTGAATATCATACAGAAAGTTTCTAAAAGATTCATTTTTCACCATTGAAAATCTATCAAATAGTTGTCGATACATTGTAAAATAATAGATGGCGGCTAACTTATACATTTTTCTCAACATTGAATTTTCAGATTGCATTTAAAAAACTTTTTTTACAGAGTTACTTTCGTTCATAAAGTATTTTCAAAATTTCAAATAACTGAACAAAAAATCACCTCCATCCCAAGTAACATTTAAGGCTTTAACAAAGCTGTCACAACCGCTATAAAACCTATCAGCCAAAACCAACATTAAAACCCCTTAGTCGTAACAAACTCCTCAGAACCTTGATAAACCCCAATTAAAACCCATAAGGATCTCCGCAAAAGGTTCATCAAAATCAAACTATCCACATTAACGACCCCCGGGTCTTTTGTGGTCTCTATTGCAAGTTTATGCTCGAACCTAGGAGTCCAAAAGCTTGAATGGGGAGAGCACCCAAACCTCTTTTTACTCCAAGGAACCTTCCACCCCAGTGTTTGAACTTACGACCTTTGGATTGCGAGTCCAACCGCTGCCAGCGATTCCACCGGAGTAGGCTTGGTTTGGTGTGTTGTTTGTACTTATGGCATGGAGACGACTCCTACACCTGGAATGACTTAACGGCCTAATAACCAAGGCCGGGACCGACACATTTTACTTCCTCATTCGATGGAAGGTTGCAGCAGATGAGAATCGAACCCAGAATCATCCGCTTAAAAAGCGGACAGCGTAACCATTCGGCCACGCACTGCTAACCGCAATCAGACCAGAAATTCAGCATAAATGTGTGTTTTCATCAAATTTAAATCAAATTTTTCAGTTTTCTATTTTTTCAATCAAGATGGCGGTAAATCGTATTCAACCAGAGCACGCGTTTAGCGCCATATTTATGCACTGCTATTTGGCCGCGATAAATGCTCTTTTAGGAGCTTATGGTTTTAAGTGAGCTTTTTACATGCCTAATGGCACATGACATCTACAACATTATTAAAGCATGCGATAAACCCGTTTGGCATGGCATTGCCATCTGGTTTTCAAGCCTCTATTAAAACTTTCATAAAACTTTATTGAAAGCCAGTCGGCTTTTATTTCCACCCGGTTTTATGTCCGAGGCATAAAACCCTGTTAGAACCTATTAATCAGATCTTGCTTGTTGGTTGCGGTGAATGCCCAAATAAAACTATTAAGTAATCAAGATGCTACAATAAAACCTTAATTAAACTTGGTGGTGGCTAGTTGGTTTAAAAATGTCACTTGGGATATGGCATAAAATCCTCTTAATCACTTGAATTCAGTGCGCTTTATCAAAAATTGATAAAATAATTTTCGATTCAAAATTTGATCTTAATTTCAAAATTTCTAATCTAATCTAATCTAATCAGACCCTAGCGCAGCCAATCTTTCGAAGGGATCCTGGAGAGTGCCTTAGGTTAGATGACGCCTAGCACTCTGCTTGTCATTTATTAACATTTGTAGTGCACCATTGCATCGGAATGCATTGAAACATCACAAGCGTTAAAGCGGCCAGGCCTACTGCGTAAAGCCGTATCGCAGAGATGACTCGTAATTGGGTTGAGTTTGAGCACTGAGTGTTCGAACAACAACACAATTCTGAATCGACCAGGGTGGAAGAAGCGTGGGGACACACCACCATACGCTCCGAGATTTTGGTTGTATTCGTTGGGAGCACCATGCTTAAGAAAATTTGTTTTGATTTCCAAAATCACCATTTTGAGATTCAGGATTTTGTATTTAACTGGTCCATTTTTCACTGAGAGTCTGATCAAGGATTCATTCCAATAAAAAAAATACAAAATAAAGAATCTCGAAACAAAATGAGAAATTTTGAGAAAACAAAGTTGTAATCCTGTTGTTCTTTTTTCAAACGCTTTTCGTTCGGAATGTTAACTTAGCCTTAGTAATACTAAAAAAAAAACCAAGGCCATTTTTCAAAGTACTATTGTTGAAACTAAATTTGAAATTTTTGAAAGCATTGATTATCCTGTTTGTTTTTCTTTTATCCGCTGTTTTTCAATCTTAGATGTTTCTTTTTAACCTACAAAATTACTCAATTTAACGACATTTAAAAAATCGAAAAAGGGACACTTCATCAATCTTCATTTATAAAAAAGCCCTTTTTTGGTCGGATTGAAGTACCCTAAACTGAAAACAGATGAAATATTGATTCAATTTCAAACGAATAGCAGTGTCGGAAGTCATGGTGGCTCTTACGGCTTTTTGAAAACTCACCCGAATATTGTACTTTTCGATTGCAAATTCAATTTAGCATTAAAAACAAGGTGGCAATTAGAGGGTGACGAGCGGGAATTCCCGGGAAATCGACCATTTTTGGACCTCTCGATTCCCGGGAAATTCGGTCGAGACTCCCGGGAAATTTCAAACATATAAACATCGATGCAAAATTATATAAACTAATCAGAAAAACATTTGAAAAAAAAATCAAAATTGTTTAGAACATTGAATGTTCAATGTTTGATGTTGAAGTTCGAATAAACCAATTCTTCTCTAATCTTCTTATTCAGAAAGTGTAAATTTTAACTTGTCAAAACTTCCAATAACTATTATTGAGAGAAGCCAAAAATAATGTGGAGCCAAAAATTTACCTAAAAAATATTAAGCAGTTGCACCCAGAAATGATATCAAATATTTTATTTTCAAATATCATTTTTTTAGTTATTTCTAAGAGGGAAAAGCTTTTTCAAGTTAACTTCGATTTCCATATCATCTCTCGAGAATATCAATCCTCATAATCTTTTTTTTGTGAATATTTGGGTTTTCCTGATAACTGAAATATTTCTTCAATTAATATCTCGGTTACCCTTTAGAATTACAAAAAAACAGTTTAATTTGTTGTTTTGAGTCGCTGTTATCATATCAATGAATTCCCGATACTGGGAAATGAAATATAGGCTGTATAAGCTGTTTAATTTATTTTTAACAAAAATCTTATACCAAGTTTGTGCAAATTTTGAAAAATCATTAGTGCGAATATATTTTAAACTACAATTTCGAGCCATAAAATGCTCAAGAAACGATTTTTTATTTGCAGATTCAGAAAAAAAAATCAAAAGGTTTTATAAAGTTCCTCAAAATAATGATGCTACTTAAATTAACGTTTTATAGAATTAGTATGAACTAATTGTAATTGAATTCATTGAAAACAAACAAATTTATTACTTTTCATTTTGAATTTTTGGCACTATTGGCATAGTCAAAAAAACTCCCGGGTCCCGGGAATTCCCGGGAAATGTCCAAACTCTACTCTCGATTCCCGGGAAATTGAAAATCTCGAGAATCGTCACCCTCTAGTAGCATTAAATTTAGCACAATTTCAAAAATACGGATTTAAGGAAATTGATTTTTTGTGAAAAAAGTGTTTTCAAATAATCCGTTTTCCTATTTTTTCCTGAATAGTCCTCATTTATACATTGCCAAAACACCAAATCGTTCAGAAAATTAAATATTTTCGAAAATATGTTGCCAAAATTGTATGGAGATTATGGGTATGAGTGAATAGGCTAAATAAAAAGAAATACAAATAAAACCCATTACCGTAATTTGAAGCGAATTGCTCAAACTCCAGTCCCAAACAGTATCGAAAACTATTACTTTTTTAACAAGTGCTGTGATGATTAACTTTGCCGCTTTCAAATGGATGGAAAACATTTTTGCAACGAGATGAAATTTCAAATAATTTGTCCAAGTGTTAAGTACAGTCATGCCTCGGTTTAGCACCGCATATGGGAGATGCAAAACCGAGGCGTGCATAACCGAGGCACAGCGCTTATGGGATTTTGGCTATATGGGAGACATTGGCTTTAATCGTACGAAAAATCATGCAAAAATCAAAAAATTATAGTGTTTTGAAATCGGGATGATGTCAGCTATCCATTAAAATTATTATTTCATGAAAATTTTCAAAAAAATACGTATTTTTCCTGTATTTCGAAAATGCATTTTTTTCTCTAAAGAGACCAAAAATATATTGATATTGCAATATGGGTATCAAATGATCAGGTTTTTTTTCATACATTTTGGATGTAATAACAACACTTTTAGAAAATACTCAAAATTTTCACAAAACTACGTCTTTTTGAAAAAAAAACTCCAAATTTCAATTTTTACAATATGGGTATCAAACGATCGGGATTTTTCATACATTTCGAATGTAAAAACAACATTTTTAGAAAATACTCAAAATTTTCACAAAACTACGTATTTTCGGATAAAATAATCAAAATTTTCGTTTTTACAACGTGGGTATCGAACGATCGGAATTTTTTCATACATTTCGAATGCAATAACAATATTTTTTGGAATTACTCAAAATTTTCACAAAACTACGTATTTCCGAAAAAAAAAACTCAAAATTTCCGTTTTACCAATGTTGGTAATAAACGATCGGGATTTTTTCATACATTTTGAATGCAAAAACAATTTTTTTTGAAAATACTCAAAATTTTCACAAAACTACGTATTTTCTAAAAAAATACTCCAAATTTCTGTTAATACGATGTGGGTGTCGAACGATCGGGATTTTTCATATAATTCGAATGTTAAACAATATTTTTTGAAAATACTAAAAAATTTCACAAAACTACGTATTTTAGAGAAAAAATACTAAAAATTTCCGTTTTTAAAATGTGGGTGTCGAACGATCGGGATTTTTTCATATATTTCGAATGCAATAACAATATTTTTTGGAAATACTAAAAAAAAATTACAAAACATCGTATTTTCGAAAAAAAGTACAAAAAATTTCCGTTTTTACAATGTGGGTATAAAACGATCGGGATTTTTTCATACATTATTAAAGTTATTAAAAATGAAAATACTCAAAATTTTCACAAAACTACGTATTTTTGGAAACAAATGATTTGATTATTTGATACCCATATTTGAAAAAACTGAAATTTTGAAAAGTTTTACAAAAATACGTAGTTTTGTGAAAATTTTGAGTATTTTCAAAAAAAATTGTTATTACATTCGATCGTCAATCCCGATAGTATTTTATTCGAAAATACGTAGTTTTGTGAAAAATTAGAATATTTTCTACAAATGTTGTTATTACATTCGAAATGTATGAAAAAACGATAATTAATCCACCTTTAGGTGGTTGGTGCCTTCCTCACATTCATAAAGTCAATACATTCAGTAAAAATAGCAACATTCCCTTAACATGTTTAACAAATCAATTTTATTACTGATTTCTTTTGATAGGGTTCGCAGACCTTCAATTTTTCTGGCTCATCGGCAAGGTCTGATAAAAAAAAACCTATCCAACGAAAGTTAACATGGAAGATTCAGACAATATTTTTATCACAATATCTCAGATCCAGCCTCCAGAAAGTATATAAATAACACTTAAGTGCCAATAATTTCTGATAGGGTTGTCAGATCCTTGATGTTTGAGGCTCATTTGAAAAGTCTTTCAATTATCTAACTAACGATGGGTCACATGATGAACCCGGACTTAATTTTTGCTGAAATATCTGAGATCCGGCCTCCTAAAAGTGTATTAATAACACTTAAGTGCTAATAACTTTTTATAGGGTTGTCAGATCCTTGACGTTTTAGGCTCATTTGAAAGGTGTTTCAATTATCTAACTAACGATGGGTCGCATGATGGACATCATTTCTACTGAAATATCTGAGATCCGGCCTCCAAAAAGTGTATAAATAACACTTAAGTGCTAATAACTTTTGATAGGGTTGTCAGATCCTTGATGTTTTAGGCTCATTTGAAAGGTCTTTCAATTATTTAACTAACGATGGGTCGCATGATGGACCCGGACATAATTTTTACTGAAATATCTGAGATCCGGCCTCCAAAAAGTGTATAAATAACACTTAAGTGCTAATAACTTTTGATAGGGTTGTCAGATCTTCAATGTTTTGGGCTCATTGGAAAGGTATTTTTAATACCTTTCTGAAAATATGTAACATGATAGGGTTTCTTGCAAAAAACCACCCTTTTTACAATCTTCCGGACATACGCCAAAATCGTTTTTTTAGCATAACTTTTGAAGTACTTAACTAAACTTGCTTCTTTTAAATAGAGACCTATGGGACCCCAAGATGGATCGAATGAGACTAATACGGTCAAAATCCGTTCATCCAGTTCGGAGATAATCAAGTGACAATTTTTTTGTCCACCCACCTACACACATCCACACAGACATTTGCTCAGAACATGATTCTGAGTCGATAGGTATACGTGTAGGTGGGTCTACGAGGTGGAATTGAGAAGTTCATTTTTTGAGTGATTTTATAGCCTTTCCTCAGTAAGGTGAGGAAGGCAAAAAACCCGTTTAATACCCATAATTTAAAAATTTAAATTTTGAGTTTTTTTTCGAAAAAAACGTAGTTTTGTGAAAATTTGGAGTATTTTCTAAAAAAATTGTTATTATATCTGAAATGTATGAAAAAAACCTGATCATTTGATACCCATTTTCCAATAACAATATATTTTTGGATTCTTTAGAGAAAAAAAATGCATTTTCAAAATACAGGAAAAATACGTATTTTTGTGAAAATTTTCATGAAATAATAATTTTAATGGATTACTTACATCATCTCGATTCCAACACACTATAATTTTTTGATGTTTGCATGATTTTTCATATGATTGAAGCCAATGCTTAACCGAGGCAGCTGAACGGTGCAAAACCGGGGCAGTGCAAATCCGAGGCGTGCAAAACCGAGGCATGACTGTATTACTTTCAGTGCAGAAAAGTTGATTTTTTCAGCCCTTGTGTCGAAATGTAATACTTTTCGATTTTAGATTTTATGTAATACTTTTCGATTTTTTTTTTGGTAGAGAAAAGAAGGCAATTTTTAGCGTTCGAGGATGACAGCAAAAGTTAATAGTTTCAATGAAATTGCATATAGTACTCTTCAATATTTCTACTTAAGTTTGTTGGCAATCGCTGGATCACGTAATATTTTCAATGATTTTTTAGAAAAAAATTCAAATAATCACCAGCACACAAAAGCTCACGCTCCCACAACAACCAATGTTTTATATAACCCTTTCACACAACTACATGCTCACCTCCCGCAACTGTATTTTCCCCCCTTTTCTTTCAGGTGGACTTTTGCGCCAATGACCCGTGCCCGGATGGCCACCGTTGTATAGATCACGGGGACGATTTCACCTGCGAGTGCCCGGGCGGACGAAACGGACCGGACTGCAATCAGGTACCCCGGACGGTGAGTAGCTCCCCGTGGATAAAAAATGGGAAAAAGCGTAAAAGAAGCAAAAAAAAAACTTTTCACTTGGTCACGGTTCCGGTGGGCACACACACACACATACCTACAAACGGAGACCGGGTGTCAAAGTTTGGCTACTTTCATCTAGAATGCTTTTTGATGGCATCAAAAGCTTTCTTTTTTAACTTTCTCCATCAAAGCTCCAACGATGGTTACGCGTCATTGGATGACGTCTTTTACCTTTTCAGTAAGTTTTTGCTTTGACGGTGACAAACTTTGGATGAAGATTTTTCTTTGAAAAAATCTGCTTAAAACTTTAAGTGGAAAGTGTTTACGGCCTCAAAAAATCAGATTTATCGTTAAAAATTTCCCCACATCCATGCCGTATTAAATGTTGGCAAGCAAACTTTTAGTGACTTTTACTTTTTGTCGAATTAAGAGGATCAGGGGTGTTAAAGATTAAAAACTCATCACCAATTTAATGACTTTTAATGCATCCTCCATATCTCTCTTCCATCATCAACTGCATCCGGTGTAAGTTTTATATGCAGAAATCATTGAACTTAACGACAACTTTTCCCTTCCTTCCTGCCCTTTAAAACTCTATGATTCTCTTTATGACTCACTTGGAAAAGTTTTTCCTCTACTTTTTCCTTCCAACTTATTTTCCCTTCTTTTTTGCAACCGTTTACATCACAGTGCATCACACTCTCGTTTCTCTCGCATCCACTAATTACCGCCAAAGTCATTAAAGTTTAAATACACCCCTCCCAAGCCCCCTTTCTCAGGCAATACTTTGCTTCTTTCGGGACAGAATGATGATGATGGCGGCAGGAGCCGGGATTCACATCATGAATTTTAATTAGCCTTTCGCAACAGGGAGAAGCGCATTTTTCTCCACCAAATCCCACCGAGAAGACGTCGAAACAATATTTTGCAGCAGCAGGAGAGAGAGAATGGGGTTTTGGAGGAAAAGAGCTTCAAGGTGGATTACGAATGGAGCCATTTGGAATTAAATTCTGCATTTGAAGAACATCCAGAGCTTTTTTTGCAAAAGGTCCTGTAAACTAATGTCTTTTATATGTTTATAGGACCTTTAAAAAAACTCTAGATATGCAATGTTTAGAAATAACCTATATAAATGACAGAATTTGAAATATCGAGTAGTCGACAATTGGCTTATCTAATCCAATGTAATCTAGTCCAACAAAAGAATAGCCAGTACGAAGCAAACAATCAGGAAGAACTCGTTGGTAGATTACGCCCCATGTTCAAGTGGTAGATTGGGTTTCACATCCCGACTCGGACCAACACAACTGGTGATCTTTTCCCTTCCGGATTCAATTGCTTAGTAAAGGGAAGGTAGTGTATCGTCACAAACTGGACCTTATCAAGACACCTTAGGAAGACAACCTATGGAATTTGAACGTTAATCTTAACATGTTAACATTCAGTTGATTAATAAACTGTCACTGAATCCGCTTTTCAAAATTTTTGAACCAAGACTAACATTTTAAAAGGGCGTAATATTAAATGTTTGAACCTTTTGAAATGTTAGTATTGATTTAAAAAATTGAAAATATTGTTTTCGAAAACACCGGAAAATTTCACGAATGTTTTATATAATAACCAGAGAGAAGGGAAATACTCTTTGTTTTAACATTGTAAATCGAACCATTAGTTACTGAGATATCGACGTTAGAAAATGGTGGGTTGTTTGGGTGAGACTTGAAAAACATTAATTTTCATGTTTTTCTTTTCAAAAAAGTCACCTGGGTAATTCTCCGCCAACTCACACAGCAGTTGCCCCGACCCCTCTTCGATTTGCGTGAAACTTTGTCCTAAGGAGTAACTTTTGTCCCTGATCACGAATCCGAGGTCCGTGTTTTGATATCTCGTGACGGAGGGGCGGTACGACCCCTTCCATTTTTAAACATGTGAAAAAAGAGGTGTTTTTCAATAATTTGCAGCCTGAAACGGTGATGAGAAAGAAATTTGGTGTCAAAGGGACTTTTGTGTAAAATTAGACGCCCGATTTGATGACGTACTCAGAATTCCGAAAAAACGTATTTTTCATCGAAAAAAACACTAAAAAAGTTTAAAAATTCTCCCATTTTCCGTTACTCGACTGTAAAAAATTTTGGAACATGTCATTTTATGGGAAATTTAATGTACTTTTCGAATCTACATTGTCCCAGAAAGGTAATTTTTTCATTTAGAACAAAATTTTTCATTTTAAAATTTCGTGTTTTTTCTAACATTGCAGGGTTATTTTTTAGAGTGAAACAATGTTCTACAAAGTTGTAGAGCAGACAATTACAAAAATTTTGATATATAGACATTAGGGGTTTACTTGTAAACATTACGAGTTATCGCGATTTTACGAAAAAAAGTTTTGAAAAAGTTGGTCGTCATCGATCATGGCCATTCATGGTCACCCGCGACAGACACGGACGACGAAACAAAGAGAAACGCAAAAAGTAACTTTTTCAAAACTTTTTTCGTAAAATCGCGATAACTCGTGATGTTTATAAGCAAACCCCTTATGTCTATATATCAATTTTTTTGTAATTGTCTGCTCTACAACTTTGTAGAACATTGTTACACTCTAAAAAATAACCCTGCAAAGTTAGAAAAAACACGAAGTATTAAAATGAAAAATTTTGTTCTAAATGGGACAGTGTAGATTCGAAAAGTACATTAAATTTCCCATAAAATGACATGTTCCAAAATCCAATTTTATGAGTGAAAAAGTCCTTACTTATTCATTTCCAAAGACATTTTTTTTGAATATTTAAAAAGGCGATAATCTTATCGCCTATAATGGACGATAACTCATTTCAAAAATCGTTCTAAAGAATTTTTTTAAATGTAGTAAGTTTCATAGCATAAATATGTTCTCAAAATTGTTTACAGAGTACCGTATACTTTCTAAAGTACTAAAATTTTCATAATTTGCCGTATGGGTATCAAACGGAGCGAAATTTTGCATGCTTTTTCACTTTATAAGATTTTTTTAAAAATACTAAAATGTTCACAAATTAGCGATTTTTTTTCGAAAAAACTCATATTTTCGAAATATGCAATATGGGAGCAAACAAAACGAAATTTTGTATGCTTTTTGACTTTATAAAGTATTTTGGAAAATATTATTTTTTTTACAAATTACCGTTTTTTTTTCGAAAATACTCATTTAAAAAAAAAACGAGGCGAAATTTAGTATGGTTTTTCACTTTGTTCAAGTTTTTCTAAATACTGAAATTTACACGAAATACCTTATTTTCTTGAAAATACTCTAATTTTCTAAACATGCAATATTTTAAAAATATGCAAACGACTCAAAACTTTGTATGATATGAAGCATGTATAATTTGAATGTTTGTTTGCGTATTCGTTTGATACCCATGTTATATATTTTAAATCTGAGTTTTTGAAAAAAAGGTAATTTGTGAAAATTTTAGTATTTAAAAAAAAACTCTAGTAAATTGAAAAGCATAGAAAATTGTAAATTGTTTGATACCCATATTAAATTTTTTGAAAATCTGAGTATTTTCAAAAAACTACGGTATTTTGTGAAAATTTCAGTATACTCTAAAAAAAATCTTATAACTTGAAAAAGTAACGAAATTTTAACCCGTTTGATGGGTATAAATTTAAAATTTGAGTTTTTTGGAATAAAAATCGTAGTTTATGAAAATTTTAATATTTGTAAAAAAACATTGATCAATTGAAAAAGCATACAAAATTAAGCTTCGTTTTATACCCATTCTGCAAATAATGAAAATTTGAGTATTTTAGGAAACAATAGGTTCTTTATTTTACAAAAATACTTTAAAAAAGTAAAACAAACAAACAAAATTTCGCTTAGTTTGGTACCCATATTGCAAATTATAAAAAATAAGTATTTTCGAAAAAATACGGCATTCAGTGAACAATTTGGAGGACATATTTATGCTTTGAAACTAATAACATTTTTAAAAAATATATTTTTAGTGAAAGCATTAAAAAGTTTAACATGATATGGTTGAATTAATCAATTTTAGGAATACTATAAAAATAGGCTATCGTCCATTATTGGCAATACGATTATTGTCGATAGAATTATCGAAATAACGTTAACTATAACGATAGATTAAGCGAATATGCACGGGCGATAATGATAACCATTATCCTTATCGTTGGACGATAATATTATCGACGATAATTTTATCGTGTAACAATCTCAAGGTCTCAGAGAACTGCTAACCAAATACCTGTGAAGCTGTTTCGGAAGTGTATTTTATTTATATTTTTTTGCTTTACAATATTGTTTTTGATCACCGGAAGTCAATTATAATTATTTGCTTATATTGGCAATTTGCGGCGAGAAATATTAAGCTAACCTAGGACAGAAAGAGGAGAGACAGAATTGAAGATCGCGACAACAGTTTTTTCAAACCTTTTGTCACATGGTGGATAGATCCAGACAGGGCGCTGGCAGTTATAAGGGGAAAGGAGGTGAAGAAGCTAAGGGCCATTCATTCTAAGTGTAATATTTTGTTGAACTAGCTTTTTAGGGGTCTTCCATTAACCGACACAGAAGGTGTCGGAGAATGTCCCACATAGTTGACACACGATAATTTCTTTTCGTGTTTCGTCATCTATGGGACGACCTGTCTGGATCTATCCTCCATGTGACAAAAGGTTTGAAAAAACTGTTGTCGCGATCTTCAATTCTGTCTCTCCTCTTTCTGTCCTAGGTTAGCTTAATATTTCTCGCCGCAAATTGCCAATATAAGCAAATAATTATATTTTTTTTTAAATTGGCCTTATTTTTTGGGGGGCATTCCCTATGACCAAAGAAGCTATTTCATATCATCCGATTAAATTTCTGATTTTTTAATGTTTTAGGGGACAAAAAGCTACGGCTTCTGAGCCAAAGTATGGACAAAATGTACGCCGTCGAGTAATGATTTTTTGATAAAAATGTGTTACGTAAACTGGGGTCAATCAGGACACATGGGGTGAATTGGGACAGCAGTTTTAATCATGTTGATATTTTGATTTTTCTGATTGGTTTCGGTTAGAACAGACTCAGATTAACAAAATGTGTACATCCATTTCCAAATTTAAAAGCTTTAAGTGCTCTAAATACTGCTGTCCCTATTCAGACTGTAGTCCCGATTCACCCTAGACTACAGTTCTTGTCTGGAGTTTCTTTTGAAAAGGTCCAATAAACCAAATTTCCAGATTTTGCGTTTTGGGTGTTTTTGAAACCACCTTGAGCCATGAGCACCACATTGATCAGAAAATGTCTTCAAAAAATAGTGATTTTAGAACAATTACGCACCATTTTTGTGAAGACAGCTGTCAAAATTGTATGAAGAATTGTATGGGCAAATCAATGACACAAAATGACTTCTTTTGCCTAGGGAAAGCCCCCAAAATGACACATTTTTTTTTTAAATATGAATCTTCTTAAAAGATCTCGTTACAAACATAATTTGCACTTTTCTGCCTAAAATCCCAAAACGAAATGAGGCTGCAAATAGTACAGAAACCATCGTAATTTTCCACCAAAACGAACTCGTCCATTCCCGCACCTAAATGCCAGTTTGTGTTTACTAGCAAATCTAAAATTGACCCCACCATTTCAACTGCAATTGCAATTCAAACCATTCGTGTGTGTTTGATATTTACCCGAGCCAGAATGGGCGAATTCATTCACTGTAATTGCGTGCGGCTTGGGCCCAGATTTGTGCAAACCTCAGTAAATTTCACGTTGCCGTGCGGCTGGTCGAGGAATGCTTCAATCTGCTAAATGGGCTGATGATGTTGCAGCTGTCCGTACATTAGTTGATTGCAATTATGGCCGTTCGGAAGTGCGGGTTTCCGATGCATAATTAGATGCAATTTAGTGCTGGCCTAGCTGGAATTTCCAGCTGATGTGACTGGAAATATTTCGTTTTAGTAATTCGATGTAATTTAACCATTTTTGATGTTTACTATTCAAACTGTTATATTTTCCTTGACACCAACTTCCAAGAAGGTCTAAATTTGTCTGACTTTTATCTCTTCCCAAAAAATCTCACTCCAACTTGAGCACAGCAAACAGAAATCCTTCCCGTTAAATCCCCGAGCTTAATCCTGCCGCTCTTACTTCGCCGTGTACTTAATTTCTTCATCTACCCACGTGCCACGTGTCCTGAAGATGTTTGTTGGCGTCTTCGTCGTCGCGACGTCGCGTCTTAAATGGAGATTAATAGCTCCTGGTAAGGAATGTGCACAAAAAAAATGTAATTAAGAAAAATAACGCCGTGATTAAAAGCCTTGCATGACTTTTTTCCCCTCTCCTAGCTGGAAGTTATTCTTACGAGGGATTATGAGTTGGCTTGCCTCCGTAATTAATCGAAATGGAATGCTATTTTTCAGAGTAATTTATTTCAAGCTTTCGCCTTTAAAAACTTCATCCTCGTTGAAAGACCATTCCACTACCAAAGGATTACAAAATCGAAGAATAATTTCCTCCTGCCCTCACCTTAATGTGACCCATTTAACACCAATTAGCTCTCAGGTGGCCGTAACGATCACTAATTACACCTCCACTGGTGGCGTTGGCAGTGACCAACGGGATGAAAGAGTCTTGCCGGTGCATCAAGCTGGGCATTTCTGAACCCGTGACCACAGAGTTTCAACCTGAAGGTAGAGGAGTAGAGCGGTGAGTTGGAACTTTCTAGCGTTTGGTTTGGTCACTTTTGTCTTGATTGTCTTGTTCAGTTCTTTTGTGTTTGCTTCTTAACAACTTTTGTATGTTTGATCATTTTCAAAAAATGAAGCAAATTAAAACGCCAAAAAAGGATGTTGAACTCTTAGACTTGAATAAATTTGAACTTGAACCATTCAAAATATTTGAGCAATTCTGTACGAAATAGGCATTTTTCATTTTAATTTTAATATTTTTGAATCCTGCTGAAACTTTTTTGGTGCCTTTGGTATGCCCAAAGAATCCAATCATTAGTTTGTCCATATAATTTTCCATACAAATTTGACAGCTGTCCACACAAAAATGATACAATGAAAATTAAAAAATCTGAATCTTTTGAAGGAATTTTTTGATCGATTTGGTGTCTTCGATAAAGTTGCAGGTATAGATAAGGACTACACTGAAAAAAAATGAAACACGGTAAAGTATTTTTTGAAATTTTAAATTTTACTTTTTGTCATTTTAATCAAAATAAAACACTATTTCTATTTTTTAATGTGTTTCACAAATTTCTCTATTTTTTGCTTTCTTGAACTTTGTTGAAACGACCCTTAGTTGCTTTCGAAAACAATATTTTCATTTTTTAAATCGATACTACATTCAAAAGGGTGTAGTCTTGAGTGTTTGTAGTCTTGCGTGTGGGTGTAGCAACTAAGAGTCGTATCAACAAAGTTCAAAAAATCTATGTATAGATAATTTTCTCAGTTTCTCAACAATATGTTTTTCAAAGTTGGGCAAACATTTGCACTAATTTAAAAAAAAATTGAATAACTGTGACTATTTTGAAAAAAGTTACCTATAAATGGCTGTAACTTAGAAACGGTGCACCTAATCAAAATTTCACTAGAGTACAAATTGCAATTTAATTTTGCATCGAAAATTGATGTTGAAAAAATCGGTATTGATTCAAAAATGTTTAACTCGGTCAAAGATATTGGGTTGGGATTTGATGTCCCCTAAAACATGCCAGAAAAAAAATTAAATAATGTTTTTTTAAATCAAGTTTTAGTGACAAAAAGTGACCAAAAAGAATTTACCTTGTATCATTTTGTTCAGTGTAGATCTTATCCATACCCAGCGCCGTACCTAGGGGTTGGCGCAGTTGGCGACCGCCAAGGGCGCCAGCCCTTGGGGGGGCGCCGAAAACGATGATTGTACAAATTTGTCATGTCATTATAAAATCCTAGAAAGGTATTCAGAACAAAAGGGGCGCCAAATTTAAAAAGTAGGACTACAAAATAAATCGATAATCTTGGTCGGAATATTACAAATATTACTTATAACACTTGGGGCGCCAAAATCAACTATTTCAATAATTGTACCAGAATTAAATTTAAAATTAAATTCTCTCAATTCATTTATCAAAGGGGGCGCTCAAGTGGCAAAAATTTCAGGGTTTTATAACAATTCTTTGAAATAGCTAGAGATTTTATACTACAGTATATAAAATTCAATTTAAATTTCACCATTTTTTCCAGCATCAGGAACCATCAAGCTTTTTTATGTTTTGAAGTATTTTTTTTATATAATCAACTATTTAATTGAAATCTACACATTTCTATCGAAAATCTGAAATAAGATATTTCAAGTTTAAAGAAAATGGCATTTGAGATATTTTTATCGTTTTAAATGCAAACTTGTGCGTTGAGATTGGCCTGCGTTTTCGAAATACTGAAGTGTTTAAATTGAATATTTCTAACACAAAAAATGCTTTGACTTTTGTTAAATTTCTAGCAAAATATGTTTTTTTCAACATAAAAATGTTGGTTTTTTAAGAGCACATAAATTGCTCTAAATATATTATATTCTGCTGCTTGTATTCAATTGCTTGTAGCAAGAGTGAAAAAGTAAAAATTGGGTGTCTTCGACAAAGTTGCATAGATTGGCATGCCCACCAACTTATTAGTCGTAAAAGTAAAATATTATACAATTTCTTGTATAATTTTGATTTGCAGAAACACCATTATCGCGGACCCATTAGAATTTAAACCAAAGCAAAATTCCAACTCCAAAAACAGCAATATTTTTTGGGAAAACACAAAGTTCCACTTAATTTTGCTTCTTGGGTCAATAATTTGAAGAATGTTAGTAACATTTTCCTTGATTTTTTTTTGTTTTGTTATTATTTAATGGAATGGATAAAGTTGCTTATCTTTCACATACATTTTTTTTATTTCATGGATTCCATGTGTTGGGCTATCCAGTGTAATTTCGCCTAAATTTTCACATTTACACAAACGGTTCTAAAAGCTTTGTGTGTAGAGGGTGACTATTCTCGAGATTTTCAATTTCCCGGGAATCGAGAGTTGAATTTGGAAATTTCCCGGGAATTCCCGGGACCTGGTAGTGTTTATAACTATGCCAATAGTGCCAGTAATGTATAAAGAAAAGTTATAAATGTGTTTCTTTTCAATGAATTCAGTTACGATTTATTCATGCTTATTTAATGAAACGTTAATTAGTAGCCTCATTATTTTTGGGAACTATGATCTACTTCTTGAAAATAATATAATATATAATTTCCCAGTATCGGCATTTTTACAATATAATAAATAGCGACTCAAAACAATAATTTTAATACTTTTTTTTCTTTTTTAAAACTGTAAATATGCATTGAAGAAATAGTGATCCGGAAAACCCGAATGTTCACATTTGGTGGACTTTACAAAGATTTCCAGAGTTTTTTTTTCTAAGATATAATTTAATATTGAGGTTTAAGCGAAACACAAAATTACTCCATGACATCAAAAAAGGAAATTACCTTGATACAGCGAAATTAAAATAACAAGAATAAAAAAAAATGATTATAAGAATTGCTATGCTTGAAAGAGGATATGAAAATTATACTCTTAGAATTATAAACAAAAATATAAAAAAATAGACTTTCTTCTTGTGGCTAACTGCTAAGTATGCTTTAAGGTTAATTTTAAGGTCCACATTATTTTAAGTTTTCCCAATTATAGTTATTGGAATTTTTAATAAGTTAAAATTTACACTTTCTGAATTAGAAGATAAGAGAAGCATTGGTTCATTCGAACTTGAACAACTTGCATTGAACACCCAACGTTCTGAAAAATTTCGAATTTTCATTTTTTTTTATTTGTTTATATAATTTTGCTTCGACCAAATTTCCCGGGAATCGAGAGGTCCAAAAAATGGTTGATTTCCCGGGAATTCCCGCTCGTCACCCTCTATTTGAGTGTAATGGTTTTTATACAAAATTTTAAGAAACTTTAGATGTCGAAAAATAAACACAAAAAATTTCAATGTGTTAAAAACGTAAAAACTAATAGCCTTTGTTTGAAGCTATGAATTTTCAAAAAACAAATTTTAGGAATTTTATATCAATCAAAAAACACAGTCACAGAGAAGAGAAATATTGTTTTCAAAAATAAATTGAAAAAAAATAGTTTCAAAACGAATCCATCCAAAAACAAGTTTGAAAAGGAGTCCATTTTCTAATCAGTTAAACTATTTTTTCAGGAATGCAGGAAAATGCTTATACAATGAAATTTAAGCTAGGTCAGATCAAATTCTGTTTAAAACGATAAAAAAACACTCTGCTATTTTCAGTCAACATTAATCCTAAAGCACCTTTTCGTTACAACCTATCTGTATAGGAAAGATATAAATCGATTGAAATGGTTTAAAAATAATAAAACATTAATTTGAATATTCTTCAAAGAATTAAATTGTGGTTGGATTTTTTAGCTGTTATATTTATTCAATCAATTACCATTATATTATTAAAACTCTTTGAAGCAATCGCTGAAAATTTAAGTAAACATATCAAAATGATGAAAAATTTGGAGGGGCGCCAAATTGATGCTTCGCCAAGGGCGCCGTGGACCCTAGGTACGGCTCTGTCCATACCTAAAACTTTACCTAAGACACCAAATCGATCAAAAAAATCCTTCAAAAGATACAGATTTTTGAATTTTCATATATCATGTTTGTATGGTAAGCTGCCAAATTTATATGGAAAACAATAAGGACAAACTAATGATACAAAATGACTTCTTTGGGCATATCAAAGCAACAAAAAAGTTTCAGCCGGATTAACATATACAAAAAAAAATCAAAGACCGAAATCTCTGAGAATTGCACTGCTACTAAAGAATCGTATAACTTTATGAAATTATAAAATAAATCTTATTTTTATCCCGGTTCGAAAAGTTTAGAAGTATTTATTTAATCAATTTGTTTAAACAGTTAGTAAAATCCATGCTCCACGACCATAAAATTGCTTTCAAATTTGGCAAAGTTCGAGAGAACATGTTTATGAAAAACATTGGCACATAAAGTTGAAATGAAAATAAAATCGTGCAGAAATAATGCTTTTCTTGGCAATTAACATTTTTCCGATCAAGTCTTACTAGTTTCAGCTCGTGAATACGTAAATAATCATTGAATTTATAAGATATTCCGATATTTGAAGCAAGTTTTTGAAGTTTATGGTGCCGTTCTTATGGTACAAAGTGGTTTTATGATATTTTTTATAGTTTCATTTATGGTATGGTTTTTGTTATAATTGGCTTAGTTCAAAAGAATTGTCATAGTGTAAAAAGTGCTTTATAAATTTAAACGTCAAACTGTAATTTTTCAAATACCATCAAACAAGTTCTTCCTGCACAACCCGCTTTTAAGAAATTAATTACCGTAAACCGGGTGACTTTGATAGGATTTCAATTTGGTTTTGGAATATTTTAAACAGGTAAGGTTTTTCTCAATATTATTATTTTTAAAATATGTACTGGGGTAGGCCACACAAAGTCCATGCACTATTTTGGAAAAAAAAGTTTTGCCAATAGTGTTTGGAAAAATAGTTCCTTAAAAATACTTATTTTAAGTTCCGAGGTGACTTCGATAGTCATAGTTTTTCTTGTTAAAATCTTATTTAAGTTGTCCAAACTTTCTTTGTACGTTAAATGTACCATCATCAAAGTAGCTGATATGGTTTTTAAGAAAAAAATCAATGTTTAGATTTAGTTAACTAAGTTTATAAGCTTTTTAACAAAATACAGGTAGGTAAGTTGTTAAAAAGTCTGTGAAAACCTGAAATTTGTTAAACATAGTTTTGTTTAAACAATTTTCGATTTGAATTTGAAGCACGAATCACAAGTTTTCATAATTTACATGAAATTTGTTCAACTGAAATTGCTTATAATTTTGGAGATTTGTTTGAATTGTGTTTCAAAAACACATATCATTTATTATCTACAAACTTATTTAACCGTCTCCTTGAGGAAAATTTTCCAAGGAATCCGAAAATGCATTCTGTTTTCCGATTCAATATCATATTTATTTAGAAAATCCTGATACTTAGAGAAGTTTAAAATAATGACTTTCATCAACATTTTCTTAACTAACTTTTTAAACTTTTCAAAATTTTATGAAAAGTTCTTCTTGAGGTACTTTGAACACTTCTCTACCACAGTCAGTATGATTCTAAACCATTCCGTTAGTATTTTAATTGTACTCTTCATTTTGCGGAAAAATCGCAAACCTATCAAAGTCACCCCGTTTTACGGTATATCAATTCAATTTTCATCCAATTAAGTCACGGAAAACAAATCTCATTTTTTTTGGGTCAATATCTTATTTTCAAAGAATATAAAAACAATTGTCGTGGAAAAACAGGTTACCAAAAATAAATTGATTTATTTTCATTCCATAATAGCAGTTTTTTTGTTGCAAAACAAATAAGCAAGATCAATTTCTAGTTACAAATGCCTCCAAAATTATTATTAGCTGAAATCAACCATAACATGAAATTTACAGGGCAAATTGGGTTCTATCATTTTTTGTATATTTTCAAAACATTCAAATAGGAAAAATGTTAACTTTCGCTCGAATTTCGGGAATTCCCGAAAAATTTACAAATTTTCCGGGAAACGGAAAATATTTTTTCGGAAAATCCCGGGAATTTTTCCCCGTTACAAGAAATTGGGCGCTCTACCCCCCAGTCCATTTTTCAATTAACTTAAATCGATGATAACTTGATCGAAAAGCCCATCTTTTCTTTTGCTAAATACTTTGTGAGAATTATTTTTCCTCCCTTTGGCTCACAGCCTACAAGCTCTGCTGTTGCCATCGTCCCAGTTGTTTACTCAAACTTTTTCGTCTTTCCCCCTTTCCTCCGGAGGTCACTACTACTCTTCCCACAACTAGTGTTCGGGGAAAGAGACCGGAATCCGTTACGCCACAGTAAGCTGATTTATGTTTTTAATCCTTTTTCTGTGGCAGCAAGACTCGAGGGAGGCGGGGGAACGGGGGAAGTGAGTTTTCTCGTATTGGTTGACTTTTCTTTTTGTGTTTTTCCCACCGGAAAATTCTACCCTTGGAAGGCGTTCGTTCCGCTTCGGTGCTTTGGGTCCACTTTGGACTTGCTGTTTTGCTTTTGTTCCTATTGTTTAAGGTCGAGCTTAATGCTATCATAAAATTGTTGTCTTTTCCTGTGGAAACAGAAAATTTCAACTTTTTTTTCTCTAAAGTTCATCGTAAAGAAAAAAATCCATCAGTGTCATCCATCATCAACAGTCGGCCACCTTAATGTCGAAATAATCAACCAACGTGCTAAAAAAATCTAACCTCAAACATAATCCCAGAATCCTTCTGTCATGTCCATTTTTTCGCTCTCTCTAAGCACACGCAAGTAAATCGATCTCGACCCGAAAGCTAAGCATGATGACTCTCCCACGCACACATGTGATGAAAGGGATGGGCTCGGAAATAATGATGGATTAATGTTCACCCGCGTTTCAGGGTTGAAACCCAAGTCTTCGGCGAAGGATTGAATTCGGGGCTTTGCGGTCCCTTTCTTAATGGACCTACCGTAAGCTGGGGTGAAATTATTATTATTATTTTATTTTTCGACTACAAAGGAATTGGAGCAATCCTCTACGAAATCGGTCTTTTTTCTTAAATTTTAATTTTTGTATTTTTTAATCCGACTGAAACTTTTTTGGTGCCTTCAGTTTGCCCAAAGAAGCCATTTTGTATCATAAGTTGTCCATATAATTTTCCATACAAATTTGACAGCTGGCCATACAAAAATGATGTATGAAAATTCAAAAATCTGTATCTTTTGAAGGATTTTTTTTGATCGATTTGGTGTCTTCGGCAAAGTTGTAGGTATGGATATGGACTACACTGAAAAAAAATGGTGCACGGTAAAAAAAATTCTGGTGATTTTTTATTTAACTTTTTGTCACTAAAACTTGATTTGCAAAAAACACAATTATAATTTTTTTTTATTCTTTGATATGTTTTAGAGGACATCAAATGCCAACTTTTCAGAAATTTCCAGGTTGTGCAAAAAATCTTGGCAGTGCCAGGCTGAATGGTCACGCTGTCCGCTTTGTAAGCGGTTGATTCTGGGTTCGATTCCCATCTGCTGCAACCTTCCATCGAATGAGGAAGTAAAATGTAGGTCCCGGCCTTGGTTGTTAGGCCGTTAAGTCATTCCAGGTGTAGGAGTCGTCTCCATGCCATAAGTACAAACAACACACCAAACCAAGCCTACTCCGGTGGAATCGCTGGCGGCGATTGAACTCGCAATCCAAAGGTCGTCAGTTCAAACACTGGGGTGGAAGGTTCCTTGGAGTAGAAAGAGGTTTGGATGCTCTTCCCATTCAAGCCTTCGGGCTCCAAGGTTCGAGCAGAAACTTGCAATAGAGACCACAAAAGACCCGGGGGTCGTTAATGTTGATGGTTTGATTTTTTTTTTTTTTTGCAAAAAAATCTTTGAGCGAGTTATGAATTTTTGAATCAATTCTGATTTTTTCAAAAAATCGAAAAATAGGTCGCAAAAATTTTCAACTTCATTTTTCGATGTTAAATCAAATTTGCAATCAAAAAGTACTTTACTGAAATTTTGATAAAAAGCACCGTTTTCAAGTTAAATCCATTTTTAGGTGATTTTTTTGAAAACAGTCGCAGTTTTTCATTTTTTTAAATTAGTGCACATGTTTGCCCACGTTGAAAAAAATATTTTTGAAGAGCTGAGAAAATTCTCTATATTTTACATTTTTGAACTTTGTTGATACGACCCTTAGTTGCTGAGATATTGCCATGCAAAGGTTTAAAAACAGGAAAATTGATGATTTGTACCCTAGTAACATTTTTAAACTTACAGGTTTTATCATGGTTCTGAAAACCCTCATACGGCCTAATTAGGCTTTAATGGCCTACTTAAAACCTAAAATGTTACTAGGGTAAGTCCCAACCAAACAACGCACCATTTTCCAATGTCGATATCTCAGCAAATAATGGTCCGATTTTGAATGTTAAAATATGAAACAGTCGTGAAATTTTGATCTTTTCGAAAAAAATGTTTTCAAAAATTTTAAACCAAGACTAACATTTTAAAAGGGCGAAATATTGAATGATTGGCCCTTTTGAAATGTTAGTCTTGGTTTAAAAATGTTGAAAATATTTTTTTTTGAAAAGATCGGAAAATTTTACGAATGTTTTATATTTTAACATTGAAAATCGGACCATTAGTTGCTGAGATATCGACATTAGAAAATGGTGTGTTGTTTGGGTGGGACTTAAAAAACATCAATTTTCCTGTTTTTAAACCTTTGCATGGCAATATCTCAGCAACTTAGGGTCGTATCAACAAAGTTCAAGAATGCAAAATATAGAGAATTTTCTCAGCTTTTCAAAAATATTTTTTTCAAAAGCGGGCAAACAAGTGCACTAATTTTAAAAAATGAAATACTGCGACTATTTTCAAGAAAGTCACCTAAAAATGGATTGAACTTGAAAACGGTGCACTTTATCAAAATTTCACTGAAGTACTTTTTGATTGCAAATTTGATTTTACATCGAAAAATGAAGTTGAAAAATTTTTGCGACCTATTTTTCTATTTTTTGAAAAAATCAGTATTGATTCAAAAATTCATTACTCGGTCAAAGATTTTTTTTGCACAGCCTTGAAATTTCTGAAAAATTGGCATTTGATGTCCTCTAAAACATATAAAAAAAGTGTTTTTTTTTGCAAATCAAGTTTTAGTGACAAAAAGTTAAATCAAAAATCACCAAAATTTTTTTACCGTGCATCATTTTTTTTTCAGTGTAGTCCATATCCATACCTACAACTTTGCCGAAGACACCAAATCGATCAAAAAATTCCTTCAAAAGATACAGATTTTTGAATTTTCATACATCATTTTTGTATGGACATCTGCCAAATTTGTATGGAAAATTATATGGACAAACTAATGATGCAAAATGGCTTCTTTGGGCATACCGAAGGCACCAAAAAAGTATCAGTCGGATTAAAAAATACAAAAAAAATCGAATGACCGAAATCTGAGAGAATTGCTCGTTGGACGATTTGTCAAACCTAACTGAAAATTCAAATTACTGGTGTTTGCTCGTGTTTAGACCAAACCTCATGAAATTTTCAGCGCAAGTTTTCTGGAATGTCTTCTTTCAGATGCGTTTTGAAAAACTTAGCTACCTATTTCCGTACTAAAATTATTGATATTTTCATGAAAATTACGATTTTGACCGACACTCACTATTTTGACGATATCTCCAAAAATATTGATCGGACCAATTTCATTTTTTGAGCACTTAATCTTGATAAAGTTTCTTAATAATATCCCAAATTTTAGCCAAATCCATTCACAGCAACACATGTTCAGCGGTTTGAATTTCGGAGACTGAGCAATTCTCTACAAAATCGGTCTTTTTTCAAAAAATAAATTTTGTTTTTTTTTTAATCCGACTGAAACTTGTTTGGTGCCTTCGGTATGCCCAAAGAAAGAAGCCATTTTGCATCATTAGTTTATCCATATAATTTTCCATACAAATTTGGCAGCTGTCCATACAAAAACGATGTATGAAAATTCAAAAATCTGTATCTTTTGAAGGAATTTTTTGATCGATTTGGTGTCTTCGGCAAAATTGTAGGTTTGGATAAGGACTGCACTGAAAAAAATAATACACGTTAAAATATTTAGTGACTTTTAATTTTTTTCTTCTTAATGCTATATTTATTGAATTGAATTGAGGAATCAACCAACTAATTCAATCATGCAAACAAACATTTTAAAATTCCAAATTCACGACAATTTATTGTTCCATATTTTCAACACCGATGTCCTGTTACCGTGTACTGATAACACACACAACACAAATCGTTTGTTGATCCACTGCTGTACCCTTTTTTGACTGCCTTTTTTTTGCTTATGCCCGCCAAAGTCATTGTGGTAAAACTTCTGGGGTGTGGGCGTGATGGTTGAACGAAAAAAAAAATATTTAGGAAAGAAAGATGTTTAAGCCACATTTCACGCGCTGATACCACAAGCTTTCTTCACTGTGCGTGAGTGGTTATGGGTGTGTTTTACGTCATTTCCGTTCAAGGGAAAACTGACATGAATAATCGAGCTGTTTTAGAAAAGCTGTCGAATGGATATTTTAGTTTGTGCAAAAATTCTTTTAAGATATTTTTGTAGTTTTTTATAGCTTAGACACAATAGTGTCTACAGAAAATATTTTGCGAAATTTCACTATATAAAATCATTATGTGTCAATTTAAGGCATTCAAACTAAACGTCTGTATGTTTTAAAATGATAATTTAAAATAAATTTCTAATATGATTTGCTCAAATCAGCTATCGCAACATTTTCCCAGTGATTGCGCACTAATCCCACAATTTATCCCCATCATCATCATCATCATCATTATCACTCACAATGACAGCATTGTCATCGCCAGTGTGAGCGGCGTCGCGACGCCGCCGCCATGGCCACGTCATCGTTCATCGACAACGGCATTTCCATGTCAGTAGAATTTGTGACAGGAGAAGAAGGAGCCTAGGCCTTTGTGGATTGGAAACTGCGCTTGACAGGTCGTAGGCTTTGTTTTTGCCATCAATTGTGAGGTGCTCTTTTTAAAAGGGGGAACAGGGGGTAAAATGGATCGACTTTAAGATTTACAGCATATTCAATCAAAACAACGGCGTCTGTATTTCAGGACAATGTTGAAATTCTCACTGTCAAATGTGACATTTAACCCCCTAACACACCGCAATAAATTCACGACTGGAGGGGCTCCATTGTTCCCAGAATGGAGATCATCCTGTTGAGACAGCTAAAACACCGTTCTTCTTTATTTGAGCGAACAATCACTGGCAAACGGCCTTCCGTTTGCTTTTTGTTGAACCCTGAAAAACAAGCTGGAATTTAGCGAGAAATCGTCGTTAAATTTGAGCTTCAACGAGAGGAAAAAAAAAACTTTTCCCTCGTTTGTTTTTGTTGACCAAACCCCGTAGAAAGTTGGCGCTCGTTTTTACCCCAGTGGTGTGTGGGTGGCTGGGTGGCGGTGTGTTTTTGCTGCTCTGACCCTGGCGCCAGCTGAAAAATTGCATGATAAATCGCTTTTCATGACACGACAAACCTGCGAGAACAGGTCACCTCATGCCGCACCACCAGCACCAGCCGGCAGGTTATTCAAATATATATTACATAAACATTACCTGTCCCATAAATCATATCTGGCGTCACCAGGCTGCAGGAATGTCGCGCACGTGCAGCTTTTGGAGGAGAAAACACAAGTGAACGCACGTGTTGGGTTGACTGGCGCCGATTTTTAGGACAGGAATAAAGGATGAAAATATACTAAAATGAATTGGACCATTTTAAAAATTCATTTCAATTTTGAAATTCAAATTATTGAACATGTAAAAGTGAAAGTTCAAAAAAGGGCAAAAAATATCAAAATATTTTGAAGATTACACGCAAATTTGCTGAGCAAATAAATAAAAGAGCAACGGTTGCACTCCATCCAATAGTATGAACATTTCTGACTGATTTTCAGGATTGAAATTGTACACCCAACCGGCATGAAATCTGGCCTCATGCATTTTTTTTGCGATATAGGTGTATGACATTTTTGCCCGTTACCGACAATTATCGACATTACCGACGGCTGATTGATTGCATTGTAGAAAAAAAAGTTAACTGAATGAGGTTTGAACCATAAACTTCTCGGTTGTTGACCCGACACGCTACCACCGCGCCATGGACGCTTGATGAAATGAGAGGGATGTACATCTGTATTGTTGCTCGGGGACGCGCCAGCATTATATGTGTTGGTGAGAACTGACATGTTTACACGCGGCCAGAAATGAGCTATGAGCTTGCTGCAAAAACTGTTATAAAATATAACATTTTCTGCAGCAAATCCACTGTTGCAGATTTTGATATTAATTTTTCCTTTGGGTGTATTTAAAATGTAACAAGTCACAAAAATCAGATTCAACCCGCGTCGTACATTTAACCAACTAGATTTACCAATGTGGATAAAAAAGACGGGTGCTGAAAAAATCTAGTTTTTCCACGAATAGAATAATTTTTATTTTTCAATATTTTTCAAAATTCCACCCGAAGCGGAACAGCACTTGAAAATTACCATCTCCGATTCTGCTCAAATTTGGCAGAGCTGTTGAGACTATCAAAACATGCAAGAATCCCGAATTTCATCCAAATCGGACCACCCCCTCCATTTTTGTACCCTCCCAAAAAATCGACTTTTTGGCGATTTTTGAGCAAAACCCCTATCTTCAAATGACGATAACTCAGGAACCGCAAATCTTAGAGGGTCGGTCTTAGACTCAATTTTGAAGGAAATTGGACGTAGAATCCATTTCCGTGGTCAGAATTTAGATTAAAATATGTTTTCTACCTATATTGCGCAATTGAAAACTTTAAATGGCCGTATCTCAAAAAAGCCCTACTTGTTTTTTAAAGTTGACCTCACCATCGTATTCCCCGGCCAATTTTACATAAGAATCATTTATCGACAGAAAGGAATATGTTTCGTTCCAGAGATATCGAATTTTAAAGTTTTGAGTATTTGAGATTACCTAAATTAGCTACACTCGCCGCATCTGCTAGAAGCACTTGGGTGCGTTGATCATTAATTACTACCTGGTGTTCTGTATGATGAATTATTTTTATTTTTTAAACGATTTTGAGATAATTAATCCCTTGAACAATCTTTTTTTTGTTTAAGAATTATTTATTGGGTAATTTTAAATGCATTGTTTTTGCTGATCTCAGTGTCTTTGAACCATATTAAGTAAATTTTGAACTTTTATTATTTATTTGCAAATGCTACAGCATTTTTACAATATAATTTTATCATTTTCATATCATTAGGAAAAATATGAAAATAATATAATTTCATATTTTTCCTAATTCCTAATTTCTTCTTTTATTTAAAGCAAGAATAAATGTAGAGCTGGCTGTAGTAGATGAAATAATTCTCATGGGTTGCCATGTGCGGTAGCGAAATAGTGCCATTCAGCAAAAACTTCAAAATCTGCCATACGGTTTGAAAGATTGATCATATAAAACCGATTTTTATATTGTGAGCCAGTTTCATCTGAATAATTGATATTTTTTCAATTCTGATACATTTAATTTCAAAAACAAAAACATATTTTTCTGATACATGTGGACACAGCTGCATCGTCTTCCAAGATTTCGAAATGATTGACAAACAAAAAAAATCAAAAACAAGAAACTAAAAAATTTGATCTTAATCAGATCATAAATCAAATTAATCTTTGTGATTTTCTCACATTTTTCAGTTTTATACTTTGGCGTCATCCATAAAGTATGTCACGCTCTAGGGGGGAGGGAGGGTCTGAGCAAGTGTGACATTGAGTGTTTTAAGTATAGGAAAAGTGTGACAAAGGGGGGGAGGGTGGTAAATTTTGGCTGATTTTAGCGTGACGTACTTTATGGATGAAGCCTTTCTTTTTTTCCAGAAATCCTCCTCCTTAATCATGCTTCACGAGAGTTTAATTCATGTTAATTCATTATTTTTAACACGATAATGTATCGTACACTTTTTCTTAAGAAGTGTTACTTACAAGATCAATTGCAATTTCCTGCTACCCTGTGTGAATTCCATTCTGCCCTGTATTGCGTGTCATTCTTGCTCTGTCCTGTGGGCTAGCACATAAATGTACCGTATACTTTTTTTTAATTTAAGATTATACAGCAGTTTCCTACTAATTAACTAATGATTATTTGGGATGAAATCTTATTTCAATAAATAAACAGGTAGCAGTTATTGACCAACGCGCCCGAGTGCTTCTAGCATATGCGGCGAGTGTAGCTAATTTAGGTAATCACAAATACTCAAAACTTTAAAATTCGATATCTCTGGAACGAAACATATTCCTTTCTGTCGATAAGTGATTCTTATGTAAAATTGGCCGGGGAATACGATGGTGAGGTCAAATTTAAAAAATAAATAGGGCTGTTTTGAGATACGACCATTTAAAGTTTTCAATTGCGCAATACAGGTAGAAAACATATTTTAATCTATATTTTGATCACGGAAATGGATTCTACGTCCAATTTCCTTCAAAATTGATTCTAAGATCGACTCTCTAAGATTTATGGTTCCTGAGTTATCGTCGTTTGAAGATAGGGGTTTTGCTCAAAAATAGCCAAAAAGTCTATTTTTTGGGAGGGTACAAAACTGGAGGGGGAGGTCCGATTTGGATGAAATTCGGGATTTTTGCATGTTTTGATAGTCTCAACAGCTCTGCCAAATTTGAGCAGAATCGGAGATGGTAATTTTCAAATTTGCATTTTTTCTTGCACACTTCAGGTGGAATGACCCATATTGGAAAACACACTTTCCAAATTATTATAAAATATTTGCAACGGCCTTAATATCAGCAAGTAATTTTTGATATTTTAAAAAGAACAAAAGTTATAATTAAACATTATTCTTATTATTATGAGTGATTATGGTATACACGATGTTTTTAATTACTCATCGAAATCCGAAGGATTCAAATTCATCGTTTTAACAAAATGAAATAGAATGGATTAAAAAAAAAGTTTTGCGAGATTATTATTTCAACATTTCTTTTTTGTTCTTAAATAGTTATCTGTAGATTGATTTCCGAAAAAGAGTCATAAAATTATCAGTGATAACTTTTTTTAAGGGGAATTTGAAAAACGTGTTCAGAATTTCTGAATTACTTTTTAAAACTCGTAGTGGTTGCAGATTTGCGAGCATATTTACACAATTCTAGAAACTCCGCGAATCTTAAATTTTTCACAAGAACCTTGAAATAAGTATACTGAAAAAGCATTCAAATATGAAGATTTTTCTGAATCCTGTTGCAAAAACACTTTAAATTTCTGATTTGACCTATTTTTTTTTGCTTTTTTTTTTGCTGATTTTTTAACTTTTTTCACATACAATCAACTTTCCAAATTTCTTTTGTTTTTATTTTTCGATATGTGTTAGGGGGCAAAAAATTGCAATTATTGAACCATAGAGAAGAATGGACAAAACAAAATACCCCGAGTTAGTTATAGTCCATTTTAACAAAAAAATTATTTTTAAAAAGCATTGGAAAGAGGAACTCTTAATATTAAAGAAAATTCTATGATTGGAAGTGTAGTTTTATGTGACTTAGTCAATGTTTTTAAAAATGTTTTTTTTCTGAGGTCAGCATTCGCTGTATATCTTACTATGTTTCTTTTATATTTTGAGAAACTAAGTTTGCAGTAATTTTTGTAGTATACCAGACTATGTCTCTAAGCCAGGGGTGACCAAAGAATGGCTAAAAATCCCTGTACCTATTTTTCTGAATATTCCTCATCAATACCTACAACTTTGCCCAAGATATTAAACCGATCAGAAAATGTCTTCAAAAGACATTCTTTTAGATTTTCGAATATTTACGTACCATTTTTGTATGGACTGCTGCTGAAATTGTATGGAGCCTTGTATGACCAAGCCACGTAGCCCAGTGGTAACGCTTCCGCCTCGTAAGCGGTAGATCGGGGTTCAAATCCCGGCTCGGACCAACACAACTGGTGATCTTTTCCCTTCTGGAATCGATTGCTTAGTAAAGGGAAGGTAGTGTATCGTCACAAACTGGACCTTATCACGACACCTTAGGGAGGCGACCTATGGAATGTTAACATTAACCTTAACATGTTAACATTAAGTTGAGAATGAAACTGCCACTGAATCCGCTTTGTAAATGCCGGCCCCGATACTCTTCAAGGGTGTTCCCCTCAGGAACTGGGAAAGATTTACTTTTACTTTACTTGTATGACACAAAATGGCTTCTTTGCTCCCATGGAAGGACCTCACAAACTTTAAACTAAACAAAAAATATATAAATAAAATCCATTTCCAGTTTTGGTGGAGAACAGCTCAAAATTTTGAATATTGAGCTTACATAAACCAGTGCATTTTATAAAAATAACAAACTACTACTTCAATTTAAAACTATTTGAATGAAATCTAAGCTCTATAAAGTCCTGTAAAATATCAGTTATTAAAGAAGTGTTAAAAAAATTCTCCTTGCTTATCACACATTTACTATAAACCTCAATCTTCAATTTCTCCCAAGCGCCCCCCAATGTGGGTCACGTTGCAATTACTTCCGGGTCAACCGCGATAGCCCCTCAAGCCACCGCCCCCACTTTTCTCCTGACAGATCTCGCCTCTTCCTGCGTAAAAGCGTATACCGCCCCAGGAAAAATAACGAAAATAACACATCGATGTTTACGTCCCGCACCAGTCAGGTGCTGGTAGTGCTTCAATGAGCAATCGCTCAACCCGGGGCTTATTATGGTGGGCGGGTCTGTGGGGAAATTACCTCCCTCCCCCGTGATCACCTCCTTCAAAACTCAACAAAATTGCGAATCGACCCATTTCGTCAAATTGGCGGAACGTTATTTGAAACGATTTCCAATTTACGTAATGTGTTTTTTTTTTGTTGTTGAGAGATTTTAACTGAACCATTGGTAAACATTATTGTGGAAAGTCGTTTATTTGATGGGATTCAAAAAGGTCATCCTTCCAGGTCATTTGCCATTCTGGGTGATTGTATCGGATGGTTTGCCGTAATCACGTCCAAGATATCACTTTCGCAATTAAAAGGCATTTCAGCAGCAGAATGCTCAATATTCCTCAGACTGAACCTGCAATTAGTGCTCACTTTTAATTGCCAACAATGATGATAGTCCTCTAACCGCTCCGACCCTCCGGAAAGTTCTCCCCTGAAAGTATGCAAACCGAAGGAGCCATCTGTTGGAATTACACTATTACACCGAAGGAAGGAGATGCAATAGAAACACTTTTAATCCGATATTGATTTTCCAACTCCCCGAAGGTAAGGGAGCATCTACCTTGGCAATGTTTGTATGCATTCAGGTTGGACAAAGGGAAACAGCAAGGTTGCTTGGTGACAATAGTGAAGCTGACGTGAGATGCTGCCACACGAATGGGGGTGGGACACGAAATTGAAATCGTTCACTTTAATTTTACACTTGAATTGGTTTGCCTTGTTCAATCATTGGTTCTGTGTGGCAAATCGCTTTGTTTCTGTTAAGAAATAAATGTGTATTTCATATCTTAGACCTTATACAATACTTGGGGATACCCTGAGGATTTTTCCTTATCCCCATAAAAAAGTGGAGCATCAACACTTCCTGTTGAGGTTCAGGAGTTGGTTTTATTCCCAATTATCAATTCCTAGACAATCAGTCCTTGAAAATCATCGAATCAAAGCGAATACAAGGTTGAATTGCATGGGAGAACTGAGTCTAAATCCGGACTATGAGCTCAATGGGGCGAAAACTCGACCATCCCAAGCCAAGATCATTTTCTATAGGATTTTGTAAGGGAAATGTAATTTTTTATGTTATAGCCCTTTTTTGAGTGAAGTACTAAACTTATCAAATCAATATCCAATCACCAATCCATCGAATCTTAGGTTAGTTGAAACCATGACCATCTTTAGAGAACGCCCGGATGCTTTGAGCATGTAACACCATGGCTTTCTACCTAAGGTACTCGCGATTGAGTGTGTAGTAGTGCGGTTGTCAAAATCGCTATCTCTGACTCTCTCACTCCACTGACACTGACATTGTTTATGTTTTGGTTTTCCTGGCACGGTCCATTGTTCTTTTGTTTTTGTTTTGGTTTTAGTGGCACGGAGTCATGCACTCACACTAATGCAAAGCAAGATGACGAGTACCTTTGATATACAGCCTTGATGTAACACCAAGTTACACACAAACCTACAAAGTACAATATACACATGACATTCCCCTGCGGGTGGTCAAACTCCAAAGGACCAGAAGGCCAGCAGATTGTCGTTTGAAATCACGAAAGAGATCAGCAGCAGATATTGTCCTTCCTGAGGAGCTACCGGACCCATAATCCTGCCCCAGCAGGCGATGCATTCTTTGCCGAGTTTAGGATTCAAAACAGGGATCATCGTCTCACATTTCATCTCCAGTGACTTTTCTACTCTATTTTTTTTCCTCTCGCTACGTGTGTGTGTGTGTGCCGGCGCCCACCGTGAAATAAATATATTGCAGAATAACAATGACATATTGTGCCCCGTCCGGAATTGTTCCGGCGGAACCGACCGGAACCGGACGGACGGACGAAGGCAATATGGCTGCAGCAGAAGGCACTACAATTGTTATAAATGATATTTTTATCCTGTTCTTTTTTTTCATGCATCTCTTTTCATTCTCCTGCGAATGGTACAGTTGTGCAATGTCAACCCATGTGCCAACGGTGGAACCTGCTGGACAACGGAGGAATCGTTCTACTGCGCCTGCCGACCCGGATTCACCGGCAAGATGTGTGAAGGTAAGGAGTTTTCGTATTGTGACATCAGATCATGTTGCTTAATCCAAATGAATATATTACTGGCATTCGAAATTCCAGGCGAGTTGACACATGTTTTAAACGTTTGAACATTCAAAAGAATATGAGCAATTCTCTACGAAATCGGTCTTTTTTCTTCAATTTTAATTTTTGTATTTTTTAATCCGACTGAAACTTTTTTGGTGCCTTCGGTATGCCCAAAGAAGCCATTTTGCATCATTAGTTTGTCCATATAATTTTCCATACAAATTTGGCAGCTGTCCATACAAAAATGATGTATGAAAATTCAAAATCTGTATCTTTTGAAGGAATTTTTGATCGATTTGGTGTCTTCGGCAAAGTTGTAGGTATGGATACGGACTACACTGGAAAAAATAATACACGGTAAAAAAATTTGGTGATTTTTATTTAACTTTTATCACTAAAACTTGATTTACAAAAAACACTATTTTTAATTTTTTTTATTTTTTGATATGTTTTAGAAGGCATAAAATGCCAACTTTTCAGAAATTTCCAGGTTGTGCAAAAAATCATTGACCGAGTTATGAATTTTTTAATCAATACTGATTTTTTCAAAAAAATCGAAATTTTGGTCGTAAAAATTTTTCAACTTCATTTTTCGATGTAAAATAAAAAAAAAATTTGCAATAAAAAAGTACTTTAGTGAAATTTTGATAAAGTGCACCGTTTTCAAGTTAAAGCCATATTTAAGTGACTTTTTTGAAAATAGTCGCAGTTTTTCATTTTTTAAAATTAGTGCACACGTTTGCCCAGTTTTGGAAAAAATATTTTTGAAAAGCTGAGAAAATTCTCTATATTTTGCTTATTCGGACTTTGTTGATACGACCTTTAGTTGCTGAGATATTGCAATGCAAAGGTTTAAAAACAGGAAAATTGATGTTTTCTAAGTTTCACCCAAACAACCCACCATTTTTTATCGACAATATCTCAGCAATTAATGGTCCGATTTTCAATGTTAATATATGAAGCAATTGTGAAATTTTCCGATCTTTTCGAAAAAAATATTTTCGGAATTTTCAAATCAAGACTAACATTTTAAAAGGGCGTAATATTGAATGTTTGGCCTTTTTGAAATGTTAGTCTTGATTTGAAAATTCCGAAAATATTTTTTTCGAAAAGATCGGAAAATTTCACAATTGTTTCATGTATTAACATTGAAAATCGGACCATTAGTTGCTAAGATATTGAAGATAGAAAATGGTGGGTTGTTTGGGTGAAACTTAGAAAACATCAATTTTCCTGTTTTTAAACCTTTGCATTGCAATATCTCAGCAACTAAAGGTCGTACCAACAAAGTCCGGATAAGCAAAATATAGAGAATTTTCTCAGCTTTTCAAAAATATTTTTTCCAAAACTGGGCAAACATGTGCACTAATTTTAAAAAATGAAAAACTGCGACTATTTTCAAAAAAGTCACTTAAATATGGCTTTAACTTGAAAACGGTGCACTTTATCAAAATTTCACTAAAGTACTTTTTTATTGCAAATTTTTTTTTTATTTTACATCGAAAAATGAAGTTGAAAAATTTTTACGACCAAAATTTCGATTTTTTGAAAAATCAGTATTGATTAAAAATTCATAACTCGGTCAATGATTTTTGCA
This sequence comes from Culex quinquefasciatus, assembly GCF_015732765.1. NCBI lineage: Eukaryota > Metazoa > Arthropoda > Insecta > Diptera > Culicidae > Culex > Culex quinquefasciatus. The sequence goes on along the minus strand of NC_051862.1, from coordinate 150,287,237 downwards.
CAACCTGAAATTTCTGAAAAGTTGGCATTTTATGTCCTCTAAAACATATCAAAAATAAAAAAATTAAAATAGTGTTTTTTGTAAATCAAGTTTTAGTGATAAAGTTAAATAAAAAATCACCAAATTTTTTTACCGTGTATTATTTTTTCCAGTGTAGTCCGTATCCATACCTACAACTTTGCCGAAGACACCAAATCGATCAAAAATTCCTTCAAAAGATACAGATTTTTGAATTTTCATACATCATTTTTGTATGGACAGCTGCCAAATTTGTATGGAAAATTATATGGACAAACTAATGATGCAAAATGGCTTCTTTGGGTATACCGAAGGCACCAAAAAAGTTTCAGTCGGATTAAAAAATACAAAAAAAATCGAATGACCGAAATCCTAGAGAACTGCTCATATGGGATAATATCAACTTAACACTTCATCCGAAGTGAATTGTCAAAGTTTTACCAAAGGAAAAAAGCTCTTTTATTCGACTTTATTTGAGTAAATTTGATCAGTCGTTCCAATTTCTAAAATTAAACTCATTTGCTTGCAAATTGTTATTTCTATCACTTAGGGGAACTATACCCTTTCTCAGCCTGTTTCTATTATCGTCCTATCAGCACTTTGATCATGAATTACAGCTTAAATAAAGTGTTTTTGACTGTTCCAAAGTAATAAATACACTCAACCCCCAGTGGTTGTCACTTTTTCGTTTGACACTTTTTAGTTTGTACCCCGTTGGTTGGTCAAAGTCAAACTAAAAAGTTACGGACTGTCACTTTTTACACGGCGCTCACGCACACTATCAAAACAAGCGTTTGCTAGTGTGTGTGAACTCCGTGTAAAAGGGGTGTCAAACTAAAAAGTGACCCCGTTTGTTTGACAACAGTTGGTGCACATCGGTAGAACTTGAGATTCAAATAGTGGGATTTATACAGTGCTGCCTCTAGCGGTGCAGAGCTCCAACTTTTGTAACAGATTTAATAATAGAGGGGTTTATCAACAGCACGATTTTTTCTCCAGCCTGAGCAAATAACTCGAAACACAACTTTAGAACATTGACTGATAGAAATTGGAATAAACTGTTATACACATAAAAGAAAACAAAATCGTAGCTGGCCATGCAAAAAACAATTTTCAAATGTTTACAAATTTCCGTCCATCTTTAGGAACCATTTTCGTTAATATTCCATTGCGTCCTAAAAGAAACGGATTTCCATAAAAATAAAATTATAATAGAAAATGATTTGTGTGAACATTGCTTGATCGAGAACCGGGGAAGTGCCTGCTGAATAGATTGTTTTCCGGTGGTTGGAGATGGTTGGATCTGTTAAGAGCTTTATTTTTATGATTCTTGTACCAAGAAGACATAAATTAAACTGAGAGAAACATTACGCTTAAAAGGTAGGTTAGTTATTTGAAAAAAAATGGTTCAACGATACAATTTTAAATGTGCCTCCAATTGATCACTTCCGTTGTCTTAGTTGATGTCACCAGGCCAAGTTTTTTTCAACTTTCAATTTGTAATCTTGTTGAAATAGTTGTTTTTGGAAGATGTTACGCAACACGCCTAACATTGCGCGGGATGGCCAGTTGAACGGAAATACCATTTAACTAAATTTTTAGTTGATAAAAAGATGCAAATCGTGATGAGCTTGTTTGTTTCGATTCGTTGCTACGAATGTCAGTCTAACTGGTATACACAAGGGCAATTCAGTGAGAAACTCTGGGAGTAACTCCGAGTTTCTCAGCTTCCTCCGAGCAAAATGGATTCCCACCCGGATTATAGATACCTTGGGCATTAGAAATGTCAATGTCAGGAAATGTTTGCAAACAATAAAATAAATGACGAGCAAACAGCAGATTTTTTTAGTAAATTGTTCGGAGTCAGATCGGTTACGAAAATTGATTTTTTGTAACATTACGCTGCTTGGTGCACGTTTCTTGTCCGAGCTGGTGGAGTGTAGTCGTGATTGTGGTTGGGTTGCGGCCCGGTTCGGGAGCGGGAGCGCCTAGTATCACTGTACCAGATGCTGCGTAAGAGTTTATGGCCAAATTGTTGATCTACGATTCTGGTTTTAGGGGCCCTAGAGGGTAGTCTACAAGACGATGGATGCGAAAAGTGAAAAAGGTTGGGGGAACCGTTCCATTCAGGAAGGAACGTGAATATCAAAACGTTCATCTAGCCGTTTCGTTGATTGTTGCGCGGCTTCCAGCATATTGTGGTCACGGAGCTCTAGCTGTAGACAAGACAGCTCCAGAGAGAACCGGGCCCACCCACAATCATCGCCATACTCTTCCGGCTCAGTCGGCCCGCCCAATCCAACGGGAAACCAAAAAGTTTCTGAATTACATCCAAAAGAGCGAAAAAATCCTTACAATAATCGAACCTGTTGTAGTACAAAAAGGAATTGAGACAATTGGGTCCTAAAATGAAGCTTAGATTGCTGATATTATTGTTTACAGCGATAAAGCTTATTTTTCTGAGTACAATGACCCTTTGTACGACCACAAAGGGTTTAAAATGGATTTTTAAATCAATTTTGAAAAATTAACCTCGCGGTCCTTCTTGACAGAAAAGCTCCTACTTGACAGCTCGTTCCAAGGGGACCATAGTTGATCCATAGAAAAAATGTTGTCCTGTAAAAAAAAAATTTTGCATTAAAATGAAAAAAAGTGATCAGAAATGGTTTTTAATCGTGTTTTTTACCGTTGTACATAAAAATTTACATAGGGCTTTAGTACCCAATTCTGGTTTTTCTACCAAAACAAACAACGAAAATTAGATTTTTTTTTTATTTTTACTCCGTTACAAACCGGTTAAACTGGAACATTAAACACGCAAAATTTTAAGGTTTTCTTAAATTTTTATTACAATTTCACGATATTATAATGTGCCTTCTGAGTGGTTTCTCCGGTGACTATACTGGTTAGACTTGCAGGAGGGCTTGTATTTCGGGAACGGTAACTTCGGTAATTGAATGCTGTGCCGGCTGTTGTCTCGTTCCACTCGCCGCCGCTGCGGTCACTCCAGATGCCCAGGTTTTCGGAAACACCAAAGTCGTCACGGTTCATTCTTCAGCACACAGACACGACTTTTTCGGGATCGGATTGGTAGCTTTGGCGTAATAGTTGCGATTGCGTCCTGTACGCACCAAGTACACGGCCAAAGACGTTTAGGTTTAGGGCGGATGGAGTCAGTCCTGACGCTCGTTTGCTTCTCATTATAGCGAACTATTCCTCGGTGAGGTGCAGGCAGCTTCCGACAGCGCACTTGATCACGCGGCCAGTTTCCACAAAGTGTGTGAAAATCTTTTTGGACCGGAGGTCCTTTTTCTGGACATTTGCCTTTATTGCGCGTATTGAGAAATAATCAGTTTTGGTGATTATCTTGAGGGGGTTTCAAATATAGGAGCGCAAAGAGTTTTTCAATTAATCGCAGCAATCGTTTTGATTTTCGCTTTATATCGTTGTCAGTTCAGCTCAACTGTTTATGCTATTTTTTCGTTTAGATTTTTTTTCAAATATGGTGAGCGTTTTTAATGGAAATAAAAAATATTTTATATAAAAAATATAACTTTTTCCTTTTATTGCAGGGATCATTCTTGATATGAAATTGTATTTCCATCTAGAGGCTTCATCACAATAGCGTTCTTTTTATTATGAAACGCAGTTAGACTTTGTTACTTTTTTGTTTGCCAAAAACGGATTCCGAATGTGACCACCGGGGAATATGGGAACCGGCCAGGAGCCGAATTTATACACTAAAGAATTCAAAATCAACAAGTTTTATACGTCGCATAGCCAGTTAACCGACGAGTTAACGCTGTTTCTTAGATAAGGTTCTGGATGTGACCACCGAAGACCGTGGAACCGGTTCCGATGCTCAATCTCATGGATTTATTTTTGCTATTCTAAGATAGTTTTGCATGAGATTTCATGTTAAAAGATATAAAAATGAAGTCAAAATTCTTGACAAATCTGGACCATTTGGTGGACCGTCTCCCGGCCACCGGTCTGTGTGGTGATTTTTCATCAGATTCTGCTTTTGATAGTTTTTGATGGTTTACATGGAACCAGAGAGACGCACACTTTGGTAGAATGTTTAGGTAAATTTTTGGTCATTTTCTCACATTTACCCATCGTCTTGCGCCATTTAGCGTCATCAAAATCTAGGCCGACATCTCTCAGGCCGCTGACCTTAACCGTCAGGAAGTGTCCCTTCTAAGCATGCCCGGATTAGCGTATGAGTGGGCACCAAGTTTTGCAACATGGGGAAACCTGCCCGACGGAGCCAACAATGCCCGCTGTGCGTCCATCCGACCCGGTACCCGGTTCCATAAAGCCGTCCGAAAGGTCTCAGAACCGTAGATTCCGCCACCGGAAACCAGACAACCGCAGCCAAAACCAACCAGCAACCGTCAGCCAGTAGAAAAAGTCCCTACGAACATCTCAGTTTGACAGTCAACAATTATTTTAAAAATTTGTCTAAGCCTACTTTCCTGCCATCTCTAGGTTTTCCAGGGCTTTCCCATTGCGACGATATCTTTCTGCGGCGATTAATTGAAGCGCAGGATTCTAATTTTTCTCGAAATTATTAATAATAAACGTAATTGACGGTTGGCTTCTTCCGTGGCTTCTCCCGAAACAGATTTCTTATCAAAACAAACAACCCTAGCAACGGTTCGTTGCTAGGCTCGTTGTTATTTTTTCAAACACAAGGTACAACTATGTAGGTGGGATTGGTGAGAATCAACCGGAGTAACTCGGAGGAACATTGAGAAACTCTCGTTACTCTGGGCAAAATTGAGGAACTCTTTTACTCACTGAATTGCCCTTGGGTATACATTTTCTTTTATGAGATCGTAGTGTGTTGAGAAATCATCCAGGGCAAATTTATCGTAGAACACTACACTGAAAAAAAAAGTTCCAGATTCCTAAATTATAGGAATTTTGGCTCCTTTCCTTATTAAGTTATCCAAAAAAAACCCGATTACTAGAATAAAGAATTTGGGTACCATTTTTTTATTTCAGTGTAATGGACTGATTTCTCGTCACACTTTTTGAAAAGAAATATGTTCAAAGTTCCACGGATGTAGTTGGTGTCAAACCATCGGGGTTTGAGTGTAGCTCAAATAAAAGAGAACAAGCAACTTATCATTGTTGAAAACGGCAAAAGTGATGAGAAATGGTCGAACAGCTTAGTGTGATTAAAATGGGTATATCTGGAGTTTTTTTTTTTTTTAAAGGACCAATAAACCAAATTTCCAGTTTTTGCTCTTTGGGTGTTTTTGAAACCGCCTTGAGTCATTTGGAAATTTGGTTTATTGGTCCTTTTCAAAAAAAAACTTCAGATATTTCCCCTAATTTGAAATCCGCCAAGAAATATTATTTCAAGAGAACAAAAAACTAAAATTAACGTTTTACTGGACTCACTAAACTGGTCAAATATGAGCCGACTTGCTCAACGCAGTGATAAGATGTTGTGGCATACTATTTTTGATTCTGGAATCGGACATTAGGATGATTAGTTTTGCAAAAAGTTTTACCGATTAATCTGAGTACTTGATGGACAATTCTACAAGCAAACAAAGGCTTAGGCTAATCAATGTAGGGAAAATTTATGTAAAAACAAAAGGATTGTAAGAAAAAATAAATGTTGGTGATTAATTATGAATTTTATATAAGATATAAGAAATGATGTAAAAAATTGTTTTAAGGCCCCCGTCTCGTGACTCGCGCGCGCGTGGTTTATCATTTTTCATATTTGTTATATTATCGTTTTAAAAAATCCAAACACATCACGATTTAGAGAATTTTCTCAGCTTTCTAACTACGGGTTCATTTTTCAAAAAAAGTGAGTTTTTCTTCTCCATCGGTGCTTTTTAGTAAAATAGTTTTTCAAAATTCTGGGGTATTTCAAAATTTATCGCGATGACCTATACTTTTTTATACACCAAAATGTTCGTTGGGATGTGGGCAACATATGTCTAGAACATTGTTATAATTTTTGACCAAAATATATTGCCGTTTTTTAGTAAAAACTATAGCGCGCCATCACCATATTTTGAAAATATTGAAAAAGCTGGTTTTTACCTTGGAAGACAAAAATCTCGAAATTCAAAGCGATGACCTATACTTTTTATGGATGGAAAATGTTCATAAATATTCTAGAATCAATTTGTAGTACTTTAAAAAATATTTGAGTACATAAAAATATTTATTTTGGGCTAAATATTGAGAAAAATCTATTTTTTTCAAAGAAACTCAAATATATTCCAAGTATTTCGCCAATATCTCAAAATTCAAAGCGATGACCTATACTTTTTATGGATGGAGAATGTTCAGAAATATTCTAGAATCAATTTGTAGTACTTTGAAAACTATTTGAGTACATAAAAATATTTATTTTGGGCTAAATATTGAGAAAAATCTATTTTTTTCAAAGAAACTCAAATATATTCCAAGTATTTCGCCAATATCTCGAAATTCAAAGCGATGACCTATACTTTTTATGGATGGAAAATGTTCAGAAATATTCTGGAATCAATTTTTAGTACCTTGAAAAATATTTTAGTGCATAAAAATATTTATTTTGGGCAAACTATTGAGAAAAATCTATTTTTTTCAAAGAAACTCAAATATTTTCCAAGTATTTCGCCAATATCTCAAAATTCAAAGCGATGACCTATACTTTTTATGGATGGAGAATGTTCAGAAATATTCTAGAATCAATTTGTAGTACCTTGAAAAATATTTTAGTACATAAAAATATTTATTTTGGGCTAAATATTGAGAAAAATTTATTTTTTTCAAGGAAACTCAAATATATTCCAAGTATTTCGCCAATATCTCGAAATTCAAAGCGATGATCTATACTTTTTATGGATGTAAAATGTTCAAAAATATTCTGAAATCATTTTGTAGTACTTTGAAAAATATGTTAGTACATAAAAATATTTATTTTGGGCTTAGTATTGAGAAAAATCTATTTTTTTCAAAGAAACTCAAATATATTCCAAGTATTTTGCCAGTATTACAAAATTCAAAGCGATGACCTATACTTTTTATGGATGGAGAATATTCAGAAATATTGCAGTATTAATTTGTAGTACTTTAAAAAATATTTTAGTACATAGAAATATTTATTCTGGGCAAAATATTGAGATAAATCTCTTTTTTAAAAGAAACTCAAATATTATCCAAGTATTTATCCAATATATCAAAATTCAAAGCGATGACCTATACTATTTATTGATGGAAAATGTTCAGAAATATTCTAGAATCAATTTGCAGTACTTGAAAAAATGTTTTAGTACAATCATTTTTTTCCAAAATCAGCCTTGGCGTTCTCGATTGCGAGATTCCTACTCGAAACTAGGTGTTCGAAGGCTTGATTGTTGAGGCAATTGCAAACCTCTTTTTACATCCAAGCTTCCATCTATCCCGAGATTCGAACTGATGATCTTTGGATTGTGAGTCCAACTGCTGACCAGCGACTCCATCGAGATAGGACCCAGGGAAACGACTTCTGGATTGAGCTAACGACCTACCCTCTAAGTTAGACCGGGGCCAACATTTACTTCCCCGTCCGACGGAAGGCGTGATCAGACAAATCTCGTCTCAAAAAATGCCACCGGAACCTTTTGGGATCGAAACCAGGCCGCCTGAATGAGAGGCAACCAGGTATACCCCTATACCACCGGTCCTGGCTTTTTCAAGTATTTTTCCAATATCTCAATATTACAAAAAATTTACCAGAAATTCAACAGAAGTTTGATTTTTTTTTAGAAACAGATGAAAATGGCCTGTAATGTTTCAATTTCATAACAATTACTGAGATTTAGAAAAGGTTGCCAAAATTGCACAGAATTTTACATCTAAAAATTACTATTGATTTTTCTTCAAGTGCATTTGCGTTACCTTGCCAAAACATTTTTTTTTTCTAAAAAATGTGTTGCTCAAGCAACATATATTTCTCTCAGAAAAATATATTTGAACATATGCTAACATGCACTTTTCAAATAGAATTGCTATATAACATTTTTTCCTTTAATCTTACACTTTTTATTGACTGAATAACCAATTATGCAAAATTGTATGTGTGGACAAATAAAATTTATGAGGAATGAGTTTCCATGCCATGTTTTTTTGCGATATATTTATGCTACAAATGAAATCATTAATTAATCCTAACAGAAATAAATAATATATTTTATAGTAAATAATCTTCCAGCCAGAAAAAAATATAGTTTAAAATAGAAAATAATAATTTCAAAAATCGTGAACTGCTTACATGAATTTGAAAATTTACACAGAAAAAAGTTGAATTTTGGAATGTTGAAAATTTGGTAGGATGAATATTACCTTTTTTTTGAATAATATTACATAAAAAAATGTGTAAAAATTTTCAAAAACTGATGATAATTCATGATTTTCTGGGGTAAAATTAATCATTTTTTTACACAAAATCTGTCACCATTTCCTGATAAATATTACCATAATTTATTTTTTTTCAGTGTACGAAGAAACCTTTTGCTCGAATGTTGCAATTTCTCCATACTTATGAAAATTTTTCTTAGTAAATTTCAAAATTTTGCGAGGTATCATGTTAAACTTCACAGCAACTGGATAGAAACATGTTGCTGATTTGACGAGCTCTAGCTCGTTCAAGTACAATTATGGTCCAAATTCACTCATCTTTGTTCCTAATCATTCTTATAAAAATATTTCTTCCAAATTATAGAACTCGAACTATACTCTCAAAATATATCTATATATTTCAATGAACAATTTCGCAATATATTTTCCAAAGCTAATATTTTTGTATCAAAATACTTTTGTGAAAAAAGGTCATTGATTTAAATTTTGAGTTAGGCCGTTGCAAATATTTTGAAATTGAAAGCCATGGTATAAACATTTGAATAAAAAAAAGTGTTTTAAAATGCATCTTCAACTTGCCCAGTTGTTTTGCAATCATTAATTTTCAAAATATCAAATTTTTGAGGAAAAAAATCGCAAAAAAAAACCTGTTGCGGTACTGTTCGTCAAAAGTTGATTAATTCAAATTAATTTTGAACATTTTTGCTAATTGTACTAAAATATTTTTCAAAGTACTACAAATTGATTCTAGAATATTTCTGAACATTTTCCATCCATAAAAATTATAGGTCATCGCTTTGAATTTTGAGATATTGGCGAAATACTTGGAATATATTTGAGTTTCTTTGAAAAAAATAGATTTTTCTCAATATTTTGCCCAAAATAAATATTTTTATGTACTAAAATATTTTTCAAAGTACTACAAATTGATTCTAGAATATTTCTGAACATTTTCCATCCATTAAAAGTATAGGTTATCGCTTTGAATTTTGTAATACTGGCGAAATACTTGGAATATATTTGAGTTTCTTTGAAAAAAATAGATTTTTCTCAATATTTAGCCCAAAATAAATATTTTTATGTACTAAAATATTTTTCAAAGTACAACAAATTGATTCTAGAATATTTCTGAAAATTTTCCATCCATAAAAGTATAGGTCTTCGCTTTGAATTTTGTAATACTGGCGAAATACTTGGAATATATTTGAGTTTCTTTGAAAAAAAAATAGATTTTTCTCAATATTTAACCCAAAATAAATATTTTTATGTACTAAAATAGTTATCAAAGTACTACAAATTGATTCTAGAATATTTCTGAACATTCTCCATCCATAAAAAGTATAGGTCATCGCTTTGAATTTTGAGATATTGGCGAAATACTTGGAATATATTTGAGTTTCTTTGAAAAAAATAGATTTTTCTCAATATTTAGCCCAAAATAAATATTTTTATGTACTAAAATATTTTTCAAAGTACAACAAATTGATTCTAGAATATTTCTGAAAATTTTCCATCCATAAAAGTATAGGTCTTCGCTTTGAATTTTGTAATACTGGCGAAATACTTGGAATATATTTGAGTTTCTTTGAAAAAAAAATAGATTTTTCTCAATATTTAACCCAAAATAAATATTTTTATGTACTAAAATAGTTATCAAAGTACTACAAATTGATTCTAGAATATTTCTGAACATTCTCCATCCATAAAAAGTATAGGTCATCGCTTTGAATTTTGAGATATTGGCGAAATACTTGGAATATATTTGAGTTTCTTTGAAAAAAATAGATTTTTCTCAATATTTAGCCCAAAATAAATATTTTTATGTACTAAAATATTTTTCAAAGTACTACAAATTGATTCTAGAATATTTCTGAACATTTTCCATCCATAAAAAGTATAGGTTATCGCTTTGAATTTTGTAATACTGGCGAAATACTTGGAATATATTTGATTTTCTTTGAAAAAAATAGATTTTTCTCAATATTTAGCCCAAAATAAATATTTTTATGTACTTAAATATTTTTCAAAGTACAACAAATTGATTCAAGAATATTTCTGAAAATTTTCCATCCATAAAAAGTATAGGTCATCGCTTTGAATTTTGAGATATTGGCGAAATACTTGGAATATATTTGAGTTTCTTTGAAAAAAATAGATTTTTCTCAATATTTTGCCCAAAATAAATATTTTTATGTACTAAAATATTTTTCAAAGTACTACAAATTGATTCTAGAATATTTCTGAACATTTTCCATCCATAAAAAGTATAGGTTATCGCTTTGAATTTTGTAATACTGGCGAAATACTTGGAATATATTTGAGTTTCTTTGAAAAAAATAGATTTTTCTCAATATTTAGCCCAAAATAAATATTTTTATGTACTAAAATATTTTTCAAAGTACAACAAATTGATTCTAGAATATTTCTGAAAATTTTCCATCCATAAAAGTATAGGTCTTCGCTTTGAATTTTGTAATACTGGCGAAATACTTGGAATAAATTTGAATTTCTTTGAAAAAAAATAGATTTTTCTCAATATTTAACCCAAAATAAATATTTTTATGTACTAAAATATTTTTCAAAGTACTACAAATTGATTCTAGAATATTTCTGAACATTCTCCATCCATAAAAAGTATAGGTCATCGCTTTGAATTTTGAGATATTGGCGAAATACTTGGAATATATTTGAGTTTCTTTGAAAAAAATAGATTTTTCTCAATATTTAGCCCAAAATAAATATTTTTATGTACTAAAATATTTTTCAAAGTACAACAAATTGATTCTAGAATATTTCTGAAAATTTTCCATCCATAAAAGTATAGGTCTTCGCTTTGAATTTTGTAATACTGGCGAAATACTTGGAATATATTTGAGTTTCTTTGAAAAAAATAGATTTTTCTCAATATTTAGCCCAAAATAAATATTTTTATGTACTAAAATATTTTTCAAAGTACTACAAATTGATTCTACAATATTTCTGAACATTTTCCATCCATAAAAAGTATAGGTTATCGCTTTGAATTTTGTAATACTGGCGAAATACTTGGAATATATTTGAGTTTCTTTGAAAAAAATAGATTTTTCTCAATATTTAGCCCAAAATAAATTTTTTTTTGTACTTAAATATTTTTCAAAGTACAACAAATTGATTCTAGAATATTTCTGAACATTTTCCATCCATAAAAAGTATAGGTCATCGCTTTGAATTTTGAGATATTGGCGAAATACTTGGAATATATTTGAGTTTCTTTGAAAAAAATAGATTTTTCTCAATATTTAGCCCAAAATAAATATTTTTATGTACTAAAATATTTTTCAAAGTACTACAAATTGATTCTAGAATATTTCTGAACATTTTCCATCCATAAAAAGTATAGGTTATCGCTTTGAATTTTGAGATATTGGCGAAATACTTGGAATATATTTGAGTTTCTTTGAAAAAAATAGATTTTTCTCAATATTTAACCCAAAATAAATATTTTTATGTACTAAAATAGTTATCAAAGTACTACAAATTGATTCTAGAATATTTCTGAACATTCTCCATCCATAAAAAGTATAGGTCATCGCTTTGAATTTTGAGATATTGGCGAAATACTTGGAATATGTTTGAGTTTCTTTGAAAAAAATAGATTTTTCTCAATATTTAGCCCAAAATAAATATTTTTATGTACTCAAATATTTTTTAAAGTACTACAAATTGATTCTAGAATATTTATGAACATTTTCCATCCATAAAAAGTATAGGTCATCGCTTTGAATTTCGAGATTTTTGCCTTCCAAGGTAAAAACCAGCTTTTTCAATATTTTCAAAATATGGTGATGGCGCGCTATAGTTTTTACTAAAAAACGGCAATATATTTTGGTCAAAAATTATAACAATGTTCTAGACATATGTTGCCCACATCCCAACGAACATTTTGGTGTATAAAAAAGTATAGGTCATCGCGATAAATTTTGAAATACCCCAGAATTTTGAAAAACTATTTTACTAAAAAGCACCGATGGAGAAGAAAAACTCACTTTTTTTGAAAAATGAACCCGTAGTTAGAAAGCTGAGAAAATTCTCTAAATCGTGATGTGTTTGGATTTTTTAAAACGATAATATAACAAATATGAAAAATGATAAACCACGCGCGCGCGAGTCACGAGACGGGGGCCTTAACACTGTCCAATGCCTTCTATTGTTATTATCACTAGCAAATGTTAGTATATTGCTAAATCTATTGACCTCTGTCAGTTCCCAGCTGTCTGCCGCGCCCACACAGTATTGCTGTATCGTAAATTATGTGGATGGAAATCCTGCACGATTCAACCATCCTTTTTTACCAACATTAAACAAAAATAATCTGCAATAATATTGGAAAATAAAGCAATCCTTATAATCTCTTCAAAGAGAATAATTTTTGACAAGATTTAATACTATGCATCTTGAATAACTTTATTTTTCAGTAACTTTTAAATAAAACATTTGAGCGTTCATTTTAAGCAGATTTTAGAGTATCATGAAATTGCCCAGAAACTTTATTGTTTTGGAATTGGCATGGTTACCTTGAAAAGTAGCTGAATTTTATTTTTTCAGCATTCATTTGATCGGTATTTTGCGCATGAGAGAAGGCAATCGGTTTATTTCCAAATCCTCATGCATTGCACTTCTCAAAACTCTTTTGCTGAAGATTCTTCTTCGCTGACTACCAAACATTCCCACGCACTAATCTTGCCAGATTTTCCCGACCATAGAAACAGGAAAACCATTTGTTCACGGCACTATAAATAATAGAGAATTAGTTTGCTTTAATTCCATTCGTGGAACCAGATGCGAAGCAAAAAAAAAAGCTCCACTTTTTTTGTTCCGGTTATGAATACGAAATTTATTTGCTATCGTTTCCCACTTTGCACACCTTTTTGCCGCTTTTCCACCTTCAAAAGTGGTGGCCCAAACACGGTCAACGAACGCGTGGAACTTCGCAGCGCTGATGGTGGACGGCAATAAAAATTGGCTTTTCTCTGATTTATGTTTCAATTTTGGCGCCGAATTTAGGGGAAATATATCACGGAGGATTTCATTTAGTAGTAGTGGAAGCTTTTTTTGGAATTCCTCCCCCACAGAAGAGAAAGAGTACAAATGAATTTTGGAGAAGTCGACTAATTGCAGTTTTTGAATGGGTCAATTAAATTAAGACTTGCGGTTTATTATTCCGTCGAAAATAAAATTGTAATTTATTACGGGATTTTCACTTTAAATGAAAAATTAAATTAATTAAACTCATTTCAGAAAACTTCGTCATCGATTCAGTGGTCAGCTCGAGCGAGATGCTGTCCGACAATCTGAGCCAGAACGGGCAAAGTGGCCACACCAGCAGTGCCATCTACGGACTCGATTCGGAAGCGCGTGGCATCGGCAAGCGGGCCGGGGCCATTGAGCTGCACAACGCGTACATCGCAGCGGGAACGCTAGCGGCGGCCATCCTGATCGTGGCCATTGTGGTAAGTTTCCGGGTGGGAGGTTTCCGTCTTGGTGGTGTCGAGTTTGAACAGTTTTTGGATCGAGTATTTATTCTTAACCAGTAGCGTGGCCAGGCTCTGACAGAAGGGGACACACACGCAAAGGAAATATTTTGGTTACGGTGTTTGTGAGTGACCCCTCGGACAAATTTAAAACACATTTCTGGCGAAGAGGGTGGCACGGGACCGCAGCTGTTCTTAACAACCATGATTACATTATGGTCTCTAGCCCGGGTCAAAATAATTAAAATTACTCAGATCAAAAAGTATACAACATCGCCCGAAAGTGTAATAAAAATATGGCCTTCGTCTCAAATTTAATCCCATTTGGTTGAAAACTGGCTTGCCAGTACCAGGAACAATTTTAAATGGGATTCAACCCGTAAAAATTTTTGACACTTTTCGGGGCATATTTGAAGTGCACCGTTTCTAAGTTATAACCATTTTCAGGTAACTTTTTTGAAAATAGTCGGTGTTAATCATTTTTTAAGATTAGTGCCCATGTTTGCTCACTTATGAATAAAAATATTTTTGAAAAGCTGAGAAAATTCTCTATATTTTGCTTTTTAGAACTTTGTTGATACGACCCTCAGTTGCTGAGATACTGCCATGCAAAGATTTAAAAGCAAGGAAAATTATGTTTTCTGAGTCTCACCCAAACAACCCACCATTTTATAATGTCGATATCTCAGCAACTAATGGTCCGATTTACAATGTTAAAATCCGGAACATTCGTTTAGGAATCAATATTTTGATTTTGTTTTAGGCAAGACAAATATTTCAAAAAGGGCGTCATATTGATTTTTTGGCCCTTTCGAAATATTAATCTTGATTTAAAAAAAATAAAATATTGTTTTCGAAGAATCGTAGTTTTTTTGCAAATGAATTTTCAGTGACAAAAATTGAAATTTTTTTTCACAGTGTATCATTTTTTTCAGTGTACAGTCATGCCTTGGTTTAGCACCGTATATGGAGTATGCAAAATTGAGGCGTGCATAACTGAAGCACAGAGCTTATGGGATTTTGGCTATAAGGAAGACATTAGCAATAATCGAATGAAAAATCATGCAAACATCAAAAAATTATAGTGTTTTGGAATCGGGATGATGACAGCTATCCATTGTAATTATAGTTATACGAATATTTTCACAAAATACGTATTTGTTCTGTATTTTGAAAATACAATTTTTACACTAAAAAGTCTCAAAATATTTGTTATTGCAATATGGGTATCAAATGATCATGTTTTATCATACATTTCGAATGTCATACAGTTTTTTGGAAATACCGTAAACTGGGGTGATTTTGATAGCTCGGGGTGACATTGATAGAAATTTGATTTGGCCACTAATTTTGATACATCCAATGTAACAGTCACATTTTTGCATATATGTTCAATAATAAGCTATCCCTTAATGCTTACATACTCAAAATTCTCAAAAATGTTAAGATATTAATTTGACGGGCATTTGAAAAACCTATCAAAGTCACCCCTGGCTATCAAAGAGACCCCAGTTTACGGTACTGAAATTTCAGTTTTTTGCAGTATTGGTATCAAATGATTGGGATTTTTTTCATACATTTCAAATGTAAAAACAACATTTGTCGAAAATACTCAACATTTTCACAAAACTACGTATTTTCGAAAAAAAAATCTCGAAATATCAGTTTTTTGCAGTATTAGTATCAAAAGATCGGGATTTTTTCATACATTTGGAATGTAATAACAATTTTTTTTTTGAAAATACTCAAGATTACTCAAAACTACGTATTTTCGAAAAAAAAACATTCCAAATTTCTGTTGTGTAACAAATAATCGGAATTTTTTCAAACATTTCGAATTAAATAATTTTGAAACTTTTAAATTTTGTGTATTTTTAGAAAATACGAAGTTTTGTAACTGCCCACCATTGAAAAAACGGCTAATATCCACTTTTGGCAAAAACGAGATATTAGCACTAGGTGGTAGAGAATGTTCCAACGCATCTTCTGAAACTTGAATTTCATCAAAATAGTGTTCAAATTTGGCTGCCGATGCGAAAAACCAAACGGCTAATATGCCAATCTTATGGGAAATTGCCTTGACGGAGATTTGGTGACAAACACTAAAACGCGTTTTTCTCGGAATACTTGATTTGGCATAATAGCCAAATTTTCAATTATGGGCAGAGTATTTTTCTTAAGTATTTAAAAAAAGTTATTGCTTTCGAAATATATTAAAATATCTCGATTATTTCATACCTATATTGTAAAATAGTGAAATTTGGAGCATTTTTTCGAAAATACGAAGTTTTGTAAAAAAAATTGTGAATTAAAAAAAATGAGTTACAATTCTCGAAATCTATGGAAAATTCCCGATCGTTCGATATCCATATTGTAAAAAACTGAAAATATATGTACTGCCTATGTTCGCATAAAAGTCCCATATGCAAAAGCAGCATGCTAAGAAAAACGCATTTGAAGTTTGTCATTAGGCTACGTGTTAAGTTTTCACGAAAAACTGGATTTCCTCCTCATTTTAAGAACAAAGAACTGGACGATGTAGGCTTTTCTGAAAGAGCACACGATTTTGAACCAAACTGCATCAATAACTTAAAAGTGATGAAAATGCATTTGGGACATTTATGCGATCAGCGGCAGTGTAGTTTTGTGAATATTTTGAGAATTTTCAAAAAATTGATGTTTTTTCGAAATGTATGGATAAATACCAATAATTTGATAACCATATTGAAAAAACCGAAATTTTATGTTTTTTTTTTTGAAAATACGTAGTTTTGTGAATTTTGTTATTACATTCGAAATGTATAAAAACTACGATCATTTGATACCCATATTGTGAAAAAAGATGATATTTTGAGATTTTTTTTCAAAAATACGTAGTTTTGTAAAAATTTTAGTATTTAAAAAAAAAATTGTAATAACATTCGAAATGTATTGAAAAATCCCGATCGTTTGATACCCATATTGTAAAAAGCTAGAATGTTGAGTATTTTTTATTGTCAAAAATATGTAGTTTTGTGAAAAAATATATTACATTCGAAATACATGAAAAATATCCATATTGCAATAACAATAGTTTTGAGTATTTTTTCGAGAAACATTGCATTTTCAAAACACAGGAAGAATACGTATTGTTGTGAAAATTTTCATGTCATTATAAGTTTAATCAATATTTTTTTATGTTAGTATGACTTTTCATATGATTATAACTAGTGTCTCCAGCAGCGATGGAATAATCATCATCAAAAGAAAATCTTTGGACGTTCATCAAAAGAAAACATCCGAAGAGAGCATGCTCTCCTCTCTCGCGCACGAAAGATCGGTAAAAAAATCGAAAAAAAATCATCATCTTGATTATTCGGCGGAACATCTTTTTCACTACTACACATGCAAGTGTAACGTCACACGTCGAAAAATGACCTGTCACTATTTGTAGATGTGCAATGTGTGTAAACAAAGTGAAATAAATATTATTAAGTAGTGCTGACAAGGAAATTCACAAAAAATCATCAGCAGATTGATTTTCTTGAAGAATTTCGGGAGTGATTTTCTTTTGCGTGATTTTCCTCCTCTCTCTTTCGCGGGTGAAAAAAGTTCGCAAGCGAAAATGATTTTTTTTGCGATTATTCCATCCCTGGTCTCCAAGACTCCCGAACTTCTCCAAGAAAATCAATCTGCTGAAGATTTTTTGTGAATTTCCTTGTCAGCACCACTTAAAAATATTTATTTCACTCTTTTTACACACATTGCCCATCTACAAAATGTGATAAGTCATATTTCGACGTGTGACGTTACACTTGCAAGTGTAGCAGTGAAAACGATATTCCGCTGTATAATCAAGATGATGATTTTTTTTAGATTCCTTTTACCGATCTTTCATGCGCGAGAGAGAAGAGCCATGCTCCCTTCGGATTTTTTCTCTTGATGAACGTCCAATGATTTTCTTTTGATGATGATTATTCCATCGCTGAGTGTCTCCCATTTAGCCAAATTCCCATAAGCTCTGTGTTTCAGTTAACCCTCTACTGTCAATTTCTTTTTTCGAAAATATTTATTTTTCCCGTGTTCAGGAGGTCATTTTGACCTGCTTTTGTTCTACGAAAAACTTTGCTTGTCTTGTTTTATGTTTTTCTTGTTTTATGTTTAGTATTTTAATTTGCATTTATCTTGTTTAGTTTATGATTGTTTTTAGTAGTATTTGGCCTTTTCTATCACCAAATATAATTGCATTATTTTTTCATGTTTTTACAGTCACTTTTTCAATTTTTTGCATGTTTTTCACACTTTCTACTAAAGAATAGCACCATCATCATTTAAATTGCAAAAAAAATGCGTAGAGGCATAGTCTGGGACACTACAAAAAATACTGCATACTTATTTTTACTGAAAATATTACATTTTTTAAAACATTGGCAAAGTCACATAAAACAAGTTTAACCTCCAACCCTGAAATTTTCGATCGGTTAAAAATCGGTTGGAAAATAGTAGTTTATGCAACAAGTTGCAAAAAGAGGATTTTTTCAGCACGAGTCGTACATTTATCCAACGAGGTTCACCGAGTTGGATAAATACGACGAGTGCTGAAAAAATCAAGTTTTGCAACGAGTTCCATACAACATTTTTTGCAATTTCGAAAAACACCCATTGAGTGAAATTTCAAGTCGAATTTTCATGTATTTTGTCAATAAATCGTTTAAATCAAAAAAATGTTGAAAAGTGTTACTTTTCAAAACAAGTGCTGAAAAGTTCAACTTTTCAGCACCCATTTGAGTGCTGAAAAGTTGAACTTTTCAGCATTTATTTTGAAAAGTGTTGCTATTCGATTCTGTTATTTTTGGTACAGAAAAGTAGGCTATTTCGTCGTTCAAGAATGACAGGAAAAGTAAGTAGTTTCACGACGGAATTGCAAAAATGATTTTTGGCTATTTTTTAGATCGAAGCCAGTCTAAAGGCGGGGTTAGGTTGTAGAGGG
The DNA here is from genome assembly GCF_015732765.1 of Culex quinquefasciatus. Lineage (NCBI taxonomy): Eukaryota > Metazoa > Arthropoda > Insecta > Diptera > Culicidae > Culex > Culex quinquefasciatus. The sequence continues at coordinate 150,268,382 of NC_051862.1, read as the reverse complement.
TTAAGCACCGGGCCGTACTTAACCGAGGCAGCTGAACGAATCAAAACCGGGGCAGTGCAAAACCGGAGCATTACTGTAGTTCTTATCCATACCTACAACTTTGCCGAAGACACCAAATCGATCAAAAAGTTCGTTCAAAAGATAAAAATATTTGAATTTTTATATTATATAATTTTTGTATGGACAGGGTTTTTCTCACATCAATTTTGTAGAACGCGTTTCGTTCGGCCGTGTTTTTTTCGGATCTTGCGTGAGGACGGTTATCTTTTGCGTAATCGATGCAGAATTTGCACTAGACTTGCCGCTAAGAGGTAGATTCTAGTGCTGCGCCGCCCGTGAGTTTTTCGGATTCGTGTTTTTTCGGGAATCGAGTGGGTAGAAAGTGCGAGAGAGTCATGGGAAACGTGCTCGCTGCTTCCAAACCGATCGCTGCCGGTGGTGGCCTTCCGCCGCCCCTCCCAGCAGAACCCGCCCTCGCTGCCACCGGTAAACCTTCGGCGGAGCCGGAGCAACCGCCTCTGACAAATCCTGGCACGATGGATGAACTGCACAAAAAATGCAAGGACGTGATGCCGGCCAATTTCGAGGGGGCCAAACTGATGATCAACAAGGGCCTCAGCAATCACTTCCAGGTGTCGCACACGATTAACCTCAACTCGTCCAACACGAGCGGGTACCGGTTCGGGGCCACCTACGTTGGTACCAAGCAGACCTCCCCCACGGAAGCGTTCCCGGTGATCCTCGGGGACATTGATCCGGCCGGCAACCTGAACGCGAACATCATCCACCAGCTGACGCCGTTCGTGCGCTGCAAGTTTGCGTCCCAAATCCAGAACAGCAAGATCACTGCCGCCCAGCTCGCAACTGACTTTAAGGGGGATGATTACACGGCGTCGATCACCGTCGGAAATCCGAACATTATCAACGACTCGGGCGTGATTGTGAGCCACTATCTGCAGGCGGTAAGTTGGATTTGCTACGTTGCGTTACGGTGGACAACAGGATGAAGCAAACTGACTCACTTCACACTTGATTTTGGAACCATACTACTCCAATAACTCAATCGACATAATTAAATAACAAACATTCAACATTACGCCCTTTTGAAATGTCAGTCTTGATTTAAAAATTGTTTTCGAAAAGATTGGACAATTTCACGAATGTTTCATATTTTATCACTGAAAATTGGAACATTAATTGTTGAGACATCGACAATTGAAAATGGTGGGTTGTTTGGGTGAGACTTAAAAAACGTCAATTTTCATGTTTTTAAATCTTTGCATGACAAAGTTCAAAAAAGCAAAATATAGAGAATTTTCTCAGCTTTTCTAAAACTTTTTTTTTTTCAAAATTCCTCACATTTAAAAGGTTGTCAGATCTTCAATGTTTTGGACGCGTTAGTGCATCTCCAGCGCGGGTAGCGAACATCGAAGCAAATCAAATTTGCACCCGACGTCAACCCCACCGCGGTACCTGTCGCGGTAGCAAATTTGCTCTCAGTTCTTCGGGATTTCACTTTGCTACTCGCTATTCTGCTCAAATTCTGCTGGTTTGCTACTGCGGCAAATGGAATGATGCACGGAAAACTGAATCATGCACGAAAAAATTTAATTGTTTTTTTATGTTAAAAAAATTAAAAAATTAAAGTTAAAAAAATTAAAATTAAAAGAAAAATAAAAAAAATAAAAAAAAAACTATAAAAAATTAAAAAATTTCAAAACGTTTAAAAAATTAAAAAAGTTAAAATAATTAAAAAGATTTAAAATAAATTCAAAAAATTTAAAAAAAAAACAAAAAATTTATAAAATAATAAAAAACTTAAAAAATTTAAACAATTTAAAAATATTTAAAAAAAGGTAAACAAAATAAAAAAAATAAAAATAATAAAAATTAAAATTAAATACAAAATTTAAAAAAAATAAAAAAAAAATTAAAGAAATTTAGAAAAAAATCAAAAAAAAATATTTTTAAATTTAAAAAAATACAAAAACATTCAAATCTGAACAAAGATGGTCGCGTCCGGTTTGTTTGATTTTTCGCTCCGCGTTTTTTTCGTCTTCTGAGGATTTCCGTCAAATTCTTATCGGCTAGTTCTAGACGAACTTGTGAGTGGCAGTGGACAAGGTGGAGATGGTGGAGATATCCGGGATTCGCGTTGCGTTGCTGCATGTCCGGGAAGACGTCGCTGACCTGGGATAGAGCCTCAATCGTGCAGATGACAAGGAAATCTTGGCTGATTTGATGCGGCCGGATTGGCGGCTCCTAAGAACTTAGGAGCTGCAGGTTGGGACACAATCTGGCTGTGTCTTTCGAAGATTTTAAGATTTGCTGATTCATGGTGAGAGCTTTCCATCATTACTTGCTAAATGATTATATTCCCTTATATTATTATACTATAAATTCAATAGCCCTCCTACCTACCTCACTTTCCCATTCCTTAATTCCATTTTGCCCAAATCCACTTGCCCCTAAAAATATAATTATCTGCCAAATTTACACTAACAAACCACATCTAACTGATCCGGAGCGTTTGGTACGGTATGTCCACGCATCCTTCCTCCCCTGTAGATTCTGTGGAATGTGATCCGTTCATAGAATCCTCTCTGCGGTAAACACAACGCAGTAGGGCTGGCCGCTTTAATTTTTGTATTACATTTTCGGGTGATCTCGGATGTATTGCAATTATTAATATTGACAAGAAAAGTGCTTGGGGCGTAATCTAATCACAAGACTTTCCAGCATGCTTTCATCGGACTGGCTGCGTTTGTGTTAGATAAGATAAGATAAGAAGATATATAATTTTTGTATGGACAGCTGTTGATTTCTGTGATGATAAATAAAAAAATGAAGATAATGAAATGGTTTGGCAACAACCGTTAAAGTAGAATTCCAACTGTATCAAAACATAAAAACAAAGTATTTTCATACCATGACTTCAAAGTTACAACCAGCAACAAGTCAGCTAATCCTGGTCCGTATAACATAATTAGCTATGAAAAACCTAGCCAACACACAAAAACACTGCAAAAACAGCTACAGAGTGCAAAAACAAAATCCAACACAGGCTCCATGGAAAATAATTGCCTTGTCGCCATGAAAAGTCGCCGTCACGTGACCAAGTTTGCACCGCCCTCTCACTTTTTTTTTTTTTTGTTGCTCGACCACCACGTCAAAAGTGCCAACATCCACGTGGTAACTAATTTTCACCCACTTTTTACGAGAAGACTCAAAGTTGCAGGTGGACCGAGTTCAGCCCCCTTCCATGGAAAACTTTTCATCTTGTGATTTTTTAATAACTTGTTCGTCACCGAAATTGTTTTCGCTCCGTCCACCAGCTTCAACTCCAGAGGAAAAAGTGTCACGTCTTTCCCGCCGTGGACCTTAGAGCTGAATGATTCATGACTTGACTTCGGCACCAACCAGCAACTGCAGCAGCAGTCCGAGAGCTGGCCCGGAAATGGGTTGAAAATCGAATTTCTTCTGTTTGCAGCTGCTCTGAGGACGAGAGGGCGTTGGTTTCCGGTTTCCGGAAGAAGGGGTGGTGAAGCCCAGGCTGGTCAAACAAGTCAAAAGTGAAATATTAAACCATAAGTTGGAACTTTTTTTTGCTGCTGCAACTTCTTTTCCTGAAGCTCAATATGTCCAGAAGGGAAGCACGACACTGGAATTGAAATTTGTACAATGAAGACGAAGAGATGCTCGAAGAAAGGAGGGGAGACGTTAAAAAGTTCAAGTATGCTTTTGAACTACTCTTAAGACACTTGCCGGACACCTTCTTTGTTCCGTGATTACAGCAGGCAAATTTGAGTAAGGGTGTTGAAAAAAAAAGACAGTTGATGAAACTACTTAATTAGCGTTGTTAAAAGTGTTCTTATGCTTTCTTTTCAACTTTGGTCAAGTTCATTACCTTGACGAAACTTAAACAATCTTTCTTGTTATAAGTAACACTATTTAGGTTAAAACTGTAAATTTCGTTTCTTTTTGAAAGATTTTTTTAAAATAAATACTGAATACATGCAATTCACCACGTCATTATCAAATTTAAAATTTGTTTAGAAAGTATAAAAGTACACGGAGAAAAAAGAGTTCCCAAAATCGTGAACAAGCGTTAATGAAAATAAAAACCACGAACAAATTGTTCAAATTTCATGGTACGTTTTTCAAAATCGTACCATAGGATTTGAACACTTTGTTCGAGGTTCTCATTTTCATGAACACTTGTTCACGCTTTTGGGAACTCTTTTTTCTCCGTGTAGTTTATGCAACAAGTTGCAAAAAGAAGATTTTTTCAGCACCAGTCGTACATTTATCTATCAAGATTTACCTAGTTGGATAAATACGAAGAGTGCTGAAAAAATCAAGTTTTGCAACGAGTTCCATACAACATTTTTCGCAATTCCAAGAAACGAACACTGAGTGAAATTTTAATTCAAATTTTCATGTATTTTGTCAATAAATCGTTTAAATCAAAAAAAAATGTTGAAAAGTGTTACTTTCGAAACAAGGGCTGAAAACCCATTTGAGTGCTGAAAAGTTCAACTTTTCAGCACCCATTTGAGTGCTGAAAAGTAGAACTTTTCAGCATTTATTTTGAAAAGTGAATAGTTTCACGATGGAACTGCAAAATAGTAGTTTATGCAACAAGTTGCGAAAAGAGGATTTTTTCAGCACGAGTCGTACATTTATTCAAAGAGGTTCACCGAGTTGGATAAATACGACGAGTGATGAAAAAATCAAGTTTTGCAACGAGTTCCATACAACATTTTTTGCAATTCCAAAAAACACACACTGAGTGAAATTTTATGTCAAATTTTCATGTATTTTGTCAATAAATCGTTTAAATCAAAAAAATGTTGAAAAGTGTTACTTTTCGAAACAAGTGCTGAAAAGTTCAACTTTTCAGCACCCATTTGAGTGCTGAAAAGTAGAACTTTTCAGCATTTATTTTGAAAAGTGTTGCTATTCGATTCTGTTATTTTTGGTACAGAAAAGTAGGCTATTTCGTCATTCAAGAATGACAGGAAAAGTAAGTAGTTTCACGTCGGAATTGCAAAAAATACATTTTTAAACCTCTTCAGAATATTATAACCATGATTGTGAGATCATAACGTCAAATTATCTGTAAAAAATCGTGTTCGCCAATTATGACACACTAACACTCGATCCGTGTCACACACGGTTCTCACTGCCCTGTTGATAAACTGCTTACTAACACGTGCCCATAACCGTTTAAGTGTGTGCACGTGTGTGTGTATGTTTCGTAGCGCTCGGGAAGCCAGTCGATGTCCACTCCCCCGGTTACGTAACGTTCCACACACACACAAAAAAACCAACAAACACGAAACAAAAAGCCATTGAAATGCAAACCATGTTAAATGCTAATTGTACACTGTTTCTAACACCTCGTCGCGACCCCACACTGCTCGCTCTCTCTCTCTACCGGGTATTTGTAGTGGTGTAGCACAATCGAACACACACACACACACTTTCAGTGACCTGATCCCGGAATTGCCATATTGTCGCCATTTACAGTTTCCTGCCACAATAAACAATACCATTGAAACTACCGCCACCGACACAAACACACACACAGGAAATATCCACGTGTCGGTGTGTGTGTGTTTGCTCTATGGCGGCGGTTGTTGGCAGTCTTTTTCCGGCAAAAAGGCAGCCACCACGTGGCGTCGATGGTTGGCCCTTCTGACCTCCGCCAACATTTTGCTCGTTAAACTTTTGCAAACTCTCTCTCTCTCTCTTTGCCCTGTTTATGGGCGTCGGTTATTGTTTTGTGAAATTTAATTAAAATTTTTGCCCAACCCACAACACGGTGGAGATGACTCCCCTGGAATGGTGAAAAGTGGCCAGGTTCCGCAACTCATCTATGGAGAGGTTGTATCAACAAACGCTAATGGGGAAGCGATCTATTAGGTATTAAAATGTAATTATAATAAAGTAATGCAAATGTTTAATAAGCTTCATTGGTTCTTTGCGATTCAGACTGAATGGGTCAATTTCGTTGAAAAGCTGTTCAAGTATTTGAAGTTTTTCAATCGGATTTGAGAGGAAACAATTCATCCATGATTTACATCATAGCAAAGTTACCAGTTAACGAAACAATAACTTTTTTTATTTTTGTTAAATGCATGCCTTCATTTATCAAAAGTTTGTTTGCATCAAACTAAAAAAAAGCATTTTGAAACGACGAAATATTTTAAACATGAAAACAGTTACCACAACTGTCAAAAAATCTAACCAAATCTGGCAACCCTTGTCCTAAAGCCCAAAGTAGTGCACACAATGCCCTTGCATGCATCAGTTGCATCCAATCAGTTAACAAGCTTACTTCTAGTTGCACCAACCTTCGATGGAGGACCGGTGTGCAACGCCCGGTTTTTATCACCGACGGGAGGTGAAGAGCGGGTTATGAATATTCAAAACCGACAGGAGAGGACTTGTTTTCGGCGCGCGCGATATGATACAAATTTGCCCAATTTGTGTAATCCAATTTAATGTTCGCGTTTGGATGATTGTTGAAAAAAGTTGTAGTGGATTATTACTGCTGGATGAGTTCGGGAGTTAGTTGGGATTAAATGTAGGTATTTTTGACATCATTATTGGCTTGATTTGAATTCAGAATTAAAAAAAACATTATTACATTTGATTGGATAAAAACAACGCTGTCCAGAACAGGTTTTCTGTTACCTAGAAATAAACTTTAAGGGTAATTCTCTACCAACTCACACGAAATCGGGAAAAGTTGCCCCGACCCCTCTTCGATTTGCGTTAAAGTTTTGTCCCTGATCACGAATCCGAGGTCAATTTTTTTATATCTCGTGACGGACGGTTGGTACGGCCCCTTTAATTTTAAGCATGCAAAAAAGAGGTGTTTTTCAATAATTTGCAGCCTGAAACGGTGATGAGATAGAAATTTGGTGTCAAACGGACTTTTATGTAAAATTAGACGCCCACTCAGACATACTCAGAATTCTGAAAAAAACGTATTTTTCATCGAAAAAAAAACACTAAAAAAGTTTTAAAAATTCTTCCATTTTCCATTACTCGACTGAATAAAATTTCGGAACATGTCATTTTATGGGAAATTGATTGTGCTTTTCGAACCTACATTGACCCAGAAGGGTGATTATTTCATCTAGAACAAAATTTTTCATTTTTAATTTGTGTATATTTAGCATATTATACCATATGGGACCACCCTAACGAAATTCGAAAATTTTCCAAATATATGTTTTTCCATGTAATTTTGCCCGCTGAGTCTGAATCTGCCCTCAGAATTGAGCTAAAGTGTCGAAAAAACGATTTTTGATCATATTTTAGGTTTCCATGTAAAATTATCATTTAAACCCAAAATATTGTTTTCCCTTGAAAATTAGACTATTTCGAATGAAGATATTTCGAGTTCAAAGAAAAGCAACCCTGAAATTTTTTCAGCGTTTGTAGTGCTGGATCTCCTCTTTGATATGCAATATGGTGCTTAAAATTTTTATTGCGCCTTTTCGAGATATTTAAGTTTTAAATTTGCATATTTTTTACCTTAAAATGGCTGTAACTTTTGACTCTTTAGTCCAAATTGACCTGCCATTAACTAAAATTTCCTGTTTTTTAGAGCTCGGAATATAACTTTTCACTAAAACTTAACCCTGAATTGCCATGTTAAGAAAAAAACTGATTTTTAAGGTTTACTCAGATGCTTTCTATAAATTTGGTCGTAGAAGGCGTAGATTATAAGATAAAATTTTGGTGTCTTGTACAAAGTTGCTTGGATTGGCAAGCCCAACGATTTTGTAGACGACAGAAAAATTCCCAAAAATATTTCTGAAAAGTTAGATTTTTAAAATCACCCCAATAGTGAACCACCCTAATTTCAACCAAACCAAAAGTTGCTCCTTTCTATTTGCAACAACTCTTCTGAAAACACCAAGCTCCAAAACTTCACAATTTTTCGAAAAATCCGTTTTCCACTTAATTTAGCTGGACTATCAAAACATGCAAAAATCCCGAATTTCATCCAAATCGGACCACCCCCTTCATTTTTGTACCCTCCCAAAAAATCGACTTTTTGGCGATTTTTGAGCGAAACCCCTATCTTCAAACGACGATAACTCAGGAACCACAAATCTTAGAGGTTCGGTCTTAGACTCAATTTTGAAGGAAATTGGATGTAGAATCCATTTCCGTGATCAAAATTTAGATTAAAATATTTTTTCTACCTGTATTGCGCAATTAAAAACTTTAAATGGCCGTATCTCAAAACAGCCCCATTTATTTTTTAAATCTGACTTCACCATCGTATTCCCCGTCCAATTTTACATAAGAATCACTTATCGACAGAAAGAAATATGTTTCGTTCCAGAGATATCGAATTTTAAAGTTTTGAGTATTTGAGATTACCTAAATTAGCTAAACTCGCCGCATATGCTAAAAACACTCAGTCGTGCTGATCAATAACTACTACCTGGCATTCTGTAATATGAATTATTTTTCTAGTTTTATACGATTTGGAGATAATCAATACCTTGAACAATCAATTTTTTGTTTAAGGAATATTTATTGGGTAAATCATTGAACCATATTAAATAAAATTTGAACTTTTAATATTTATTTGCAAGTGCTATAGAGTTTCTGAATACAATTTTCAAAAAATTATCATTATTTATCTATTATTTTTATATTTTTCCTAATTCTTCATTTCTTCCCACTTAATCAAATTATTTCTTTTATTTCTTCTTTTATTTCAAGCAAGAACAAATGTATAGCTGGCTGTAGTAGATGAAATAATTTTCATGGGTTCTAGAGCTTTTGCCATGTGCGGTAGCGATATAGTGCCATTCAACAAAAACCCCAAAATCTGCCTTACGGTTTGAAAAATTGAGCATGATCATATTAAATCGATTTTTATATTGTGAGCCAGTTTCGTCTGAATAATTGATGATTTTTTTTTCAATTCTTGTACAATTAATTTCAAAAACAAAACCATATACTTCTGATACATGTGGACAGCAGCTGTATCGTCTTCCAAGATTTCAAAACAAAAAAAAAAGATTATTGTTCGGACGGTGTCGAAATCAACACCACTGAATCTGATCTTAATCAGATTAATCCTTGTGATTTTCTTACATTTTTCAGTTTAATACTTTCCAGAAATCCTCCTCCTTAATTATGCTTCACGAGAGTTTTATTCATGTTGATTTATAATTTTTAACACGATAATGTATCGTTACTTACAAGATCAATTGCAATTTCCTGCTAGCTTTGCGGGAATTCCATTTTGCCCTGTATTGCGTGTCGTTCTTGCTCTGTCCTGTGTGCTAACACACAAATTCACCGTATACTATTTTTTTTTGTTAATTTAGGAGTTTACAGCAGTTTCCTACAGTGGTGTACATTAAACTTTTGCTTAATTTGCTAATTATTATTTGAGATGAAATCTTATTTCAATAAATAACCAGGTAGTAGTTATTGATCAGATGCGGCAAATAAAGCAAATACAGGTAATCTCAAATACTCAAAACTTTAAAATTCGATATCTCTGGATCGAAACATATTCCTTTCTGTCGATAAGTGATTCTTATGTAAAATCGGACGGGGAATACGATGGTGAGGTCAAATCTAAAAAATAAATGCGGCTGTTTTGAGATACGGCCATTTAAAGTTTTCAATTGCGCAATATAGGTAGAAAAAATATTTTAATCTAAATTTTGATCACGGAAATGGATTCTACGTCCAATTTCCTTTAAAATTGAGTCTAAGACCGAACCTCTAAGATTTGTGGTTCCTGAACTATCACCGTTTGAAACTAGGAGGTTTGCTCAAAAATCGCCAAAAAGTCGATTTTTTGGGAGGGTACAAAAATGGAGGGGGTGGTCCGATTTGGATGAAATTCGGGATTTTTACATGTTTTGATAGTCTGAACAGCTCTGCCAAATTTGAGCAGAATCGGAGATGGTAATTTTCAAATTTGCATTTTTTCTTGCACACTTCAGGTGGAATGACCCAGGTAAGGCCCCCATAAAGTTTGAGCAAAATAAAAATAACAAAAATTTAAATGGTCGTAATCGACCGATTTCGTATAGAGTTGTTAAGTTTCTGTGAAGAGTTTTGCAAAATTAATTGTTACTAGTCTAGAATGGCAAATTGAATAGAAAAAAGGACCGTTTTCTTTACCTGTCAAACATATATGTTCTTATATTTGAGCATTTACTTGAAAACAAAAGATAAATTCTCAGAAATAAAATTACAAAATTGTAAGAGATTGAACAAAATGCTAAATATAGACAGTAGGATGTAACAAAAATGACTTTTTGGCGGGGATTCAAGAGTTTGTTCCGGTGGGCGTATCGTGCCCAAATCCAAAATATGAGCTTGATTGGACGTAACAGGAGCTGGCGCTTTTCATTTGAATTTAAAATGGGATTTAACCCATGAAAGTGATTTTTTTTTCAAAAATGTCACTTTTTGAGGCACTTAGACCTACAAAGTTTGACATTTTTCAAAAAATCTGCCCCGGCAAAAACGATATGCGTCGCGCCTTGCAACGCCCTAGACGCGATTTGATTTTGGTGGGGTCAATTTTTCGAAAAAATGCCAAACTTTGAAGGTCTGTACCGAGCTCCAGGGTGCTTCAAATTTCAAAGTTATATATAAGATGTGCAAGGGTCTGACCTACACGCCAGTGATGTTGAAAATAAACGCTTCAGTGGCCAAAATGCCTCAAAAAGTGGCATTTTTGAAAAATCTTGTTTACATTTGTCCAATCAAGCTCATGTCTGAAGTTTTTTTTTGAAAAGGTCCTATAAACCAAATTTCCAGTTTTTGCTTATTGGGTGTTTTTGAAACCGCCTTCAGTCAGGGGTATTAAAAAACACCCAAAAAGCAAAAACTGAAAATTTGGTTTATTGAACCTCTTAAAAAAAACTCCAGGTATTTGAATTTGGGCTTAGTATGCCTACCGGAACAAACCCTTGAATGCCCGCCAAAAAGTTATTTTTGTTACACTCAAATAGACACGGCAAAGTTACTGATGGGAAGTTGCAGACCTGTAAAAACTAATTATAGAAATGAAATGAGTGAATAAACACATCACGTAATGAAGTGAAGCAGTGAAGTAGCTCAAAATGACCTCGAACACGAACACGAACAAAAATTTGCAATAAAATTTATTGTGAAACTGTTTAAAGCAAATTTTGGCTAGAAATGCAAAGATGTCTATTTGATGATATAATTCACAACATTTACAAATGACCGCACACCACTCAACCTCAGCACCAAAGTTCCACCTCTTGATTCTGGCAGTGGTCAGCGTTCAAACCTGTGCGGTTTTTCGATAGGGCATCCAAAAAGCCCCCGCAATTCAAGCCTAAAATATGCAGATGCAGTTCGAACCGCTGAACCTCCTGCAGCCAAAACAAATGCGAACGAAACCAATAAAATCATTCGATCCCAAATGGTTCGCTTCTGGCATCACTGCGGTTCAACTGGCCGTGTCCGTTCGTGCGTGCCTACGTGCCCCGGAGTCAAACCCCCAGAACTGTCCACAAATTTATTTGATTTTCTCTTGTTTCCCCCTTCTCCCCCCCACCCAGGTAACCGCATGCCACTGCAAGGTGCACCAGAGTTATCGCCATTTTGCCACCAAGCACCGCCAGCTGATACCGATCTTTGGCCGCAAAACGAAAGCGTCCTCGGCGGCGAACCGGCACTGGCTCAGTGGCAAGGGCCAACAGCAGCAGCAGCAGGGTTGCCAGCAGCAGCAGGGTGGTCAGCAGGGTGGCCACAGCAACCTCAACTACAGCTACGGCCAGCATCCGAACTCGTACAGCCTGCAGCCGGAGCGGATAATCAACAAACCGCTGCCGATGAATCTCGAGAACGACATGTACTACACGGTGGACTTTGGCGAGTCCCAGCATGCACCCTTGATACAGTAAAGCTAAAGGGAAGAGAAAAGGAAGAAAAACAAGCACTACACCAACACACACTTTTGCACACATACTACTAAAATACACAACAACAACAACAAACTTACAAACAAAAAAAATCAGCTAAAAATAAGAAGATACGTGCGTCCAAAGCAACTGCAACCAGCAACGATGGAGTTTAAGGGTTAGAAAAGAGAGAACGTTGGAAGGTGATGATGACTAATGGAATGGAATTAAGCAAAAGCGCGACAGGACTTGGCAGCAGAAGCGTGGTGTCGATTAGATTTTCCGATTTTGGTTTTGACAGTTTCGTTTGTACCCAGCAGAAGTCGCTGCTGCAGCAGCAGCAGTAGCGATGCGCTTGTCTTCGTAGGATAATTATGAAGTGTAAGTATCTGATTGATTGAATTGCTACATAGTTAATAAAATGAATTTCAGGAGGTTGAACATTTGGCTTGTTGGGTAATACCTTTTTTTAATTACTTTACCCAACATAATGTGAAAAAATTGAACTTGATGAAAATTTCAACATTTCCTTATTTAAAACTTTACAATTTTTGACCCCATTTCCAGATGTAATATACTCATGTGTAATTCAAAATTATATCCCGAGTTTCTTGGCATTTTTTCTTGCAAGTAATGTTTCTTAGTCTTGTTGGATTAAATTTTTCTATACAGTTGTGCCCTACCAAACAGTTTAGAGATCTGATCAAAACGCTATTAAAACGATAATCGAACTTAATGATTCGCTTTATACTTTGGGTAGTTCTCTACCAACTCACACAAAATCGGAAAAAGTTGCCCCGACCCCTCTTCGATTTGCGTGAAACTTTGTCTTAAGGGGTAACTTTTGTCGCTGATCGCAAATCCGAGGTCCGTTTTTTGATATCTCGTGACGGAGGGGCGGTACGACCCCTTCCATTTATGTTCATGCGAAAAAAGAGGTGTTTTTCAATGATTTGCAGCATGAAACGGTGATGAGATTGAAATTTGGTGTCAAAGGGACTTTTATGTAAAATTAGACGCCCGATTTGATGACGTACTCAGAATTCCGAAAAAACGTATTTTTCATCGAGAAAAACACTAAAAAAGTTTTAAAAACTCTGCCATTTTCCGTTATGGCCTATCTACAATCACTTAACTTAGAAAATTTCATTTAGCTTAGGAATTTGAATCAATGGAAATGAATCTGATCTTCTACAATGAAAAGGAATAAAATTAGAAACTTGACGTATGGTTTGGAAAATTTCAAAATCTACGGTAAGTTGATCAGGGACAAAAGTTACCCCTTAGGATAAAGTTTCACGCAAATCGAAGAGGGGTCGGGGCAACTTTTCCCGATTTCGTGTGAGTTGGTAGAGAATTACCCACATATTTTAGAGAATTTGGGTTTCGCATTTTTGTCGTGTATTGTGTGCTGCGAGGAGAAGATTGCCCTCTGAAAATGCAGCATCATCAGTGCATAGTTGACAAAGTGATCGCGTGGTCGTAAAAAGAATCTATGACATTTCCCCGAAACCCATATTACCGAAGGGACATTTCCCTGAATGCCACTTCCCCGAAAAGACACTTCCCCTAATAGTCATTTCCCCGAATTCCATTTACCCGAATTTCCCATTTCCCCTAATTGTCCACATTCCTTAATGCCATTTTCCCGAATGGGCCACAATCCCGAATGCCATTTACCCGATTAGTCATATCCCTGAATAGTCATTTCCCTGAACGCCATTTCCCCGCGCGCGCTCCTGGGCACCGGGCATTTCGGCTTGACCGCGTTTGAGGAAATAGCATTTTACAGTCGACTCTCTGCTTGTCAATATCCAAGGGACCGTCGAGGAAGAGAATCATCAGATTACAGAACGATGCAAAATGAAGACTCGATTGAAAATATTTTTTTCTTGATACCCAGCTATGGGAGAGAATCATGGCAACGTCCATCAAACAAAAACAAACTAATGTCAAACACCCTTTAAAGCTTCGTTTCGCCAAGAAAAGTGTCTATGCAAGCCATGGAAATTGAAATTATTGACAACCGGAAGAGATTTTTAAAGCAAACAGGGACTGAAGAATTCAACGATAGATGGAGGATTATTGATATCGAGAAGATGGACAACCAGAGAGTCGACTGTGTAAGAAAAAAAAATGATGGCAATTTTTATCACATCAAACTACATATAATATTTCTTGAATGGTTCGTATTGGCCTTGAATGATCAACTTTCTTTTTGGCTTCACTCAGAACAGACGTAGCATTTTAGGGGGGAAGGGGTGTTGTAAGGTTTGGTACTATTCATTCAAATACAATGAATATTGTTACAGACTATTTTTTATACATTCTCAAAACAAATACTTTTTTCTTATAGACATGATAATAATAATGCAATAGAAATTTTGTTATTTTTTATGATTCAGAAAACAAACCGTGCGATTTTCGTAGTACAGAACCCCGTTCACACTGATCATTTTATTCGCATTGCTGGTTGGGATTTGGTGAAAAGTATAATCAACAAAAATTTGTACCAGCCTTATGTACCTATTTGTTCGATTTTTGCGTTCTTGAACAAAATTCGAAAAAAAAATTCCTTGCAAATTTCTCAAAAACAACATCTAATCATGCGGTTGAATACAAATGTTCATTGAACAACAAAAAATCTAGTAATTGGGTTCTAAAATTAAGCTTAAATTTGTGATATTATTGTTCACAAGAAAAATAAGCTTTACTAAGTACAATGACCCTTTGAACGACCGCAAAGGATTTAAAAGGGATTTTTAATTCAATTTCTAAAAATTCACTTCACGGCCCTTCTTGGCAGAAAAGCTCCTACTTGACAGCTCGATCCAGGGGGGCATAGTTGATCCATCGGAAAAATGTTGTCTTGTCAGAAACTTTTTTTTGCATAAAAATGAATAAAAAAAAAGTTATCAGAAATGGTTTTCAATCGTGTTTCTTACCGTTGTTCATAAAAATTGACAAAGGGCTTTACTACCCAATTTACAACATTTAATCAACAGCGAGATCATCAGCATACCCGAAAAAGCTGTTTGTTCCATAAAATTGAGAAAGAAAATAACTGTTAGTCATGGAAAAAGGCTTTAGCGAAAATGATGATTAGGGGATATGCAAATTCGAGTAATTTTAAATTTAAATAAACGACAATTGGCGTAGGGTAGAGTAGTCATCAATGAGACACGGGGAACAATGATAAAATGGCTCAAGCAAGTCGTAGTTTCAACCAATCAGGCTCATATTTGGGGGAAAGGTGTGTCTACGGGATACACGTCTGCCATTATAGTGGCTTTGGTTATGGACGCTCCCTTGAAAAGTTATTCATAAATGTTTGATTCTGGGGTGTTAAAGTAAATTATGGACAAAAAATACTTTTTCGCTCGTAGGCTGCCATTAACACCAAAACTAATATTTCTTCAAATTTCTTTCGACGTTCCATAGGGATTGAGTTGGGCTACAATGTCCTTTCATTAGTTTTGGCCAAAATTTAGAATATACCCAGTATCCAGGACTGTCTCATTGTTCCCCACTAATTTCAGCTCATGGGTAACAATGAGACACTTTGATTTTTCTTCATTAAACTTTTCAAAATCTATGGAAACCTTTCAAAACATGAATCAAAAGTGATGTTTGGCATATTTATTGAGTTTTAACTTCATTTAACTAAAAATACAAAGTTATTTGGTATAAATATACGGATTTTACAAAATGTAAATACTTTTTAGTATAACTTTTGTTAATTAAAGTTTCATGTTGGCAAAATTACTTTAAAATGTTCAAGGCAAGTTACCTGCAATGGAACAATACAAAAACATGATGTTTTACTAGAAAAATCTTGATTTTCGTAGTGTGTCTCATTGTTCCCCAGCTGTCTCATTGTTCCTGCCAAGTGCGTCTACAATGAGACAGTTGAATAACTCTGGCTGTAGATGTCGGATTGATCTCATATTTTGGTCAATGTTAGAACACATTAAAAGAAAGATAATGCAACAAAAAGCTCATTAAAACATGCTGATGAAAAAATGAGAAAAATCTTTGAAAGTTGAAAACCAAAAGTGTCTCATTGATGACTACCCTACCCTAAGTGTCATTTCGGGGAAATGGCATTCGGGGAAATGGCCGATTAGGGGAAATGGCATTCGGGGATATAGCCGATTAGGGGAAATGATATTCGGGGAAATGGCATTCGGGGATGTGGCTGATTAGGGGAAGTGGTATTCGGGGATGTGGCCAATTAGGGGAAATGATTTTCGGGGAAATGGCATTCGGGGAAATGTCATTCGGGGAAATGAGCTAGACCCGTATCAACAAGTATATAGCGAAAAACTATGTGCTTGATGAGTCTGCAACTTCAACTATCGGACTAACATTCCTCCCTTTCGTTGAACTGCAGGCTTCTTGGGAGGGCGCCGGTATTGACTAATAAAGTAGAGATCTTCAGAGGTTAAACAGTGAACGGATGGTTGGCTCCCACTGATCATTTTTGATTCATTGTTTAACTTCAGCTGATTTGTCAATAACGGAGTAGCAGCTTATTGGCAGTCAACCATGCTCATGCTCATGCTCATGCTCATGCGCATTTGTACATATTTGAGAGAATTTGGAAATGATTTAATTTCACTTTTTAATCAATGTGATTTCCCAAATGAAATACTTCATTTTTAATTAAAATTCAATAACTGCACTATGATTTAAATGCGTTTGCAAAAATTATTAACCAAATATGACCTTAAAGCCATCCAATGGAAGAGGAAGTCTGATACTTTCATTTTCCCGTTACAAATAGAAATGGATGTCAAAATAGAAAATTTCAACCAATTCGTTAATTTCAATGAGCTAACTATTCATTTTCCAATTTGTGAAAAATTGTAGAAGAGCAAATTAAACAGCCTCAACTTGGGCATCAACTGTAGCGATTATTTTGGTGTGATTTTTTTATGATAAAAAGTTATAAAAGATAAAATATCATTTGGCAATAAACATTAATATGTATCTTTCACTTTTGAGGAAAATTTGAAATCCACTTAATTGAATCCTCCCTACAAAATCCCTCAATTACAATCCACTCAGTGATCCATTAAAATTGCATTTAACCATGTTCTGATAACGAAAAAAAAAAGAAGAATCCCCAACCACCAAAGAGCCAATATCCCGTCGGTCACGTTTTCTAATTACGTCCCTTTCTTTCTCCATCTTTTCCTCTCTCTCTCTCTCTCGTTGCAGGATCTAAGGTTACGTGAAAACAATTGTAATGTACTTATTAGCCAAAGAAGCAGCAGCCAAAACCATTGCAAGAAGACCTCCGCACACAATCACACGTGCAGCGCACACCCACATCGAAGTTGGCGTGCAAAAAAAGGTAGACGGCATAAACACGTGCGAAATTTTTGCCAAATTTGAATCTCATTAGCTGGTAAGCGACAGCTGCCAGCGATTGCCAGCGAATGAGCGGTTCGGAAAATCGGGAAGGAGTGTGAGATAATTTCAATCCGAGCGATTTCTGTTTTTTTTTTCTTCACACACAAACACACACAAGAATAGTCACACGTGAGAAAGGGAAAAGTTAATTGATTTTCCCCTTTTCCATCTTGGGCTTCTTGGTCGACAGGGCTGCCAGATGGACAAAATATTCTTTTTTTGCGGAATCTTTCCCACAGAATTATCGGAAAAGGAGTGAAAAAGTCGGTTTCGGAAAAAAAACTGTTGATTGGATCGTCGAATCGACGTTGACTTTTTTTCTGAAATTTTGGCCAGCCTACTACCATGAGGGGAAAACGCTTCCACCCACACACATGTGGACCTACCGGAAATTAAAGATTGCTATCGCATGACTTGGTTGTGTTTGGGGTGTGGGATCCCCGTTCTTTTGTCGGACCTTTTGTATGGGTAAATTGTATTGGTTAAGGGGTTATGTAGGAACTATTCGGGACACGCTTCATCAACATTTTTTAGAATATTTTACAAAAATAATTATTATTGAAAATAATTTCTTTATTAACTGTTTTAAATATTTTTTAAGATGTATCAATTTGGTGACTAACCCCTTAATATGATTTTTGTCGTCCTATAGAAATACATTTCTCAACTCAGGGAAAAAATCAGAAAGAAGAAAATGTAACGCATGGCAAGATTGGTCTAATTCGAGCAGGTTGAAATGAAGCAATACTGTGGGTGGATATTGATGCATCCGGATATGGAAAAGAGAAATATATTCTCAAAATGTCAAACTTTGATAAGAAGATATCACCAAAAAAGCACGCTTGAAAAGAGACAAGTGGTTGAAAAGTTTGCGGTTTGAAAAAAATGATGAACTTTTTTTGGTATCTTTTTTCAGGGAAGGGAAATAGTCTGAAGCTTAAAAACAACACTGTTGTTTGTGGGATCAAAATACTCACAAAGAATGAGTCCTGGACTTTTGAGTTCATATGTATAAGCATAAACATGGAAGGACTATATAAGGCAAATCCATCAATTGATGGGTTAATTTTCGACCTGACTAAAATCTTTGTTGATTTGTTTAAATCTTGCAAAACTTGCTGAAATATTGGTGTGATTTGGTAGTGAAATAAGCCCATTTTTTACTCATTTCAAACAACATCAAAAATCATTAGTCAGGAAAATGTAACGCATTGACTGTTAGATTTGCCATAAACAGTCATACGCAAAGATAGTACTTTACTAGCTCTTTTCCTATGCAATTCAGTATCTATTATGCAATGAAAAAGTTCTGGAAAAAGATCTTGAAAAATCTACTCGAACCGACTGTTTGCAGAGTTTTCGTTGAAGTTTTGAAATTGTATCTTTTTATGGTATTTATTGAAGCAATTTCAAAAGTTTAAGCAGAAGTTTTTTTTTTAATTTAAGGTGAAGCCGTTGATCATTTTCGGAGATAATTGATCATCACTCTAAAATATTCTGTAGAAAATTCAATTTAACGAATT
The DNA here is from genome assembly GCF_015732765.1 of Culex quinquefasciatus. NCBI lineage: Eukaryota > Metazoa > Arthropoda > Insecta > Diptera > Culicidae > Culex > Culex quinquefasciatus. The sequence goes on along the minus strand of NC_051862.1, from coordinate 150,249,499 downwards.
TCTGCACCAAAATGAATCAGCATGTGCCAGTTGTTTCCTTCTTGAAGCCACTGAAGGAGTTTTCGATCTAAATCAAATGTGTCTCAAAATTTATATAATTTTGTGTAACAATCATTGACGTCCTAGTTGACAATCATTGATCAATGACGATTTCCATAACTTCGCAAGGAATGGGATAATCGTTACCAAAATGTATCAGCATGTGTAGAGCGGCATTCTAAACAACTTGTAGAAGGAGTTTTGTCAAAATATTGATAGCGACGCAAAATTTATATCATTGAACGAAAAATAATGGCAATGATGAAAGTCTTCACGTTATACTGAAGAACTTAATTCAAATGCGTTGAAATTTTCTTCAATCATCGTCGAATATACTCGAGTATTACTGAGGGCCATCAACAAAAAAAAACGTTTCTTAATTCACCATTATGTGGTTGGTGCCTTCCTCACATTTACAAAGTAATTCAACTCTTAAGTTTTCCTAATCCAGATTTGCATTGTATACGGTCTTACGGCTTATTGAGCCGACTCGGTTCAAACCAGGTTCCAGCACCGAAAAGGACCTGATGAAAATAAGTTTATGAATAAAAAAATATACCTGATACAGACTTTTCCAGAAAACATGCAGACTCTCATTTGAAGAAATGTGGCAACCGGGCGTTTCGCATCAGGCGTGACTCTCACACGTAAACAAAAAGGCCTTTTGAGGTTATGCAAAAATCACTCTTTTTGTACATAAAAAACACTTTTTCATAGCTTAACTTTTAATAAACTTCACCAAACTTAGTAATTTTTAAAAGGGTTCCCAAAGCGGTCATGAAAAGGTAAACCCGGCCAAAATCGTTTCAGTCAGTTTTGAGATATGCATGTGGAAAGAAAATCATGTCTACACTGGGATGCCCAGAATATGGGACTTTTTTCAAAACCTCGCTCCACAAGCTGAATACAGATGGTTCAACAACATGAGAGTTTGAGAGAGATTTAAATAGTAATTTACTGAACATGTTGCGATGAGCGATTTAATGAGCTCAAAACTTTACAAACTCCTCAAAGCCTCTATAAAACCTTTGTTAAAACCTAGTCAGGAGTTCTGGGAAAAATACATTTCATACGCCTTCAAACGTCTTTTGCCAAACAGGTTTTATTCTGGCAAAAAAAGTATTTGTCTTGCCCAGTGAAAAAATGGAGATGGTTTGCAAAAATGGCGATGATGGAGTAAATGATATTGAAGGTAATTAAATTAAATCTCGCATTAGGTGGCTCAATTTCAGCTGCGATCAAAAATTTAATGATGAATGTGAGGAAGATAGAGACAAAAAAATCAACTCGCTTCATCAAAAATAATTCTATTTCAAGTTTTACATAATTTTTTTATTGTTTTTTATGGCTATGCTAATTTCGTCCGAAATTCTGCATAAATGATAATTTTCGTCAATCTTATTGCTTTTTTTATATTTTCTACCAAGATGGCGGTCATCACATTCAATCAAACCACACATTTAGCGCCATATTTTGCTATTTGGACGCAATAAATTCTTTTTTGAGGAGCTTATGGTATTGAATAAGCATTGTGTGTGCGTAACGGCACTTGACAGCTACAACACCCTTGGTTTTAAAGAAGCATGCGATAAAACCGTTTGGCATGACATTGCCATCGGGTTTTCAAGACTTCAAGTTAAACTGTCCGCTTCGTAAGAGGAAGATCATGGGTTCGATTCCTTCTTTGAAATATCATAAAATTCTAATTGCATTTCAATTTAAATTTAAAATTAAATGACACTTTATATTCAGGATTCAATTTGTAAACTCTCTAGACTCTGCTCTGATGATTCAATTGAATTGCTCGAACCAACCAAAGAGTCTCGCAAGATGACTTTCAAAGACATTGAAGGCGCCCCAAAAGCCGCCAGAATTTGCTCCAAAACCACAGTGCTAAGCTTTCAGCGATTTGTTCTTCTTGGAAAAGTTGCACTGTTTGAAAAAACTAAAAATGAGCAAAAAAAATAAATATGTTGGAAAAAGTGCTCTGGAATAAAAAAAAAATCAAACCATTTTTTTTATATTTTCTAATTCTCAAATTTTTCATGGTGTCACCCCACCAAACTATCAACACCATACCCCAGCATTCGCAAGAACTGCTCAAAACTGCTCTCATTTCGCCCATCCAATCAGGCTGCCAAATGGCCTGCCTAACCGGGGCCCCTCCAACTTCAATTTACATACTAAATCTCGATACGTTTGCAAAACGCCTAAACTGCTACGCGGGAAAGCTCCCGTCGCTCGAGAAAAGCTCAATTGTGGGGGAAAGGTTCGCGATTGTGGTGGTTGGAATTGGGTGGGATTTTTTGTTATTTTTTAGTAAATTGAATACTTTTCGAGTAGATTGGATGTTTGGGGGCTAAGATTAGAATTTTTTGATGTTGTTACAATTCGCTATAATAATGAACTGATTTTTTTTCTGAGATTGATGGTTTGTGCAAAACTGTGCATTTTTTTATGAATTTAGATGTTCACAAGCAATCGAAGCAACCTGCGTGAGCGCACGCAAATATGCCCACTGTGCGCAGCAATAAAAACACTGAAAAAATCTGACATAGCAAATTCATGTGCTTTTTCACGTGAGCTGCTCCAAAAATCAACACGATAATTTGCCATGCTTTTCCCTTGACATAGATGTGTTTTTCATGTGACATTTATGTGATAATCATTTGAAATCAGCTGATGGCAAGCGAAATGTTTTTCATTCTTTTATCGCTTGGAGTTCACTTTGGATTTAACAGAATTTCACTTGAATTTGCCCCATTTGACTTTTCCCTTGATTTCAAAGTGAAAAACACGTGAGATTGAAATGTATTGGTCTTCGAAGTTGTTTGATGAAATTTCCTTATTCGTAAGATGGTGACGGACGAAGGCAGTCCAATTTGCGATTTCTTTTGTCGAATTTATCGTTTAAATTCATAATTTTGCTTAAAATTCAATCGTACTAGAACTTTTTTGGTAAGTATTTATTAGAAAAACTGTGAAAATTTACACAAAGACTAACACTCAGCAATGGCCTCTGAATTCGTTTTTTAATCACTGACGCTGAATTTGTCGATTGATCCGGAAACGTCGGCATCTGGCTGCGGTACGATTTGCGTTCCGGAACTCACAACATGTACAACCATCGGCAGTTACGTGATGCGGTGCTGGCCACTCGATCCAGATCATCAAGGTCGAGTCGGTGGAGGCCTCCAAGAACCGTCGTCAAGCAGTTTCTCGGCTCGATGGTCCGGTTGTTTTGATTCAAATGATTTTTAATTTCAAGTATCAAAAAAAATGTTTAAGAAAACTTATAATCTTATTATATTTTTTAATAAATCTAAAATCAAACGCAATATTCAGCTCCCATGAACATCACTGGAAAACCATTGCATTTATACTATAAAATAATTTGAAATTCATATGCACACCATTCAAAAGTCTTGTGAGCTTTCACGTTAAACTCACGTGTTTTGCATTTGGATTTGCCGGTTTGCGCGATTGATATTTTCAAGTGATTTCCACGTGACATTCACAGACTAAGTAGTATGGGGTGGATTCATGTGCAAAATATGTGATATTGCTATGTGCTTTTCTTTCAGTGAAGGCACGGTTGACAGCTCAGAAAGCATGGTACGAAAATATATCCATTGTAAACAAATGAAAACAAAATGTTTTGTTGACTTGTTAAAACTTGTTTTAAATAATTGCAATGATGTCAAAATGTATCAAATTAAAAAGAAGAATTATGATTTATTGCAGTTGGATGAAAAACTGTGTTTTGTTCTAAAACTCAAAATTGTAAATAAAAAAGTGTAAAAATGGGACTAGGTCCAACTAAAGGTCATTTTTGCAACTAAAAGCAGATAGCTATTGTCAAAATTTGCAACACATTTCAACTTTCAAATACCTGATTTAAATCGCTTTTTAATTGAAAGATCTCAACATTTTACTGGACTTTGAAGAGAAGAAGTGGCGAGGGGTAATCTCCAAATCACGTGACGAACTTGTATGTGTGAGTACGTACATGAAACAGATCTCCCTCTCATCTACACTTAAATTCACACAAACACACACACCCATGAATGCTTAATCGGATTATGTTCTTCGAAACACATGTGAGAGAAGAAAAAATAGCAGAAATGGAAAGTAATCACACCGTGAGATTAAATTATAGATCGCACACCACTGAGTGACTGTTTTTTGCGCTCGCACGTGTGTGACTGTGTGCGTGTTGTTCCGGAAAATGAGGAGGCAAGCTAATGAAAATATAATATTAATAAGATTTTATATCCCAGGTTGAGATTAACAGGAGGTGAGAGAAAAAAAAAGTTCGTTGTTTATAATTGAGATGATAAAAAAAATCTGATGTTTTTACGTTCGATGGGTTGAAATTTTTATTTGTAACCTGCGGAAATAAGAGAATAGGAAATACTAGTAATTTTAAAAACTACCTAACAGTAAAGTATATTTAGAGACAAAAAAAAGAAGTACATTGAAAAACTAAGCTTTTCAATCGTGACGATCAAGGGTTAAGCTTTTTATATGATAGCCGGGCAAAGCACCGTGAACAATACCGAAAGAAAAAGAAAACGATGTTGGCAAGATTAAAAGGGATGAAAAGAAAACACGAAAGGAAATAAAACTTGTGCCAATACCATTTTTAAAAGGAAGTCAAACCGACAGCAAACTGAATGAAAAAGCATTTTTATTTGTACACTACACACAACACAAAAAAAGAAACAGACACACTTGCAGTCTATAATGGAAGATTATCTGCTTAAAAGATACACACACACTCACACAAGGCAAAGCCAGCTGGTCGTTACAATAAAAACTCTCACACACACAGAGGCAGTTTCACACAATAGCACACTGCTGCTGCTGGTTGTCGTCATTTGAAGCAGATAATCATTCGCGATACGGAAAAGAAGAGAAAACACTTTCTTTCAATTTCTTTTTCTTACGCTGACAAGACGGAGATATAGTAGCATCGAAACCAACAATAACAGCGGTGCACACCGGCAACTATTGTGTAGAGAAGAAAAGAAGAAGAGAATAAATTGTGTAGAGAGAACGATGTTGGATTCGATTTCTGGGGAAAGAAAGGGAGATTGATTGGTGGGAAGATTTTGTTAAGTTGCTCATGATTTTTATTGTTGTGATTGTTTAATTTGATTTCTCATGTTTTCACAATTTTGTCACAATTTTCCAAAAAAGAAAAAAGCAAAATATAGAAAATTGATAAAATAAATCAAAATATTTATAATCATTATTAGAAAGCTACTTTGCAATTCTCAAAAATTTTGGCCTTTCGGGCCCTTGGGGTACATTCCGTTTGCCAAAAGAAGCCATTTTGCAACTACAGTTTGTCCAAATCATTTTTCATACAAATTTGGCAACTGTCCATTATAATAGAATGTGTTCATTCAAAAAATGTAATCTTTTGAAGAATTTTATGAACGATTTGATATTTTCGGCAAAATGTTGGTAGGTCATTCCAGAAATCTGTCCAAAGAATTCGATAATAATAAAATTTTAACCCTTAAATGCCCACTTATATTACATTTTAACGTTTTATGAATTAAAATTCAGTTTTTACTAATTCCTTATATTTTTATTTGTTTTATTTTACCACCATCGTATTCCCCGGACAATTTTCCATAATAATCAATGAAGACCTCTAACTAAAATGAACTATTGGCAAGATACAGCGATTTTACTGAAAAAGTTTGATTTTGCGCTGCACTCAGTCCTATGAATTCAAATCCGAAATAAGTTTCTCACAAAGTCCAGTCAAATGTTTAATGAAATTTTTTCATTCGAAAGAAAACTTTTTGATGTTTAACATTGAAGTTTTCTAAAATAAATACACTCAACCCCCGGTGGTTGGTCACTTTTTCGTTTGACACTTTTTTAGTTTGTACCCCGTTGGTTGGTCAAAGTCAAACTAAAAAGTGACGAACTGTCACTTTTTACACGGCGCTCACGCACACTATCAAAACAAACGTTTGGTAGTGTGTGTGAACTCCGTGTAGAAGGGGTGTCAAACTAAAAAGTGACCCCGTTCGTTCGACAACAGTTGGTGTCAAACCATCGGGGTTTGAATGTAATGTTTTTAACTTTTTAGGAAATTGCACGACTATTTTCATTGAAAAAATATTGATCTCTAAATTTACGAACCAATTTTTGAAGGGGAATCATAAATATAAACATTTTCAACGGCCTTATATGTTGAATGAGACATAAAACGCAATCTTTTTTTCAGAAAATGTCCGGTCTTTGAACAAGGGGGATTGAGTTTTCCAAAAAAGTGTCCACGTGGTTTATGGATGGTCTCTTTCAAGTAAAAGCCATTTTCAAAGAAACTTTTTTTTTGAGGTCGCCGTTTATCTTTTTTTTCTCGCAGTTTTTGTATTTTTTCATTTTTGAACTTTGTTGAGAAAATAAAAAAAAAATCAGAGTTGCCAAATAACCCCTCGCTTTTTTATCAATGACATGTCAGGAACTAATGGTCGATTATAAACAACTTTCTCTAAATCTCTGCATTGCAAATGTAACATCCTGCAGCAAAAATGATAAGTTATAACAAAAATACTAATTGATTTGAAAATATATCCAAAGCAGCAATCAACATGTCAATGTTTTTACTCTTTAGCTCTGTTAATTCAATAAGGTAACATTGCTGAAATAACGAGAATATTACGACTTGATAATTTACTAAGTATTCAAAAAATGCATTAAATTGGAAGCAAAAAAACACCTAATAAAACAAAAGATTCATCAAATTTTGACTAATTAGGTTCTATATTGTCCTTAATTGTATATAATTCTTTTTATTAATTCATTTATGTTCAACATTCCTACAAATGTTAGTTTTGGAAAAAAGCTTCAAATTGCTTTATTTTCAATGATAAGAAAGCAGCACCAAATCCTATCCTAAGCAATGTCTCTTCTGGCAGCCTTTTTCCCCCAGAGTTGATTCTCATCGTTCATAGCGTCCTCCTTTTCCTATAGCAAGCAAAAATACCCTCCTTCTAAACCATTCAGTCAGAAAAAGGCATAGATTAGCGATATTTACCTTTTAACACTAACAAGAATAGCAAAAAGAAAAAAAGAAACACACAGAACAATAAAACTTCCCACGGATCTTCACCCGGGATTCGTGCTCTAATCTCTTCCATTTCGAATCAGTAGCTGGTCTAGAACTAACACTAGAAAAAAAAAAAAAACAAAGTTCTCTTTCTCCTCTTATCGCTTTCACACACATAGTATCACACAAAAACACACACACATAAAATCACAAGTCATCCCCGATAGAGTATTGGAAAAGTTTTGCGAAGCAAAAAGAAAAAAGTGAACGAGTTTGTGCAAACTAAGCAAAAATAAAACAAAAACGAATCAAAAGTACCAGACAATGATGCCAAAGCCTGACAGCGTGGAGCGAACACACAAAGCTAATTCTCACCGAAAGTCATAACAATAACGGCGAGGGTAAATATAGAAACAATAGCAGATTACCAAAAAGAAAAAAAAAACGGGCGTCTCCCTCACTCACACACCCTAAAACGGACGTGAGTGTGAACAAAATGTGTTGCCAAAATAGCTATCAGAGGGAGAAAAAAGAAACAAAATATGTAAAAAAAAGCAACATGCACTCTCATGGAAAACCACACGCAAACACCGAACCAAGTTTTGGGGTTTTTGTGTGATGTGGCAAAAGAACAAACAAAAGCTGCAACAAACAACAACAACAGGAAAAAAAAGAAAGGAAAAGAAGTCAACAACATTGCACAATAATGGCGGCTGATAAGTTCGTGTCTGGTCGCGTTGGTGGCGGTGGTGGCCAACCCATAAAAACCAACTGCTGTCGCCGGTTGCTCTCTGGTTGTAAACGATTAAGACCCCCCCCCCCCTCCTCTTCCCCCCCTCTCACCACTGTTTGATGCATCCTTTGGACAACTTTCAGTGTTATTTTTGTGGAGGGAAAAATTGTATTATATGCGCGAATGACATGCGTTTTTTTAGTTCAGTGTGTGTCGGTGCACTCATGCTCCTCTTTTATGGGTGTATGTGTGTATCAATTGTTTTCAACAAGGAAAACAAAATGGCTAGAAAAAAAAACTTGAAGTTGGAAACCACATTGAACTGGCTTGGGAATTAGTGGTTGCGATGGCAATTGCTTGAGTAAAAGTAGAAAATTGGTTGAAAAACAAACAAAAAATACAAATACCTTATTGAAAATTTTAATTTAAAATAATTTCAAAAAGAAGCCTTGCATGAATAACATGAAAAAAAAACTAAAAGAATTATAGGAATAAACCCAAAGATAAAAAACTATTATAAACAAAAAATGGAATAAAAAACACAGTAACAAATAATGTAAATTCGGAAGCTGTTATTTTGGAAGGTTGAATATTACCTCTTTTATGATGTAATTTTACCTCTATTTAGACTGAAAAAGTGACATTACACCAGAATAGTGGTAAAATTACACATTTTCAGAGGTAAAATTACACATTTTTTCTGACATAAAAGATGTACCCCTTCCCAGATGATATTACCATGATTTTTTTTTCTGTGAATATTGAACTAATCAAATATTTCAAATAAAAAAGTAAGTAGAAATACACAAAATCATGGGACAAAAAAAAGTCATAAGAGCATAAAAGTAAATAAGATAAAAATAATTGATTGAAGCATTAGAAAAAAAACAGAGGTAATGGAGTAGCATGTTTAAATAGTAGTTTATGCAACAAGTTGCAAAAAGAGGATTTTTTCAGCACGAGTCGTACATTTATCCAACGAGGTTCACCGAGTTGGATAAAAACGAAGAGTACTGAAAAAATCAAGTTTTGCAACGAGTTCCATACAACATTTTATGCAATTCCAAAAAAAAAACACAAACTGAGTGAAATTTTATGTCAAATTTTCAAGTATTTTGTCAATAAATCGTTTAAATCAAAAAAATGTTGAAAAGTGTTACTTTTCGAAACAAGTGCTGAAAAGTTCAACTTTTCAGCACCCATTTGAGTGCTGGAAAGTAGAACTTTTCAGCATTTATTTTGAAAAGTGTTGCTATTCGATTCTGTTATTTTTGGTACAGAAAAGTAGGCTATTTCGTCGTTCAATAATGACAGGAAAAGTAAGTAGTTTCACGACGGAATTGCAAAAAATACTTTTTAGTGCTGTTTCTTTTAAAGATGTCAAGCAGGCCGATTCGTCATTCGAGACTGACAGGAAGAGTAAAAAGTTTCATAACTTTATTGCAAAAAGAACATATACTTTTTTTATTATTGCACAGAAAAAAATGATGGTAATATTCATCAGGAAATGGTGACAGATTTTGTGGCTAAAAAAATGATGAATTTTACCCCAGAAAATGATGAATTTTCATCAGTTTTTGATGAATATTCATCAGGTTTAAAGTTTTACACATTTTTTATGTAATATTACTCAAAAAAGAGGTAATATTCAACCTTTAAAATTTTCAACATTCCAAAACCCAACTTTTTTTTCTGTTTGGTTATTCCAATCATTGGATACTTAGCTTTGTTTCATTGTTAACTTATGCAGATCTTTTTTGAGATGAAAATATATTTTGAAAATATTTTATTTAGCTTTTTTTCAATCGAAAGCAAATCAATAGGAAATTTAAAACATGAAAAAAATGCAAAAATATATTTCTTAAGGTTTTGTATTCTTGAAACATGTTGAATTCTTTATTTAGATTAAAAATCTATTCAAAACTGTTTTTATCACAATTACAAACATGAAGTTCTTTCAAAATTAGAGAAAAAATAAAATAAAGAGTTGCAAATTAACATATTCAGATTTTGGAAAACATGAGATGCTCTGTTTTTATTTGTTAGAAATGTATGTCATGCATTTACTGCATTAACCCGTATAGGCCTGGGTGAAATTGGAATCACTAAAATGGCCATAACTCAGCGAAAACTCAACCAATTTACATACTTCTTTATTAGTTGGACTCGTTAGAATGTCTATTTTCCGAAAATGACCCGCAGAACCCGGAAATGTTCCGGTGGCCGGAGATATTCCGGTGGGTCACTGGGTCAAACAGGGTCAAAAATGGCCATTTTGGGTCCCGCACTATTTTGTTGATAGAAATCTTGGAAAAACACATTTTTTCATGTTACGATCTTTGTTCTGCCAACAAACAATACTGACCAATGATTTTGCACCACCGGGGATGTTCCGGATTGAGCGGGCAGGTTCCCTACCCCGGGGGAACCGGTCAAGGGACGGTCAGAAATAAAACTATTTCTATCATGGCAATATGGGTGTCAAAGTTCATCATTTTCAAAATCAAGCTCATCTTTGATCCCCAAAACCACTTTTGGACCGATCTGGCCACTTTGGGACCGGTTCCCGGTACTCCAGTGAAATCCGAATAAGGCAAATTACGGGAATATTTCTGAACAATTTTTGACTGGGCAATATGGGAGTCAAAGTTCATCATTTTCAAAACAAAGCTCATCCATGATCCCCAGAACCACTTTTGGATCGATCTGGCCACTTTGGGACCGGTTCCCGGTACTCCGGTGGAACCCTGAATATGGCAAATTACGGGATTATTTCTGTATAATTTTTGACTGGGCAATATGGGTGTCAAAGTTCATCATTTTCAAAACAAAGCTCATCCATGATCACCAAAACCACTTTTGGACCATTCTGGCCACTTCGGGACCGGTTCCCGGTACTCCGGTGGAACTCGGAATATGGCAAATTACGGGATTATTTCTGTATCATTTTTGGCATGGCAATATGGATGTCAAAGTTCATCATTTTCAAAATCAGGCTCATCTATGATCCCCAAAACCACTTTTGGACCGATCTGGCCACTTTGGGACCGGTTCCCGGTACTCCAGTGAAATCCGGAATATGGCAAATTACGGGATTATTTCTGAACAATTTTGACTGGGCAATATGGGTGTCAAAGTTCATCATTTTCAAAATTTAGCTCATCCATGATCCCCAGAACCACTTTTGGATCGATCTGGCCACTTTGGGACCGGTTCCCGGTACTCCGGTGGAACTCGGAATATGGCAAATTACGGGATTATTCCTGAATAATTTTGACAGGGATATATGGATGTCAATGTTCATCATTTTCAAAATCAAGCTCATTTATGATCCCCGATTGGCCCGGTTCCCGGTACGGTGGAACTCGGAATATGGCCTGAATAATGACAGGGCAATATGGATGTCAATGTTCATCATTTTCAAAATCAAGCTCATTTATGATCCCCAAAACTTTTGGACCGATTGGCCAGGGGAACTGGAATATTTATTATTCCTGAATTTTTGACAGGGCAATATGGATGTCAATGTTCATCATTTTCAAAATCAAGCTCATTTATGATCCCAAAACCACTTTTTGACCGATCTGGCCACTTTGGTGGTACTGGAATATGGCAAATTAATTATTCCTGAATTTTTTGACAGGGCAATATGGATGTCAAAGTTGATAATTTTCAAAACCAAGCTCATACATAATTTCCATTTCCACTTCTGACATTGGGACTCCGGTGTGGAATAATACGGGATTATTTCTGAATAATTTTGACAGGGCAATATGGATGTCAAAGTTCATCATTTTCAAAATCAAGCTCATTTATGATCCCAAAACCACTTTTGGACCGATCTGGCCACTTTGGAACCGGTTCCCGGTACTCCGGTGGAACTCGGAATATGGAAAATTACGGGATTATTCCTGAATAATTTTTGACAGGGCAATATGGATGTCAATGTTCATTATTTTCATAATTTAGCTCATCTATGATCAAAACCACTTTTGGACCGATCTGGCCACTTTGAGGCCGGTTCCCGGTACTCCGGTGGAACCCGGAATATGGCAAATTAGGGGATTATTTCTGAATAATGATGAACTTTGACATCCATGTTGCCATGCCATAAATTATACAGAAAAATCCCGTAATTTGCCTTATTCCGGGTTCCACCGGAGTACCGGGAACCGGTCCCAAAGTGGCCAGATCGGTCCAAAAGTGGTTTTGGGGATCATGGATGAGCTTGATTTTGAAAATGATGAACTTTGACATCCATATTGCCCAGACAAAAAATATTCAGAAATCATCCCGTAATTTGCCATATTCCGGATTTCACTGGATGGAGTACCGGGAACCGGTCCCAAAGTGGCCAGATCGGTCTAAAAGTGGTTTTGGTGATCATGGATGAGCTTTGTTTTGAAAATGATGAACTTTGACTTCCATATTGCCCAGTCAAAAATTGTTCAGAAATAATCCCATAATTTGCCTTGTTCCGGGTTCCACCGGAGTACCGGGAACCGGTCCCAAAGTGGCCAGATCGGTCCAAAAGTGGTTTTGGGGATCATAGATGAGCTTGATTTCGAAAATGATGTACTTTGACATCCATATTGCCCTGTCAAAAATTATTCAGAAATAATCCCGTAATTTGCCATATTCCGAGATCCACCGGAGTACCGGGAACCGGTCCCAATGTGGCCAGATCGGTCAAAAAGTGGTTTTGGGGATCATAAATGAGCTTTGTTTTGAAAATGATGAACTTTGACATCCATATTGCCCTGTCAAAAATTATTCAGAAATAATCCCGTAATTTGCCATATTCCGAGTTCCACTGGAGTACCGGGAACCGGACCCAAAGTGGCCAGATCGGTCCAAAAGTGGTTTTGGGGATCATAGATGAGCTAAATTATGAAAATGATGAACATTGACATCCATATTGCCCTGACAAAAATTATTCAGGAATAATCCCGTAATTTGCCATATTCCGAGTTCCACCGGAGTACCGGGAACCGGTCCCAAAGTGGCCAGATCGGTCCAAAAGTGGTTTTGGGGATCATAAATGAGCTTGATTTTGAAAATGATGAACATTGACATCCATATTGCCCTGTCAAAAATTATTCAGGAATAATCCCGTAATTTGCCATATTCCGAGTTCCACCGGAGTACCGGGAACCGGTCCCAAAGTGGCCAGATCGTTTCAAAAGTGGTTTTGGGGATCATAAATGAGCTTGATTTTGAAAATGATGAACTTTGACATCCATATTGCCCTGTCAAAAATTATTCAGGAATAATCCCGTAATTTGCCATATTCCGGATTTCACTGGAGTACCGGGAACCGGTCCCAAAGTGGCCAGATCGGTCCAAAATGGTTTTGGGGATCATAAATGAGCTTGATTTTGAAAATGATGAACTTTGACATCCATATTGCCCTGTCAAAAATTATTCAGAAATAATCCCGTAATTTGCCATATTCCGGATTTCACTGGGTACCGGGAACCGGTCCCAAAGTGGCCAGATCGGTCTAAAAGTGGTTTTGGGGATCATAAATGAGCTTTGTTTTGAAAATGATGAACTTTGGCTTCCATATTGCCCTGTCAAAATTATTCAGGAATAATCCCGTAATTTGCCATATTTCGGGTTCCACCGGAGTACCGGGAACCGGTCCCAAAGTGGCCAGATCGGTCCAAAAGTGGTTTTGGGGATCATAAATGAGCTAAATTATGAAAATGATGAACATTGACATCCATATTGCCCTGTCAAAAATTATTCAGGAATAATCCCGTAATTTTCCATAATCCGGGTTCCACCGGAGTACCGGGAACCGGTCCCAAAGTGGCCAGATCGATCCAAAAGTGGTTCTGGGGATCATGGACGAGCTAAATTTTGAAAATGATGAACTTTGACACCCATATTGCCCAGTCAAAAATTGTTCAGAAATAATCCCGTAATTTGCCATATTCCGGATTTCACTGGAGTACCGGGAACCGGTCCCAAAGTGGCCAGATCGATCCAAAAGTGGTTTTGGGGATCATAGATGAGCTTGATTTTGAAAATAATGAACTTTGACATCCATATTGCCATGCCAAAAATTATACAGAAATAATCCCGTAATTTGCCATATTCCGAGTTCCACCGGAGTACCGGGAACCGGTCACGAAGTGGCCAGATCGGTCCAAAAGTGGTTTTGGTGATCATGGATGAGCTTTGTTTTGAAAATGATGAACTTTGACACCCATATTGCCCAGTCAAAATTATACAGAAATAATCCCCTAATTTGCCATATTCCGGGTTCCACCGGAGTACCGGGAACCGGTCCCAAAGTGGCCAGATCGATCCAAAAGTGGTTCTGGGGATCATTGATGAGCTTTGTTTTGAAAATGATGAACTTTGACTCCCATATTGCCCAGTCAAAAATTGTTCAGAAATATTCCCGTAATTTGCCTTATTCCGGATTTCACTGGAGTACCGGGAACCGGTCCCAAAGTGGCCAGATCGGTCCAAAAGTGGTTTTGGGGATCAAAGATGAGCTTGATTTTGAAAATGATGAACTTTGACACCCATATTGCCATGATAGAAATAGTTTTATTTCTGACCGTCCCTTGACCGGTTCCCCCCGGGGTAGGGAACCTGCCCGTTCAATCCGGAACATCCCCGGAGGTGCAAAATCATTGGTCAGTATTGTCTGTTGGTAGAACAAAGATCGTAACATGAAAAAAATGTGTTTTTTTTCCAAGATTTCTATCAACAAAATAGTGCGGGACCCAAAAATGGCCATTTTTGACCCTGTTTGACCCAGTGACCCACCGGAATATCTCCGGCCACCGGAACATTTCCGGGTTCTGCGGGTCATTTTCGGAAAATAGACATTCTAACGAGTCCAACTAATAAAGAAGTATGCAAATTGGTTGAGTTTTCGCTGAGTTATGGCCATTTTAGTGATTCCAATTTCACCCAGGCCTATACGGGTTAAATTAATCATGAGAAATTTTTTAATTAATAGCTCCAAATGTGTTTAAAACTTCAATTTTTTTTTGCATGCATTTTACGAATTATAACTTTTAATTTATGATCCAGTAAAATTCATTCCAAAAGAAACTTTTTTTTGTTCCGAACCGAATTGTACATTTTCTACTTTTTGTCAAGATAATTTAAGAACTACTTAAATTTGAATTCGAGGATACAATCAGTTAAATAAAGTTGATTTCTCTTACAATGTTTGCTTTTTTCAAATTTGACCTGTTCGTCCGAATATGTCTCTTGACTTTTTGATGTACATTTTATACAACTATTTTCGAATTATACAAATTACAAAATAGAACTTTTAACAAAAATCCTAAAACATCAGAACTTGACAGATTATTGGCTTTTTCAACTCCAATGATATTTTAATTTGTTGAAGTTTATGTCTCTCAAATTTGATCAAAGTCGAGATGATAAAAATAATTGAAATACAAGCCATGGTTCCAATATTTCAATGAAACACGTGTTTTGAAATGCACTAGTTCAGTTGTTTTGTAATATATTTTTCCAAAATATTTAAGCATTGTCAAAAATATACTTGAAAAAAAATTGTAGTGTTCTGTACATTGGAATTGCATGCCAAATTCACGCAAAATACTGACTAATTTGAATTTAAGCATTTAAAATAAGTCTAAATATTAACTACAAATAAAATTGAAAATTTACTTAAAGGTTTTGAGCAACAAATTTTAAAATTTTGACTGACGCTCATTTTATGAAATAAAATTAAAAATCTTAATTCAAGAACAACCGAAGAATTTGAGCTGATTCAAGAATGTAAATAAAGAAAGAGAAAGTAAAAATGCTAAAGATGAAAACTAGGAAAATTTAAAATTTCTCATGGATCTTAGATTTATTATTACCTTAATTGAGCTCTTAAAAAATCAATTGTTTGAAAGTGAAACAGTTTTAACAATATCTTTAATCGATGGCATAAAACTGTATATTATGACGAAAGAAGCAATTTTCTCCTAAATTTCGATGGCCAAATCATAAATTTCAACTTGAATTACTTTTCGAGAAAAGTTGTAAAATCAATATCCATTACCCTTAACTTTAAGAGCTCCCCTCCTAACAACAAGCAGCAGTGCCAAAGTTTATTTATCCCCTCACCCCACCAATTAGCACGCCCCATTGACCTCTCTGCCTCACCCGCAGCCCACACCAATCAAAGCCCATTAAACCCACGGCCAAGAGCATTCAATTCAATCGTTTCCGAAAAGCTCGAACAATCAGAGAGCAACCCGGAGGGCAGGCAGGCACGACCTTTTACGGAAAATTGAAAAGTCGTTAAATAAAAAGCCGAGAAAGAATTATTTAAATCGCGTCCATAATTGGATCGATTACGAGCTGATTAAAAACCGAACAAAAAATTAAAAAATAAATCGCTACAGTTTCGCTATAATGTTATTTGTTTGCTCAAATTGAAAAAAGAAGAAAAACGAGAATGATTTTAATGCAAAGCGATCAATTGATAGAGGATATCAACCAATTTTAAAAGATAAAAAATCTAAGAGCAGAAGCAAAACTACAGAGTGTGAGCATTGTAAATTTTGAAGCGCACTTGAAAAATATTAAATTAAAGCAGAAAGAAGAAAAAACGAGAGGAAAACAAAAGTGTCAATAAGTAACTAGAGAAAAATTTATTTGTTAACTGTACTAAGGGGTTACGTTAAGTCTAAGCAGGTTTAATACTAATAATAATGCAACAGCCACAAAGTAATTACTAACGTAATATTTGAAGTAAGAAATCTGAGGAAAACAAACGATTAAATAAATAATAAATTGTTAATAAAACAAAGACCAATGTGTTTTTTCTTGAATTGGATGACATTCGATGATTTCTCAAAATAAAATAAAAACAGCACACAAATTCATCATAATTGCTTATATTTCAAACTACGTTAACAAATACTAAATTAGTGATAAAACAAGATCTAACAAAAAGGGAAAAAGTAAAATCAATTTCAACCCATAGACAAAGTGCAGGTACCCCCTTAACCGGTCGCAACAACCGCCACGGGGCCCTCTATCAGGTTTCACCCTTAACGGTTTGGTTCTCTGTTTTACTTTCGACACTTGGGGCAATCACCGGCGTCGAAGTCACAGCAGCAGAGGCAGTCGTTCCCACCCCGACCATATCGGCCGGATCCACCGGACGTTCCGGAATGTCGTTCAGCACGTGGATGCGGGCCTGCTTCGCCAGTTCGGCCTTGTAGTGGTCCAGCTCCGCCTCCGTAATCGATTCCCGGGGGTCCGTTTCCTGTGTTGATATGAGTGGAAATTTTAGTTCCAGGTTTTTGGACACTTTGAGGTTAAAAACTCCATGCAGGAAAGCGTAAATCGACATGCAGTTAGAGACAAAGCAGATACAGTTACCCTAAGGTAGTTTCTCAGATCTAGGTCACCGTCGTGGCTGGTGGCCTTGATTACCAAGATACCACTCTGGTGGTGCTTCTTCCGGTGGCGGCTCAGAACCGACGGGATTCCAACCTAAAGATAAGCAGACGGGTAAAGCAATGTTAAGCAGCACCAACACCAGCAAGCAAGCACATTTAAAACATCTACTCTAAAGGTAAGCGAAACAATTATTAAATTTATTAACACTAATCATACAACCAAAGAAGTCAAATTAGTCACTCGTTTTTCTACATAATAACATAGTTAAACCAACCAAAAACTAAACTAAATAACAAAATGTCTATACAAAGTATTATTTAACCAATCCTTAGCGGAAGAATACAGCAGAATTTCACAATTTACAATCAAATTGTTTCACCTGACGACGAAAAACGTCCAGGGTCGACAAAATGCTTCTTTCAAGGCCGCATATAATTTTGGCTGCTGTCCATATAAAAATGGTACGTAAATAATAAATAATGATAATGAATCTTTTAAAGGAATTTTCTGATCGATTTGGTATCTTCGGCAAAGTTAAATTATCGATGGAGAACTACAGTCCAGACTCGATTATGCGAAGGCCTTAGAAAAATTTTACTTCGAGTAATCGAATCACAATTTCTTTTTTTTTACCCCTATTCTTTGCTAGAGTGATTAAGATGCAATAAAATCATTTAATAGGCAATCAACTATTTAAATTTAACTTACATTATTTTACATTTATTTTAGAATAACAGTGCAGTTCTCTACGAAATCGATCTTTTTTTTGAATTTTATTTTTTTGTATGTTTTAATCCGGCTGAAACTTTTTTGGTGCCTTCGGTATGCCCAAAGAAGCCATTTTGCATCAATAGTTTGTCCATATAATTTTCCATACAAATTTGGCAGCTGTCCATACAAAAATGAAAATTCAAAAATCTGTACAACATAAAATGCCAACTTTTCAGAAATTTCCAGGTTGTTCAAAAAATCATTGACCGAGTTATGAATTTTCGAATCAACACTATTTTTTCAAAAAATTGAAATATTGGTCGCAAAAAATTTTCAACTTCATTTTTCGATGTAAAGTCAAATTTGCAATCAAAAAGTACCTTGGTGAAATTTTCATAAAGTGCACCGTTTTCAAGATATAGCCATATTTAGGATTTTTTTTAAATGGTCGCAGTTTTTCATTTTTTTTTTAAATTAGTGCCCATGTTTTCCTACTTTTGAAAAAAATATTTTTGAAAAGCTGAGAAAATTCTCTATATTTTGCTTTTTTGAACTTTGTTGATACGACCTATAGTTGCTGAGATATTGCCATGCAAAGGTTTAAAAAGCAGGAAAATTGATGTTTTCTTAGTCTCACCCAAACAACCCACCATTTTCTAACGTCGATATCTCAGCAACTAATGGTCCGATTTTCAATGCTAAAATATGAAACATTCGGTCTTTCCGAAAACAATGCTTTTAAAATTTTCAAATCAAAACTAACATTTCAAAAGAGCCAAACATTCAATAATATGATAATTTTTTTGTCATTGGATTGTTTTTTGTAATAACAGACTAATAACATTTTAAGTTATTTTCCGAACAAATCTTTGTTATTATGTTTTGTTACTTTAACAACTAATCCGATCATTCCAATTACAGTTGGAGGTATTCTTTCATAACAAAAAATGTTATTCCAAAGTTTTTTTGGCTTTCAATCAATATCAGACCAATAACAATGTTCATTATTATAACATAAAATGTTATTCAACTCTTATGCAAACATTGTTTTCTCAAGAAGATTCCATAACACTTTCTGTTATTTTAACAGTATTTGTTATTGAAATGGCATGAATTCAGTTATTACCGTCTGTTCGGGTTTTCAAAAAAAATGTTTTCATGATAGACACTATTTAAAAAAATCAAAAAGCCTGAATTTTTATGAAAAATTCGAAAATACGTATTTTGGGAAATTGAATTTTGTAAAAAAAAGTTTATTAGAATATCACAATTTTTTCCCGCGTGCCTATTTTGCCGAAGACACTGTAGAGCAATTCCAGCTCAAATCAGGTTTTTTTCTAGTACTTTTGTACCCGACCTTCTTCGATTTGAATTAAAATTTGTAGACATGTTATCCTAGACCTACCATTTTTGTGTGTATGGAGCTAATTGTACTCGAAACTAACATTTGAGAAGGGTGTATGTTGTTTAAATATTTTTGTATTTTGTAATTTCAAAATTACTGTATCTCGAAGCTGAAGCGAATCGTATCAAAAAGTAGCCAAAGACAAACTTGTAGGAAATTGGACGGGCTTTCTGAAAAGTGATGTCGCGATTTTTTTTTCGTTCAAATTTTTTGAGGAAATAGCCTAAGATGTTACAAAAAGACTGACGAAATGTAGGACACGGGTCCCCCACAGACCGGTATTAGCCTTTGATCGTTTAAGAAATTGTTCAATAAAAGTTGTGAACAATATTTTGATATTTTTTTGTTCACAGTGCATCAAAGCCACATTGGACAGCGATTACCACTATGCCAAATTCTAATTGACGACAAAATAAGGTAGTTCAGGCCTAAAGGGCGCCGCGCTGGTATTTTGTTTGATTCGCCCCTCTCTGAATATATTCCCACTTTTAAATCCATTCGAGGAAATGGATCCTTTAACCGTCCATATTGTTTTAACGAATTGCCTAATGGGCTTCTTTGGTATGAATCATTTGTGCGAAAAATATAATCAATAAAATAAGAACTCACCTCATCTGCCACAGCGCTGAGCGCCGGCTGGGAGATGTTCTTCAGCGGATTCAACCGGGGCGCACTGTCCGACCGTTTGGAGTCGAGCGACTGGTCCGAGTTCTTGCCGTCCTTGCGGAGGTGCGTGTTGGACACTTTGTGGTTGATTTCGAGGGCGGACTTGAGCAGATCAACCTGTAGAGAGGAGAAAAAAAAAGTTTATAATTTTAGGTTGGTAGGGTCATTGACAAAAAAAACTTACCTTTGAAGCACTTCCACCACCCTTGGGAGCACGAACGATCTCGATGTTGTAGCTGCTGCGCCTTCTAGACAGCGAATCGTTGACATCGCCCTTCAAAAGAAGATGGACATGATTAAAATCGGGATACTCAAACAAATTGGAGAGATTACATATGAAGCTATGGGAGTCCATAACCACCAACCAGTATGTTATTAGCTGTAATTAGATTTCCAAATCCATCACGTATTACAAGCTCGGGCTGGCTTAGTTATCCCACCCCATCGCCCAAAACCTAATGAATCTAATTAATAATCATTATCCCCGGTGTATCCAGTATCATCTCGGATGCCACACACTAAATCTATTTGAGTTTAACTATCCGGTGACACGTGTTCTGGAGTGGAGCTCTTCGTTCCGATGTTGTGCATGATTTAGGCGACAAAACCACACAACTGCAAACACAAATCATCCTTCTAATGTGCGACGTGAGATTATCTTATGGGTATCAAAACAGTTCATCGTGTCGTCAGCCAACGACGAACGTTGCTCAGTTGGACTCGTCATCATTATCGGTGTCACTATCGTTGGACGAGGGGACCATCACTATCAGCAAGAGTTGTTGTCGGTCAGGTTGAGAGGGGGAGGGATGACTAGCAATAGTTGTTTAACGATAGATAGACACGATGTTGATGAAGCAAATCGTTGTCGGTTTTGGGTTTGTTGTGATTTACACACCAACATCCACCAAGTTAGATTGAGCGATTTGGTTGATCCTTTTAACAGGGCGGGGTATGTATTTTAATCTATAGATTGAAAATCTTATGCATTAGCTTTGTCAAAAAAGTCATGCCAAAAAAGGCGAGTCTGAATAGGAACGGAACATCGAAGGATCGTTCTCGCCTCGCAAGAAGCAGCCAAGGAAGCTCCCGAGATGGTGGAGCCACGAAAGAGGAAGCCGGGGAAGCGCTCTACAGTTCTGCTGAGCTGTGGGGCATTTTCTCCGAGTACATCGGCAGATTCAAAACCTGCAAGACCCGCTTGGACCAAGTAACCCTCGTCAGATACATGATCTCCAAGTATGGAGTGTAATGAGTTTTTTTTTATTTTATATTTTGATTGTAAACTGATCCTCGGTCCTAACCTGGTCATAGCACCTAAAAGGACCTAATAAAAATAAGTTATGAATAAAAAAAAGATCTTCAGCCAAGATGCTGAGATTCTTAGCTCGATCTTCGAATCGATTTTACTCGATTTCGACCAAAGTTCTCAATGGGATTGTACAATATTGTAGAGCGAAAATTCTCTAAGACTTCGGACAGTGATTAATTTTTGTGTATTTTTTGATATGGAATAAACTTTATATGTACTTCTTTTATGACCACACAAGACATTTTGCATAATTAGTTCGGCCATATAAGTCTCCAAAAATTGTATGACATTTGAGCAACTCTCTACGAAATCGGCCGATTTCGACCATTTTGAAGGGCCTCGTAGCGCGGTGGTTAGCGGCTTCGGCTGCCGATCCTTAAGTTGCTATGGGGCGCGGGTTCGATTCCCGCCTTATCCTTCAGGAGCTTTTCGTTCAATGTTTGTCCCGTTTAATATTAGTATTCAGTCTGCAAAGACGGTGTGATTGTCTTTATTAATTGTATTTTTTGATTTGGCTAAAACTTTGTTGGGGCCTTCCCTGTGACCAAATAAGCTATTTTGCATCATTGGTTCACCCATACAAGTCTCCATACAATTTTGGCTGCTGTCCATACAAAAATGGTATGTAAATATTCAAACAGCTGTAAATTTTGAGTGAATTTTCTGATCAATTTGGTGTCTTCGGCAAAGTTGTAGGTATTGTTGAGGACTTTTGAGAAAAAAAGGTACACGGAAAAAAATATTTGCAGAGTTTTTAATCAACTTTTTTTTACTAAAACTCAATTTCCCAAAATACATATTTTTTTTATTTTCGTGATTTTTTGATATGTTTTAGGTGACAAAAATCCGCAACTTTTGAGCCATAGAGAAACATGGTCAAAAAATCTGCCGCCGAGTTATGAATTAAAAAAAATAGTAATTTTTGGAAAAAAATCGAAGTTTTATGCAAAAACAAGTTTGACAATATTTTTAATGCAAAATTGAATTTGCAATCGAAAAGCACTCTACAGATTTTTTGATAAAGGGCTCCGTTTTCAAGATATAACCACCGAAAGTTTGATTTTAGCGAAATATTTGCAGTTTTTCAATTTTTAAAAATAGTGACCATGAGTGACCGTTTCTAAAAATATTATTTTTGGAAAGTTCAAAAAATTTGCTATAAAATTGTCTAAGAGACATTAAAGATTGGACCTCGGGTTGCTGAGATAGAGCCGCTTTAAAAAAAAGAAACACGAAAATTGAAGTTTTCTTAATCTCATCAAAACAACCCACCATTTTTTAAATGACGATATCTCAGCAACTAATGGTTCGATTATCAATGTTATAGAGTAACATTCGTGAAATTCTCCGAAAAAATTCGTGAAATTTTTCGATGTTTTCGAAAAAAATATTTTGAAAATTTTTATTTCAAGACTGACATTTTAAAAGGGCCAAACATTGAATAATACGCCCATTTAAAATGCTAGTCTTGATTTAAAAAATTTCAAAGTATTTTTTTCGAAAACATCGAAAAATTTCACGAATTTTTCATGTATTCAAATTGAAAATCGGACCATTATTTGCTGGGATATGGTCATTAGAAAATGGTGGGTTGTTTTGGTGAAATTAAGAAAACATCAATTTTCGTGTTTCTTTTTCTTAAAGCGGCTCTATCTCAGCAACCCGAAATCCAATCTTCAATGTCTCTCAGACAATTTTATAGAAAATGTTCAGAACTTCTAAAAAAAATATTTATATAAACGGTCACTCATGGTCACTATTTTTTATAATTGAAAAACTGCAAATATTTCGCTAAAATCAAACTTTCGGTGGCTATATCTTGAAAACGGAGCCCTTTATCAAAAAATCTGTAGAGTTCTTTTCGATTGCAAATTCAATTTTGCATTGAAAAATAATGTCAAACTTGTTTTTGCATGAAACTTCAAGTTTTACCAAAAATCACTATTTTTTCAAAAACTCATAACTCGGTGGCAGATTTTTTGACCATGGGTCTCTATGGCTCAAAAGTTGCGGATTTTTGTCCCCTCAAACATATCAAAAAATCTCAAAAATCAAAAAAATACGTATTTTGGGAAATTGAGTTTTAGTAAAAAAAAAGTTGATTAAAAAAATGCTATTTTTTTTCGTGTACTTATTTTTTTCTCAAAAGTCCTCAACAATACCTACAACTTTGCCGAAGACACCAAATTGATCAGAAACTTCACTCAAAAGTTACAGCTGTTTGAATATTTACATACCATTTTTGTATGGACAGCAGTCAAAATTGTATGAAGACTTGTATGGGTGAACCAATGATGCAAAAAAAGCTTATTTGGTCATAGGGAAAGCCCCCACAAAGTTTGAGTCAAATATAAAAATACAAATAAAATCCATTTCGGTTTTGGTAGAGAATTGCTCATAACTGTTAAACACTGAAATAAAAGTACCAAATTCCTTTTTTCTAGGAATTTCGGCTCCTTTCCTTATTTAGTTATTGGGTTTTTAGGATTACTTAATAAGAAAAGGAGGCAACATTTCTAGAATTTGAAATTTGGTACTATTTTTTTATTTCAGTGTTGAAAGAACGTTCTATAGTTTTCACTTTATATGATATTGTTTATGTGATAAAAATAAAATAGAGCAGTTCTCTCAGATTTCGGTCATTCGAATTTTTTTTGTATTTTTTAATCCGGCTGAAACTTTTTTGGTGCCTTCGGTATGCCCAATGAAGCCATTTTGCATCATTTGTTTGTCCATATAATTTTCCATACAAACTTGGCAGCTGGCCATACAAAAATGATGTATGAAAATTCAAAAATCTGTATCTTTTGAAGGAATATTTTGATCGATTTGGTGTCTTCGGCAAAGTTGTAGGTATGGATACTGTGTGAAACCAGATTCCATCCGAGATTCCATCCGGGAAATCGTCTGCCGAGGATGACCAGTGCGGACTGACATCCGATCTGGCCGAGCGTCAGTCGAGGAAAGAGGCCGAGAGCTGGACCTGCTTTGCCAGCTGTCACCGAACCGTTCGCGTGGCTGCGTCCATGCGCTGTCAGCGCTTGGCTGCGTCGAGCCCAGCGTACGAGGGGCTTATTCGACTACATCCAATGGAGTCCGTTTGCATTCACCGCAACAGGGTGTACCACGCCACACATCTCTCCTCTTCTCCATAAAAAAAAAACAAAATCTTACATGTGTTAAGCCACATTCTTCTTTTGGTCCACAATCGGCTCGCTCTTTAGCTACTAGTCCATGGCTCGGTCAACTGCTTTCCCATCTCGGCATTAAAGCTTTTCGGCCAATTTTAGAGCAAGCCCAATAATGTAGTGGTAGTTCATGAAATATGTCGCGATATTCGAACCTATCCAATATTTCTCTCAAACTGTCAGTTATACAAGATTAAATTAGCATCAGATAAACATCATCAATCTCTGAAAAGATCAAAAATAAAATGCTGCTACGGAAATGTAAACATACATAATCAGACACCCAAATACTGCTGCCAATCTACCTTTCTCTCTCTCTCTCTCTCGCTCTCTCTCTATCTACATTTTCTCTCTCTCTCTCTCTCTCTCTCTCTCTCTCTCTCTCTCTCTCTCTCTCTCTCTCTCTCTCTCTCTCTCTCTCTCTCTCTCTCTCTCTACCTTTGTCTATCTCTCTCTCTCTCTACCTTTGTCTATCTCTCTCTCTCTACCTTTGTCTATCTCTCTCTCTCTACCTTTGTCTATCTCTCTCTCTCTACCTTTGTCTATCTCTCTCTCTCTACCTTTGTCTATCTCTATTTCTACATTTCTCTCTATCTTCCTCTCTATTTCCCTCTCGCTGTTTTTTGGTTCCTTCTTTATACAACTAGGCTTGTTCTCATAATTCTAACACATTTCCTCGAAACGCAATTCTTCGCTACCTTCTAGCCCAAGTTTACGCTTAAAAGTTCACTGCTTAGCGTATCAATAACATCCTATCACAGCTTTATAGTTTATAGCTAATATAGTAACAACAATAGCGGCGTTTCAGATTACCACGTCAAACCGGCCTACCGTGCCCACGCAACTCAATCTTATCTTAGAACAATCGCGGCCTTTCAGGCTATTTACCACGGTGGGCTCATCTGACCCACCGTGCCCAACGCGATAAAATATTCCACTAATCGCGGCCTTCCAGGCTACTTACCACGGCAGGCCCATCTGACCTCCGTGCCCAACGCGATTCTTTTTTCTTGGAACAATCGCGGCCTTCCAGGCTATTTACCACGGCGGGTCAATCAGACCCACCGTGCCCAACGCGATAACGTGTTCCACCAATCGCGGCCTTCCAGGCTACTTACCACGGCAGGCCCATCTAACCTCCGTGCCCAACGCGATTCTTTTTCTTGGAACAATCGCGGCCTTCCAGGCTATTTACCACGGCGGGTCAATCAGACCCACCGTGCCCAACGCGATAAAATATTCCACTAATCGCGGCCTTCCAGGCTACTTACCACGGCAGGCCCATCTGACCTCCGTGCCCAACGCGATTCTTTTTTCTTGGAACAATCGCGGCCTTCCAGGCTATTTACCACGGCGGGTCAATCAGACCCACCGTGCCCAACGCGATAACGTGTTCCACCAATCGCGGCCTTCCAGGCTACTTACCACGGCAGGCCCATCTGACCTCCGTGCCCAACGCGATTCTTTTTTTCTTGGAACAATCGCGGCCTTCCAGGCTATTTACCACGGCGGGTCAATCAGACTCACCGTGCCCAACGCGATAACGTGTTCCACCAATCGCGGCCTTCCAGGCTACTTACCACGGCAGGCCCATCTGACCTCCGTGCCCAACGCGATTCTTTTTTTCTTGGAACAATCGCGGCCTTCCAGGCTATTTACCACGGCGGGTCAATCTGACCCACCGTGCCCAACGCGACAAGATGTTCCTCCAATCGCGGCCTTCCAGGCTATTTACCACGGCAGGCCCATCTGACCTCCGTGCCCAACGCGATTCTTTTTTCTTGGAACAATCGCGGCTTTCCAGGCTATTTACCACGGCGGGTCAATCTGACCCACCGTGCCCAACGCGACCAGATGTTCCTCTAATCGCGGCCTTCCAGGCTACTTACCACGGCAGGCCCATCTGACCTCCGTGCCCAACGCGATTCTTTTTTTCTTGGAACAATCGCGGCCTTCCAGGCTATTTACCACGGCGGGTCAATCTGACCCACCGTGCCCAACGCGACAAGATGTTCCTCCAATCGCGGCCTTCCAGGCTATTTACCACGGCAGGCCCATCTGACCTCCGTGCCCAACGCGATTCTTTTTTCTTGGAACAATCGCGGCCTTCCAGGCTATTTACCACGGCGGGTCAATCAGACCCACCGTGCCCAACGCGACCAGATGTTCCTCTAATCGCGGCCTTCCAGGCTACTTACCACGGCAGGCCCATCTGACCTCCGTGCCCAACGCGATTCTTTTTTTCTTGGAACAATCGCGGCCTTCCAGGCTATTTACCACGGCGGGTCAATCTGACCCACCGTGCCCAACGCGACAAGATGTTCCTCCAATCGCGGCCTTCCAGGCTATTTACCACGGCGGGTCAATCTGACCCACCGTGCCCAACGCGACAAGATGTTCCTCCAATCGCGGCCTTCCAGGCTATTTACCACGGCAGGCCCATCTGACCTCCGTGCCCAACGCGATTCTTTTTTCTTGGAACAATCGCGGCTTTCCAGGCTATTTACCACGGCGGGTCAATCTGACCCACCGTGCCCAACGCGACCAGATGTTCCTCTAATCGCGGCCTTCCAGGCTACTTACCACGGCAGGCCCATCTGACCTCCGTGCCCAACGCGATTCTTTTTTTCTTGGAACAATCGCGGCCTTCCAGGCTATTTACCACGGCGGGTCAATCTGACCCACCGTGCCCAACGCGACAAGATGTTCCTCCAATCGCGGCCTTCCAGGCTATTTACCACGGCGGGTCAATCTGACCCACCGTGCCCAACGCGACAAGATGTTCCTCCAATCGCGGCCTTCCAGGCTATTTACCACGGCAGGCCCATCTGACCTCCGTGCCCAACGCGATTCTTTTTTCTTGGAACAATCGCGGCCTTCCAGGCTATTTACCACGGCGGGTCAATCAGACCCACCGTGCCCAACGCGACCAGATGTTCCTCTAATCGCGGCCTTCCAGGCTACTTACCACGGCAGGCCCATCTGACCTCCGTGCCCAACGCGATTCTTTTTTTCTTGGAACAATCGCGGCCTTCCAGGCTATTTACCACGGCGGGTCAATCTGACCCACCGTGCCCAACGCGACAAGATGTTCCTCCAATCGCGGCCTTCCAGGCTATTTACCACGGCAGGCCCATCTGACCTCCGTGCCCAACGCGATTCTTTTTTCTTGGAACAATCGCGGCCTTCCAGGCTATTTACCACGGCGGGTCAATCAGACCCACCGTGCCCAACGCGACCAGATGTTCCTCTAATCGCGGCCTTCCAGGCTACTTACCACGGCAGGCCCATCTGACCTCCGTGCCCAACGCGATTCTTTTTTTCTTGGAACAATCGTGGCCTTCCAGGCTATTTACCACGGCGGGTCAATCTGACCCACCGTGCCCAACGCGACAAGATGTTCCTCCAATCGCGGCCTTCCAGGCTATTTACCACGGCAGGCCCATCGGCCCACCGTGCCCAACGCGATTTTCGAAAATGATTTGACTTTCTGTCAGATTCAATTCCACCAAAAACTTGCTCTAACCATTGAGCAAACTTCCGCACACAACCACAAATCTTTATTTCACCGATTCTTATCCACTTGCCACACTCTACTTACGATGAAAACAAACTTGCCAAAACCTTCTTCCGACGACTTTCCTCACACACTTCCCTACTTTTCCACTTTCCTTGGCAGACGATTTCCCGCAGATTCTTTTAAATTGCAAATAAAAATGCAACTCCGTCACGGTCGCCAATGTGTGATACCAGATTCCATCCGAGATTCCATCCGGGAAATCGTCTGCCGAGGATGACCAGTGCGGACTGACATCCGATCTGGCCGAGCGTCAGTCGAGGAAAGAGGCCGAGAGCTGGACCTGCTTTGCCAGCTGTCACCGAACCGTTTGCGTGGCTGCGTCCATGCGCTGTCAGCGCTTGGCTGCGTCGAGCCCAGCGTACGAGGGGCTTATTCGACTACATCCAATGGAGTCCGTTTGCATTCACCGCAACAGGGTGTACCACGCCACACAGATACGGACTACACTGGAAAAAATTATACACGGTAGAAAAAAAAAATGGTGATTTTTGACAAAGGACTTTGTCTTAAAGCTCTATCTGCGGTGTCAATGCAAAATTTTTCGAAAATGTAGCGTTACCGTCGCAAGCCCTCGGCGTGACATTCTGTTTCTGTTGCGTAGATGCCGTGAAAACTATTTAAGCTAAAAGTTAGCCTCTGGAGGATTTCGTGTCCATCAGACTTTCATCAAAGACGGACCTTACGTTGGGAATTTTATTGCTCACACACACACACGCAGGTGGTGCACGAACTTGAGAGGAGGTCCAAGAAATTATTGACGGTAGCCAGAACGGCCACCGGAATACCGAAATTATTGGGAACAATTTGGTAGGATATCGGTCACACCCGGAGTGGCCAGTGCCCTGTGGGAAGGTTCTACCGGGAGGACATTTACGGAACCATACAAATTTGGGCAATATGGGTATCAAAATTCATGGTTTTTGTTACTGGTAATGAAAATGACCAGTTTGGCAGGATTGGCCACACCCGGAGTGGCCATTGCCCTGAGGGAAGGTTCTACCGGGAGGACATTTACGGAACCATACAAATTTGGGCAATATGGGTATCAAAATTCATGGTTTTTTATACTGGTGATGAAAATGGTCATTTTGGCAGAATTGGCCACACCCGGAGTGGCCAGTGCCCTGAGGGAAGGTTCTACCGGGAGGACATTTACGGAACCATACGACTTGGGGCAATACGCGTATCAAAATTCATGGTTTTTGATACTGGTGATGAAAATGGCCATTTTGGCAGGATTGGCCACACCCGGAGTGGCCAGTGCCCTCGGGAAGGTTCTACCTTGGGGACATTAATCGAACCATACGACTTATGGCAATATGGGTATCAAAATTCATGGTTTTTGATACTGGTAATGAAAATGGGCATTTTGACTGGATTGGCCACACCCGGAGTGGCCAGTGCCCTCGGGAAGGTTCTACCGGGGGGACATTAATCGAATCATACGACTTGGGGCAATATGGGTAGGACACATTAGGTGGGGGGGGGGGGTTATGGCGATTGTCCACGATCCATACAAATTTCTTTTTTTGTATGGACAATTGTCCACGAGGGGAGGGGGGGGGGGTTTAAAAGATTCCCAAAAAAAGTGTCCACGTGGTTTATGGATGGTCCCGTATCGAAATTAATGGTTTTTGAAACCAGTAATGAAAATGGCCATTTTGACCGATTTGGTAACACCCGGAGTGGCCAGTGCCCTCGGGAAGGTTCTACCGGGGGGACATTAATCGAACCATACGACTTGGGGCAATATGGGTATCAAAATTCATGGCTTTTGAAACTTGTAATTAAAATGGCCATTTTGGGGCATTTTCATTAATGTCCCCACGGTAGAACCTTCCCGAGGGCACTGACCACTCCAGGTGTGGCCACTCCGGTCAAAATGGCCATTTTCATTACCAGTTTAAAAAACCATGAATTTTGATACCCATATTGCCATAAGTCGTATGGTTCGATTAATGTCCCCACGGTAGAACCTTCCCGAGGGCACTGGCCACTCCGGGTGTGGCCAATCCAGTCAAAATGGCCATTTTCATTATCAGTTTCAAAAACCATGAATTTTGATACCTATATTGCCCCAAGTCGTATGGTTCGATTAATGTCCCCCCGGTAGAACCTTCCCGAGGGCACTGGCCACTCCGGGTGTGGCCAATATCCTATAAATGTGGTCCCAAGCCCATTGCCCCAAATCATTCTGGTCCGGTGAACGTCCTTACAGTCTTCATAAGAACAGAATTCCTCCCAATTTAGTGCACAAACTGTGTCTTTCAATGTGTGCGTGTGTGTGTGTGAGCAATAAAATTACCACCGTGGATCTGCTTTTGTCGAAACCTCGTAAGGCACTGAATTTTTCTGAGGCTATCTGTTAGCTTAAATAGTTCGCATGAAATGTGGCAACATGGTGCAAATTTTGCATCCTCTCCTGTTTTCGTGGTACTGTCACGCGAGAATGTTGCACCACTGTTGCCACATTTCATGCGAACTATTTAAGCTAACAGATAGCCTCGAAAAAATTCAGGGCCTTACGAGGTTTCGACAAAAGCGGATCCTCGGTGGTAATTTTATTGCTCACACACACACACGCACACATTGAAAGACACAGTTTGTGCACTAAATTGGGAGGAATTCTGTTCTTATGAAGATTGCAAGGACAGTCACCGGACCAGAATGATTTGGGGCAATGGGCTTGGGACCACATTTATAGGATATTGGCCACACCCGGAGTGGCCAGTGCCCTCGGGAAGGTTCTACCGGGGGACATTAATCGTACCATACGACTTGGGGCAATATGGGTATCAAAATTCATGATTTTTAAAACTGGTAATGAAAATGGCCATTTTGACTGGATTGGCCATACCCGGAGTGGCAATTGCCCTCGGGAAGGTTCTACCGGGGGGACATTAATCGAACTATTCGACTTGGGGCAATATGGGTACCAAAATTCATGGTTTTTGATACTGGACATGAAAATTACCATTTTGTACTTGTTTTGGCAATTTATTTCCACAGAGGTGCCAATTATTGAAAACATTAAATTAGAATTAATTATTAAAGATTAAATAATTTTGCGAAGAATTTAAAAATATAAATAAAAATAGATTTACTTTTTAGAGTTTTGTACAAAGTTCTTTGTCATATTGGTCATGTAGAACATAACCACCTGCACCTTTTTATTTAACTTTTTATCACTAAAACTTGATTTGCAAAAAACACTATTTTTGATTTTTTTTTATTTTTTGATATGTTTTAGAGGACATAAAATGCCAACTTTTCGGAAATTTCCAGGTTGGGCAAAAAATCTTTGAGCGAGTTATGAATTTTTGAATCAAAACTGATTTTTCAAAAAATCGAAATATCGGTCGCAATAATTTTTCAACTTCATTTTTCGATGTAAAATCAAATTTGCAATCAAAAAGTACGAATGTGAAATTTTGATAAAGTTAAATCCATTTTCAGGTGACTTTTTGAAAATAGTCGAAGTTTTTAATTTTTTTTAAATTAGTGCACATGTTTGCCCACTTTAAAAAAATATTTTCGAAAGACTGAGACAATTCTCTATATTTTGCTTTTTTGAATATTGTTGATGCGACGCTTAGTTGCTGAGATATTGCAATGCTAAGGTTTAAAAACTGGAAAATTGATGTTTTCTAAGTCTTGCCCAAACAACCCACAATTTTTTAATGTCGATATCTCAGCAACTAATGGTCCAATTTTCAATGTTAATATATGAAACATTCGTGAAAGTTTCCAATCTTTTCGAAAAAATATTTTCAGAATTTTCAAGTCTAGACTAACATTTAAAAAGGGCCAAACATTCAATATTACGCCCTTTTAAATTGTTAGTTTTGGTGTAAAAATTCTGAAAATATTTTTTTCGAAAGGATTGGAAAATTTTACGAATGTTTCATATTTTAACATTGAAAATCGGACCATTAGTTGCTGAGATATCGACTTTGAAAAATTGTGGGTTGTTTGGGTAAGACTTAGAAAACATCAATTTTCCTGTTTTTAAACCTTTGCATTGCAATATCTCAGCAACTAAGGGTCGTATCAACAAAGTTCAAAAAAGAAATATATAGAGAATTTCCTCAGCTTTTCAAAAATATTTTTTTCAAGAGTGACATGTGCACTAATTTAAAAAAAAATTAAAACTGTGACTATTTTCAAAAAAGTCACCTAAATATGGATTTAACTTGAAAACGGTGCACTTGATTTGATGGGATAACCAACAGGGCCACAAGGATGACATATGTAGCGGTTGCCTAGAATTACAGTGGCTCAGACTTAAAGGGAGCATCTTCAAATTACTGCCGTATGAAGGGCCAAAAGGGGGTGGTTGGACGCGAACGAGCAAAATCACTCACGGTGTCCTCAGGGGAAGAGAATCTCCTTCCGACAGTAACCTCCAATAACTCCGAAAAAAGTCTGACAAAGCTGAAAAACAGGGCTCGCACCCTGTTGGGGGCCTAAAAGGGCGCGGCAGACAGCTGGAAACTGACAGAAGTCAATAAGTGCAGTATTTAGACAATCCTTAAAAATTGTTCAATTAATACACTATTTTCCCCTTGTGACGTAGTTCTGGTCTTCCACTATCTACATCCAGTCTCCGCCACTACAGCATACTGTCCACTGCCCTGATGCTCCCTCCCCAATCCCCGGCTTTGATTCTAACTACTGATGAAAAGGAAAATCATAGATGAGAAAAGGTCAATGCGGATGGAGAGCAAATCGAGCTCAGTATCCCCTCACAAAGACTGGTAGTAAGTGTGAAAAAGACAGTGGAAAATATAAAGAAAGGCAGAAAAATGAAAAGATAGTATGTCAATGCGGATGGATCGATGATCCCCTCACAATGACAAAAAGAGATAAACGATAGGGAGAGCAAAAGAAGAACAGAAAATCAGGAATAAGAAATAGTCAATGCAGATGCAATAGCAAACTAAACTCAATATACTTTAAATACTTTCAATACTATAAAAACTTCATATACTTTAAATACTTTAAATACTTAAATACTTAAATTACTTTAAATACTTTAAATACTTTAAATACTTTAAATACTTTAAATACTTTAAATACTTTAAATACTTTAAATACTTTAAATACTTTAAATACTTTTAATACTTAAACTCAATGCGAATGGATGTGAAATTGACCCAACTTTTAAAAGAATATATTCAACACACTACTTTTTCAATCAATTGAAATGATAGTAACTACCACCCAACCACCCACACTTCTTTTTTAAACAAATTAATAATTTAAAAAACAAACAAAAGAAATAAAGCGCGCGGTAATAAAGTAATTATTGCGAAAATGTTTAAATGGATAAATAAATAAAAATACGAACCAAAAATTTTTTGAAAGCAAAAATACAACAAAAATACAACCTAAGTTTCACATCACCAATATAGATGAGTATTGTGTTGAGATGAACAACCCTGTAGTCGTCATCGAGTCGACCTAGTCGGCCGAACCCCCTGTCGACCTCACGCGCAGCTGTCAGAGCTGAAAAACAACAACAGCAAATGTGTTGCGTCATCCGTTACAAAAGCACGCCGTTTAATAAAGTCTCCAGTTTAGTTAAACAACTTACGCGTTTTTCTCCGGAACAAATCCGACCAACCTGCCACTCTGCTCATCAGGCTATGAGCCCAGGTTGCGCGAGTGCCGAAAAGTTGTTTTCGCGGCGTTTTTAGTGAGTGAAGTTCGGAAGTTGGTGGAACGGATTGAGGATGGAGACCAACGGCGTTGTTGCGGGGGTGCCACTCTTCGTTGGCTCGAACTACCGGTCGTGGAAGTGCCGGATGCTGGCCGTGCTGGACGAGCACGAGCTGGAAGAATGCATCCAGCAGGAGGCGGCGGAAGTGGAGGAGCTGAAGGTGAAGGAGGAGGACACAACGGCGCAGAAGGAGGTAAAGTTGAAGGCGTTGGAGAAGAGGAAGAAGAAGGAAAAACGGTGCCGGTCGTTTCTGCTTTCGCGGCTGGATGATGACCACGTCGAGCATGTCCAGGACAAGTCGACGCCGAGGGAGATTTGGCTGGCCCTGGCTGCGATGTACAAACGGCAAAGTTTGGCGAAACGATTGCACCTGAAGCAGGAGCTGATTCTGATGCGCCAGGGGGGCGACACTCTACGGGAGCACTTCACGAAGTTTGATCGGATCATTCTTGAGTTGAAATCTACTGGAGCGACCATCGATGAACTCGACGTCATCTGTCATCTGCTGTTGACGGTGAATCCGAGGTTCGAGATGGTGGTGACGAGCATTCAGACGGTTACGGAGCGAGATTTATCGCTGGAATTCGTCAAGTGCCGTTTGCTCGACGAGGAGACGAGGAAGAACTCCAGCGAATCGGTCGGTGTGAAGACGGGGGAAGCGGCTTTCTCGGGAACGAGTGCGCTGAAGTCGCAACAGCAGAAAAAGAAGAAGGCGTTCAAGTGCTTTGTTTGCGGAAAAGAGGGCCATAAAGCTGCAGACTGTCCGGAGAAGAAGTCAGACGCGACGAAAGCGAGCGCACGTTACGGGTCGAGTGAAGAAAACGGCGCACTTTATCAAAATTTCACATCAGTACTTTTTGATTGCAAATTTGATTTTGCATCGAAGAATGAAGTTGAAAATTTTTTGAGACCGATATTTCGATTTTTTTTTAAATCTGTTCTGATTCAAAAATTCATAACTCGTTCAAAAATTTTTTGCACAACCTGGAAAATTCTGAAAAGTTGGCATTTTATGTCCTCTAAAACATATCAAAAAATGAAAAAAATCAAAAATAGTGTTTTTTTTTTTGCAAATCAAGTTAAAGTGATAAAAAGTTAATTAAAAAATCACCAAATTTTTTTTTACCGTGTATCATTTTTGTCCAATGTAGTCCGTATCCATACCTACAACATTGCCGAAGACACCAAATCGATCAAAAAATTTCTTCAAAAGATACAGATTTTTGAATTTTCACATATCATTTTTGTATGTACAGCTGCAAAATTTGTATGGAAAATTATATGGACAAACAAATGATGCAAAATGGCTTCTTTGGGCATACCGAAGGCACCAAAAAAGTTTCAGCCGGATTAAAAAATACAAAAATTATAATTGAAGAAAAAAGACCGATTTCGTAGAGAATTGCTCAATATTTAATGTTTAAATGCACCCTGATATTATGTTTTCACTTTTATTTTTCACGTATTTAACAAAAAAAAAACAGTTTTAGTGCCTATAACTTTAAAATGCAATTTTGTTTTTTTGGTTATTTTTACGTTTTTTCTAATGTTATGATCCAAAATTGTTAATAAAATTCTCTTGAATTCTCTTTTTGAATAAAATTAAAAGGTTTCCACTATGAAATCTGTACTCTTCACATGTATAAGGACCAACTGTTCTCTGTATAATTGCCCTGCAGAGCTCCACGGCCCGATCGCAAAAAGTGCTTTGAAGGGACGAGTTTTTCAGAAACCAGAATTTAAGGGCTAGCTGGGTATAAGTAAACGTAAAATGTGCACTTCGGTTCTAGCGATACATTTGGACAGTACAGAGTGGAAAAGGCAGAGCCAAAGAGGATGGAAAAAACTATGAAATCTGGAACATTTAAACAATATTATATACTTTTTTGATTTGAAATACAAAGGATGTTAGTCAAACGCGGCCCCTAGAAAAATGACATGTTTTAAATCATTTACAAAGTGGAAAAACAAGTAATTCAAGCAACAAGTTCTTCAAAATTCTTCATTCCAATACTTTTAGAGGGTGGAAAGTGAGTTAAAAAAGATTTCTGCCGTTTATTTTAAGATCAATTAGGTTTGAAAGGGTTACGTCCTGACATCTCCTACAGTTTGAATCGTTACATCACGTCAGAAAAGTTTCACACACATCGTACAAATTTCCAACAAGGTGTCATCCACATTTCACTAAGCTTTCTGGTGTTGTTTGAAATGGAAGCACCTGTACTGCTTTTTGCTTCCCATACCCAGTGCCATGGTGATTCATTTTGATCTGATATTCATTTCACTGAACCGTTGTCAAACGGAGAGCACTTTACGTTGGCACTGTTTTGGCAGTCTTCCTCGTAAGTTTACACACACGCTCGTGTAAAACGTCAACCCTAAGCTCTCCGTTTCTGGGAAGTACGTTTTCTAAATTTTCGAAATTTATTTATCATTTTTGAAAAATGCCGAGTTTTTTTCAATTTACCTTGATCATTTGCTAAACTGAAATGATTTTGTGCTCCACTGTACGTAAATGTTACGAAGCCAGACATGACACTCTCTCTCGAGAACTAGGCAACGGCGGCGTTTGGCCCCGCACCAAAGAAGACGGAGAGGTTGAACAAGATTAAAGATAACACAGCCAGCACGAGATAGCCGGAGAGCAGCACGGTGAGGTGACGATGACACCTTTCTTGTTTGAACAATGTTTGCTCACACATTTTGAGCGCTGACAGGTCCTGCGAGCTACCCGAGTTTTGATGATTTATACATTTTTGAGAGTGTGTTTATGCATACAGGTACACCCTTTACTTATACACAAAGGTGGTTCTCGTATCGTATCTTTCGCACCTGAATGTAAAGTCAAAGCAATTCATATCATTCGTTTAAGGGTTTCTCCTGGAAAGGTTTGCTGGCTTGGGTTCCCTGTCGAACAAACGGTGGGATACGCCCATGGGGAGTAAGTTTTATTGCTTGTTCAAGTACCGTTTGATTCTTTTTTGTTTTATTTTGATTCAAGACATTCCCACTTTCAAAAGGTATCAATTATAGCTTCAACTTTTATTATTACATTACTTTTCGATACTATTTTGGAGTTTGAAATTAATTTCGACAGCAAATGACATTCAAGTGAAATTTAGCAAGTAAAATTTCTCTACCAAAAAAGTGTCCATCGAAAACAAAATAGAAACATAAAACAATTTCCACTCCGTCCTAAACATTCCATCAACTATCTCTTCTTCGCATCTCGGCACCAACCCCAAAAAGCACAACCAAGAATGATACCGCAACCAAAACCCCATTTGAAAGTTAAAGGAGGGTGAAATTTTCCTAATGAAAAATATTTTCCCCATTCAACCGTGGCATCGCAGAGCAGCAGCAGCCAGCAATGTGGTGGTGCGTTCCAAGGAAAAACTACAGAAGCAAAGAGATAGAGCGAAGAAAAAACCTGACAAGCCCAAGAAAATTGAGCTTTTCTGCCTTGAATCTTTGAAGACGTAAGGGGAGAGAGGATGGCTGGAAAGTGAATGTCTTGGCACACTGCCTCGCCGTACCGAATGTTGTCTTTAAACTTGGCAGTGCTTGGGTTTGCTACCCAAGAATGTCTTACTTTGTAGTAGAAAGCTCACTTGAAGACAACGACGAGCTTGAGCGCGACCGGGATCCGTCGCGGTGGAACATAAAATCCTTTGAGCATTTTGCAATATTTTATGCGGCTTTGGTTTGTTTCAGCACCGCGCATCGCCAGCCCCACCTTTTTCCCGGCTGGTTGAGCCTGAGCTTTTTTTGTTTGGCTTCGGTGCAAAAATGGTGTCGAATGATTTGAAGATTTGAGTAAATAACAATGAAAGTGCTTTTAGTATTGTAAAAGCTTAGCAGGTCTCTCAGATTTCGGTCATTCGATTTTTTTTTTGTATTGAGCAATTCTTTACCTAAACCAGAAATGGATTTTATTTGTATTTTTTTATTTGACTCAAACACCGTAATTATTTTGTGCGATTGGTTCATCCATACAAGTCTCCATACAATTTTGGCTGCTGTCCATACAAAAATGGTATGTAAATATTCAAACAGCTGTAACTTTTGAGTGAATTTCTGATCAATGTCTTCGGATGTCTTCGGCAAAGTTGTAGGTATTGTTGAGGACTTTTGAGGAAAAAAATAGGTTCACGGAAAAAAAATTGCAGATTTTTTCATCAACTTTTTTTTCACTAAAACTCAATTTCCCAAAATACTTGAATCTTGAAAACGGAGCCCTTTATCAAAAAAATTGTTCAATTTTGCGTTAAAAAAAATGTCAAACTGCCGTTTTTGCATGAAACTTCAATTTTTTCTAAAAATCACTGTTTTTTCAAAAATTCATAACTCGATGGCTATAATTACTGTGAATACAAAAACTTTTTTTTCACTAAAACTCAATTTTCCAAAATACGTATTTTTTGATTTTCGAGAATTTTTGATATGTTTTAGGGGACGAAAATCCACAACTTTTGAGCCATAGAGAAAAATGGTCAAAGATCTGCCGCCGAGTTATGAATTTTTGAAAAAATAGTGATTTTTGGAAAAAATCGAAGTTTCATGCAAAAACAAGTTTGACATTATTTTTTAATGCAAAATTGAACTAGCAATCGAAAAGTACTCTACAGATTTTTTGATAAAGGGCTCCGTTTTCAAGATAAAGCCACAGAAAGTTTGATTTTAGTGAAATATTTGCAGTTTTTCAATTTTTAAAAATAGTGACCATGAGTGACCATTTCTAGAAATATTTTTTTTGAAAGGTTCAGAAAATTTGCTATAAAATTGTCTAAGAGGTCCGATTTTCAATTTTTAAACATGAAACATTCGTAAAATTTTCCGATCTTTTCAAAAAAATATTTTGATTTTTTTTAAATCAAGACTAGCATTTTAAATGGGCGTATTATTCAATGTTTGGCCCTTTTAAAATGTTAGTGGCATGTTTGGGAAATTGAATTTTAGTGAAAAAAAAGTTGATAAACAATCCGCAAATTTTTTTTCCGTGTACCTATTTTTTTTCTCAAAAGTCCTCAACAATACCTACAACTTTGCCGAAGACACCAAATTGATCAGAAAATTCACTCAAAAGTTACAGCTGTTTGAATATTTACTTACCATTTTTGTATGGACAGCAGCCAAAATTGTATGGAGACTTGTATGGGTGAACCAATGACATAAAATAGCTTATTTGGCCATAGGGAAGGCCCCCACAAAGTTTAAGTCAAATCAAAAAATACAAAAAATAAAAATGGTTGAAATCGGGTGATTTCGTAGAGAGTTGATCTATTAGAAACTATGAAAACACGGAAAAATATTTCTCAACATATTTTTAATATTTCATATTTTTATTTTTAGGGGACATATCAAAGGCATTTTTTACGTAAAGAGTTAAACAAAATCTGGTAACGAAGATTTGTTACGCTTGAAAAAAAAATTGTCAAATAAAATTTTATAACTAATTTTGAGATCAATAATCAGATTTGCAATCAATAATGACTCAAAACATTTTTTGATAAAGGGCACCGTTTTCAAATCAAAGTCATTTTGATGCGAAAGTTATCGAAAAAATATTCAAACAGAAAGAGTGTGCTATTAAAAAATATTTTATGATGGAAATACGACGCTTTTTTTGGACTTAATTGATCGGACTGCTAGTTGGAAAGAAAGTTTAAATTTAGTAATAAATATGTTTTCCCAGTGTCACTTTAGTAGTCCTTTACTTTGTAATAATTTCGCGATTTTTTTTGCTTTTTTAAATAATGAGTATTTGAAAAAAAAATATGAAAATCAAATGCAAAACTTAAAAATATTTGAATAAGTCTCGGATTAATTTTCAAAAAGCCGTAAGAGCCAATGGTAAACAAAACCTTTTTTTCCTCGGTATTCGACCTACTTACGAAAAACCAATTTCAAAAATGCTTAAGATTGTTCATCTACACGTCTTTCAAGTGCCCCAAACTAAAAATAAATAAAATTTTGCTCTAATTTGAAGAAAAACGAATATTGGTGGCGGTGGCTCTTACGGCTTTTTGAAAACTCACCCGAGAAGTGTTTTTATCACTTTCAAAATGTTGTTCTTGTTTTAAAATTTCTCCTTTCAGAAGTATTTTTTTTAGGTTCAAAAACCGAACATTATCGAAAAAAATTGACCCTCATATGACTGTAATTTGATAACGGTGCACTTTATCAAAAATATGTGTTCAATCGTATTCGATTGAAAATTTGAATTTGCATTCAAAAACTTGTTTGTAGAGGGTGATGAGCGGGAATTCCCGGGAAATCGACCATTTTTGGACCTCTCGATTCCCGGGAAATTTGGTCGAGACTCCCGGGAAATTTTAAGCTTATGAATATCGAAGCAAAATTATATAAACTAATCAGCTAATCAACTAATTCGAAATTGTTTTTGTCATTGGATGTTAAATTTAATATTCGGTGTTCAAGTTTGAATAAACCAATGCATCTCTAATCTTCTTATTCAGAAAGTTTAAATTTTAACTTAAGCATACTTAGCAGTTATTGTTTCTTATTATTATTTCAAAGAGGAAAAGCCTTTTCAAGATAAGTATAATTTACATATCCTCTCTCGAGCATTGCAATCCTCTTAATCTATTTTTTTTTTTTTTTGGTAATGCTAAGGTTTTTTTTCTTTTTCGATGTCAATAAATTGTTTTGTGTTTCGCATCAACCTCATTTTTAATTAAAAAAAAACTCTGGCAATCTTTATAAAGTTAAGATCCGCCACATTTGAACATTCGGATTTTCCTAATAACTATTTTGTCAATTAATATTTACAGTTGACATTAAAAAGGAAAAAAAAACAATTTTAAATTGTTGTTTTGAGTCGTTATTTATCATATTGCAAAAATCCCGATACTGGGAAATTATATATTAGCTTTTTTTTACATCACAAAAATCTATAAACAAGTTTGTGCAACTTTTGAAAAATCACTTAGTACGAATTAAGATTCGTAAACATTTTAAACTACAATTATGAGTCCAAAAAAAATCAAGAAGCGATCTTGTATTTGCAAATTCAGAAAAAATTAAAGGTAGAAAGTTCCCGAAAATAACGAGGCTAGTAATTAACGTTTTATTGAATAAGTATAAATTAATTGTATCTAAATTCATTGAAAAGAAACACATTAATTGCTTTTCTTTATAAATGATTGGCACTATTGGCAAATTAAAAAAAAAACTCCCGGGTCCCGGAAATTCCCGGGAAATGGCAAAATTCAACTCTCGATTCCCGGGAAATTGAAAATCTCGAGAATCATCGCCCTCTACTTGTTTGGCAAAATATTTAAATTTTATAATTTGGTCTAAATTATGAACCATGTAAAATTATCTAATTGTTGACCTGATCAAATGTTAAGTTCCAATATATATTGTTGTTATTATTATTATTATTATCAAACAGATCAGAGAACTTCCCAAGGGAATCATTTTTTAACATTAAAAATCGGACTTGAAGTTTCCGAGATACCGTAAGATAAAAAGTTGAGGCTATATCCCAGAAAATAATTGTCCGATTTTCAAAGTTCCTGTTAAGAAATTGCAGGAAATTTTCTCAGCCATTCAAAAACATTCTTTCAGGGGCTCTTTTCTTACAAGCATTATTGAAAGATTGGAAAGAAGCTTATAAAAATCGATATTTTTTCGTATTTCTTTTTCATAACCTACAACTTTGCCAAAGACACTAAATTGATAAGAAAATTCCTTTTCGAGAAACAGATTTTCAAAATTTCTCGTGCTCATTTTGTATAGAGACTTGTATGAATAAGCTAATGATTCAGAATGGATTCTTTTGACAAGAAAGTTTCATCCAAATAATAATATTCATCAAAAGAAAGTCACTATCAGTTTTGTTAAATATTTGCAAAAGATACCTGAACCCTGATAAGGGAACACTCTTGAAGAGTATTGAGGCCATTTACAAAGCAGTTTCGGTTTTAATTTTAACTAAACTCATGTTAACATGTTGATGATAACATTCTATAATCATTTATATAACTAAGCGAATTCCGTTGTTCTCAAAGACGCATGATTTTTAAAATTTGAACAACTCGCCACCATGTTCAGAAAAAAGAAACGTTGCTTTTCCGCGGTAAGGTTCCCCTCTCGTA
Organism: Culex quinquefasciatus; assembly: GCF_015732765.1. Classification (NCBI taxonomy): domain Eukaryota; kingdom Metazoa; phylum Arthropoda; class Insecta; order Diptera; family Culicidae; genus Culex; species Culex quinquefasciatus. The sequence continues at coordinate 150,207,543 of NC_051862.1, read as the reverse complement.
AAACCACCACCAAAAGGGGTCCACAGACCTTCGCTTTAGGAATTGAATTTAAAAAGTTCATAATTCTGATGGCTGGCCGGTCCCCTCGCCCGGTACCGCGGAGAAAACTTTTTCGCATTTGCGTCAGGAAAATTTTGTATCCCTTTTTATTTACGGCAAACTTTTTGCCCGAACCCCAACCTTTAAATAAAGAAAGGTAGATAGCAAGCAACAGCAAAACTCACCCGTGAGCCACGTGGCAGCGACGTTAGCGAGCCAATTTGGTTGTACTTGATCATCAGCGACAGCCGCTCCTGGGACATCGAGGTGCCCTGGTCCTTGGTTTTGGGTTCGTCGGCCTCCTTCGTCTCGGTCAGCTTTTCCGCCTCGCCACTCTCCAGCACGTCATCGTCGGCGTCCTGTGGCAGAAATAAAAATCAAATGGAACTTGTTATTAAAGACTATCTTCCCTCAAGACTCTATCCGTCGTCATACTCACCGGATTGTCGTACTTTCTCAGCCAAATGGCGTGAATGAACTTGTACGCCAGCCCGCCGGCTACCGCCACCAGTCCCATGTAGCGGAACGCCTCGCGGGTGCCCACCTCACCGATCAGGAACCCACCGAAGAAGGAGCCACTGCCGCGGCCCAAGCTAAAGTGCGCCATGCCCAGCACTCCGATCAGTGTTGCCAGCAGGTTCTTCGGGGCCAACAGCGCACAGTAGGTGGCCGCCGCGACCCACATCAGGTGACAGGACAGCGCTTCCATGGCCTCGAACGGGAAGCACCACCAGGCGTTTCTAAAGGGAGAAGGTCATCATAAAGTTGGTTTTCCTCATTAATTGGCCACACTGCACTGCACTGGCTGTAACTTACTCAATCAGCGAATATCCCACCAGTCGACAGGCGTGCGCGATGAACGCAATAACAATCAAATTAACGTGGCCCACGACCTTGGTGATGCGACCGGCGCCGTATAGGAACGGAATGCTGCTGACCGTTCCGACCGTGATGGTGATGCCTGGAAATTGGGCAGGGCTAATTAATATGATGACAATATAAAACAGACTTCACGAGTTAATTATACTGGCATTTCTGTTTCAGTCAATATTTTGTTATCTCGTCTTGATCATACGTTTATTAAAATGTTGAAACCTTGGATACAAGAATAATATCAATGAAATTATAAAAAATATATAAACTTTAACGCTCTTAGCCGATCCAAAAATTCCAAATTTGTAATAAGATTAAAAGTGTAAATTTAATGAAAAACTCATAAAGAAGCGTTATAAAATATATTCTGCGTAACACACAATAGATATTTTAAGGACTGTCCAATGAAAATATAAATTCTAGTCAATAATTTTACTTGTCTTCTAAATTTTAGACGAAATTTTGAAGATAGGGGAAATGCATGAGCATTAACCTGAAATAAAAAAAATCACAATGGCTTTGAAAACATTGAAAGTAAATCGAATTCGCAATCGAAAAGTATTAACATATATTCCGTTATCGTGCACAGTTTTCGAGTTATTTACTCTAAACAAATAATTTTTGATAATGCTGTGACTTTTTCAAATCATAAACAACCCGAAAATGATAATCCATTTTCTTTTAAGTTTGCCTCGAAGATATTGAAAATTGGACCAATGTTTTCTCTACATCACCAAACCAATCTAAAATTTTTGAGTGACGATAACTTAGCAAATATGCAATAAGAATTACAATTTTTCCATCTCCAGAATAACAACATTTTTTAAAATATTCAAATCATCCCAGACATTTAGAAAGGCCATAAAAATATGTGAGGTTTAATTTGAAAAGTTTTTGAATATTTTTAAATCGAAAGTTCGAAAAAAGTTACGAGTTTCTCTTTTTACCATAAAAAAAAATCGGATGCATATTCGTTAAGTTATCGTCACATGAAAAATTCAAAGCATTCCTGATGACGTGGAAATCCCTCACTAAGTTACAAAGTCACTTTAAGTAGATATAACACAAAAACAGTGCACAATATCGTAATTTATGTGAAGAACTTTTTGATTGTAAATTTGGTTTTACATTTAAAAATAAAGTTTTTTTAATTGTTTTTCATTTTTTCCATCTTTTCTTTTAATCATGTTTGCATTTCGAAAAAACTGGCAACACTGTCATTTTAAATTGCCCAACCACCTGAATCGAGTCGAGGCTCGAGCCAAAATTATCAGTGGGTATGCCAAAACGGCACTTTTTGTCATCCAAAATAAATAATGTATTTCAAAAATCGTAAATTTGTACAGTCCAACCTTTGCAGGAATTTTCAAAAATATTGTTTGAAGTAGAGGTTTAGAAAACCGCTCTTTTTAGGAGCCGCTCATTTTCGTGCGCTCATTAAAAAGAGCCGCTCTTTAGAACGGCTTTTCGCTCTTTTTCAAAGTTTGAATGATTTTATAAGTTATTTCACATTGAATTTTTATGCATTATTTCATTAACAGAAATTTAAACTGAAAACGAGAAGATCCCCATGAAATTTATAGTTCTTGGTAGTGTTTATACCAAGATTTCTATTTGAAACAAAACACTTGAGTAATTGAAAGGCTAAAATCTAGAATGCCTAAAAAATTACAATTAATTTTAAAATTGCGTTTATTTCTGCAAGAATTGAACTAATGCTGATATTTTATTTGGAGAAAATATTCTGTGAACTTATTTCTATACACGGTAAAGTTCAATCGAACAAAAGGATTTTTTTTAAATCTCTAATCTATTCAGTATATTTGGTAATATTTTACAAATTATGAAAGCACCAAATCGATCAGAAAATTGAATCTCGAGTTGCAGATATTTGGATATTTTAATAGACTTTTTGTGAGGATAGCAGCCAACATTGTAGAACAGAGCGGTTTTTGCTTGTTTTATTCTAATAGTTAATTTTTCAACTTTGTTTCAATTTTGGGTAGTTTTCGACCCAAAATTGACTTATTGATAATGATTATTTTTAAAGTTAGTCAGAAATACTATTTTCTAGTGATTTTGAATCAACATTACCAGAAACAAATTCATTGAATTAATTTGAATTTTCTCCGTACTAAAATGTTTAAACATTTAAGTGCGCACCTTTTCCCCGCAAAATTATTTTTGGGAAAACATATCTTAAAAAATAAGATTTTTTTTTCAAAATTTATTTTATGGTTAACAAGGTTATTGGTCTAAGCACTTATAAAAAAAAGTTTCAAAAATTTCATTTCAATTAACACAAACTTCATTTTGTTTTTTAATTTTTGTTTTTGTTGAACACATAAATTTTACTCTAACACAAGTCGAAATTCTAAATATGAGCTGAGGTAAAAAATAAGTATAAAAATGGCTGGTGACTACAACGCCTTTAAATAAACTATAAAGAGTTTACACTTTCGTATATTCGTCTTTTCAAGGTAGATAGTAGAAGAAGAAAGTTTACAATGTTCTAAATCATTTACTTTTGCAAACTATTGCCCCTTTCTACTCTATCTAAACTTATTTTTACGAACTAATGAAGCAAAATGACTACTTTGGTCATAGAAAAAGAGCACATAAAGTTTCATTTAAATGAAAAAAACTTATCCTTAGTCTCGATGAATTGCTCAACTGCCGAAATATCTAAATTTAACGTTTTAAAATAATCCAATTTCACTTACCAAGCAAATAATTGGGTGCACCCAGCTCCTTGAGGTACAGAAACAGGAAGCTCTCGATGAATCCCCAGAAGTTGCCGAGCAAAAACAGGAACCAGATGAAGATGATGACGTGCTTCAGCTTGAGCAGATTGAGCAAATCTTTGAACACATTATCGGCCGGCAATTTCTCTCCCAGGGGCATCATGAACACCGAAATAGACGAAATGACCAGCAAAATGTCGTACGTGTAGAACGCGGCCGAGTAGTCCGTGTAGCCAAGATCTTGCGAGAACAAATCAATCAGGATGCCCGTGATAGGTGAAAAGATGGCCATTCCAATGCTGGAGAAAAGTCGCTCGCGACCAAAGTCCCCGCCGTACTTTTCGATCATGGTCAATGCGATCGGGTCCATGATGGTCACTCCCGCGGACAACATCGTAGTGGCCAAAAATCGGAGCCCAAAGTAGATCCAGAAGATTTTGTCGTCGCTTTCCTTGTAGTCTGGAGGGCATATATCGGGACCATTCTTCCGGAACCGACACCGCTGAACCATACAATCCGCCGCCAGTTCGCTCAGCCGTTGGTTGATGTTCAGCGACATGTTCGAAGACAGTACCAACCCGCCACAGCGGAGATCTTCCTCCTCCAGAGCGGTCACGTTGACGCCTTGCTTCCACAGCAGCTGAATGCCGAATCGGGTTTTGAAATCCGTCACCGTCTCGTTGTCATCGTGGTCCACCTCCATTCCGAGCTGCTCGATCGGTTCGCCCAGATCCGGGTGCATGTCCAGCACGAAGAACGCCGAGTCGCCACTCCCCGCTATGACCCAACTCTCCTCGCTCTCTTCCGAGTCTGGCTCCTGGTTAAGTATTTGTTCTGAATAAGAAATTAAGAATAAGTAAAACTTTAATCCTCTCATGAAACCAGCAAAACCCACTGTCTATGTACGGCTCCGTCGTGCTAGAACTATAGCTATTAAGTACGTCCCCGCCGGTGCGGTTCTTCCTGTTGATCGGCTTGTTAATCAGCAGCTGCAGGTCGTCCTTCTCGCCGACGTCCGAGGGGGGCAAAATGGGCGCAAAGGTCGGCGGCGGCACGACCTCGATTTTCGGGTTCTGCTCGTGCAACAGACAGTGGTCCAGGCACTGGTCCACCACGACGTCGATCTCTTCGCTGTCTGGGCACTCGCGGCTCGGACACGGTGACCACCAGACCTGCAAAAGTCACCGGATGGAAGGGGTTAGTTCTCTGGAAGAATGAAAGATTTACTTGTGGCACAAGAAAATATTGTGTTACGTTGCTTCATTTGGGTTTGGGTTTGGGTTTGGGTTTGGGTTTGGGTTTGGGTTTGGGTTTGGGTTTGGGTTTGGGTTTGGGTTTGGGTTTGGGTTTGGGTTTGGGTTTGGGTTTGGGTTTGGGTTTGGGTTTGGGTTTGGGTTTGGGTTTGGGTTTGGGTTTGGGTTTGGGTTTGGGTTTGGGTTTGGGTTTGGGTTTGGGTTTGGGTTTGGGTTTGGGTTTGGGTTTGGGTTTGGGTTTGGGTTTGGGTTTGGGTTTGGGTTTGGGTTTGGGTTTGGGTTTGGGTTTGGGTTTGGGTTTGGGTTTGGGTTTGGGTTTGGGTTTGGGTTTGGGTTTGGGTTTGGGTTTGGGTTTGGGTTTGGGTTTGGGTTTGGGTTTGGGTTTGGGTTTGGGTTTGGGTTTGGGTTTGGGTTTGGGTTTGGGTTTGGGTTTGGGTTTGGGTTTGGGTTTGGGTTTGGGTTTGGGTTTGGGTTTGGGTTTGGGTTTGGGTTTGGGTTTGGGTTTGGGTTTGGGTTTGGGTTTGGGTTTGGGTTTGGGTTTGGGTTTGGGTTTGGGTTTGGGTTTGGGTTTGGGTTTGGGTTTGGGTTTGGGTTTGGGTTTGGGTTTGGGTTTGGGTTTGGGTTTGGGTTTGGGTTTGGGTTTGGGTTTGGGTTTGGGTTTGGGTTTGGGTTTGGGTTTGGGTTTGGGTTTGGGTTTGGGTTTGGGTTTGGGTTTGGGTTTGGGTTTGGGTTTGGGTTTGGGTTTGGGTTTGGGTTTGGGTTTGGGTTTGGGTTTGGGTTTGGGTTTGGGTTTGGGTTTGGGTTTGGGTTTGGGTTTGGGTTTGGGTTTGGGTTTGGGTTTGGGTTTGGGTTTGGGTTTGGGTTTGGGTTTGGGTTTGGGTTTGGGTTTGGGTTTGGGTTTGGGTTTGGGTTTGGGTTTGGGTTTGGGTTTGGGTTTGGGTTTGGGTTTGGGTTTGGGTTTGGGTTTGGGTTTGGGTTTGGGTTTGGGTTTGGGTTTGGGTTTGGGTTTGGGTTTGGGTTTGGGTTTGGGTTTGGGTTTGGGTTTGGGTTTGGGTTTGGGTTTGGGTTTGGGTTTGGGTTTGGGTTTGGGTTTGGGTTTGGGTTTGGGTTTGGGTTTGGGTTTGGGTTTGGGTTTGGGTTTGGGTTTGGGTTTGGGTTTGGGTTTGGGTTTGGGTTTGGGTTTGGGTTTGGGTTTGGGTTTGGGTTTGGGTTTGGGTTTGGGTTTGGGTTTGGGTTTGGGTTTGGGTTTGGGTTTGGGTTTGGGTTTGGGTTTGGGTTTGGGTTTGGGTTTGGGTTTGGGTTTGGGTTTGGGTTTGGGTTTGGGTTTGGGTTTGGGTTTGGGTTTGGGTTTGGGTTTGGGTTTGGGTTTGGGTTTGGGTTTGGGTTTGGGTTTGGGTTTGGGTTTGGGTTTGGGTTTGGTCAAGAATATTCCTGTAAGCATAAAACAATCGAAAACAAGTATAGAATTGCTGAAATATTTTTTCAAACACACTTCCACAAAATTCCCGGAGAACCGTTTTCAAATCGAATCTTGCATTCCTCGGAATGACACCCACTGGTGGTGTGGTCATAATCAAATAATTTCTAATTCATAAACACTTCCCCTGTCCACCGACTAGTCCCCAGAAATCTCCCCTTTTAGACCAAACTGTTGCACCAACCTCGACATTTCCCGTCTCCGGATGTCTCATTACGTACGCTTCCGGCAGCTTGCCGGGGATTTCCTGCTGCGGGATCAGCATCAACGAGTGGTGAAATAATGCATTTAGCAGCAAGCTCATAATCACCACCGGTTTGTAGCGGCCGAACTTGTCCACCAGGAATCCTGTTTGAAGTAAGAGAGAAATAGAAAAAGAGAGGAATGTAAAACGGTCATAAGTGTTGGGAGTTATGGTTTTAGTAATTATGCATGTGTAATTAGGTGTTTTATGTGGCTTGATGATTCGAAATGCTTCATATTTAAATGGAGATATCAATTGAAATAATTATCGAAATCTCCAGAAGTTTTCAAATATAACTGAAACCCAATCCTTCTCAAGAAACAGACTACTTCGGAGGAAAATCCATGGTAACGCACCTATTTCAGTTCCTCGAAAAGCTCTTTTCATCTCCACCAACTATAGGAAGCCCAACAGTGGGTTCCCTTCTTCAAGCCCCAGCTAGCACAGTAATTTCACCACAAAAGATTAAATCCATGGTGCCTTGGCAGTGTGCGCTCCGCCGAAGAGTGGAAAGTTTTTGATAAATTACACCGTATTTGTACATAATTTAGCAAGTATGTTGCCAGGGCGAAAGAAGAAGAAACCCTTTGCCAGCTTCATCATAAGCACTACTAGAGTGAGCTTTTTGGGCGCACTTGGAATGGAAATGTGGTGCTCGCGTCGAAATAGTAACGTGTAGCAACTCTACATGGGGATCGCAAGACGCGAGGGTGTGCTTTTCTGTGCTTTACTCAAGTGCTTTGATTCCTTCAAGAACACTCATTTGCTTTAGGGGAGACTGGAGCGTTAGCATTTGAAATATTTGAACAGTTTTATGTTTTTTTGTGCATTTTTATTTTTATTTTTTATTTTTTTATTTAGCTCAATCTTTGTTGGGGTATGCCCTATGGCCAAAAAAGCCTTTTTGTGCCATTGGTTCATCCATACAAGTTTACAAATGAAACGTAAATCTGTTTCTTTTGAAGCAATTTTCTGATCGATAAGGTGTCTTCAGCAAGATGTACTGCTCATGTTCGCATAAATGCAAAAACAGCAAGCTGAGAAAAACACATTTGAAGTTTGTCCCACACATAAGGCTAGGAGTGAGGTTTTCGCGAAAAAAAATGAATTTCCTCCTGAAACAAAGTAGGCTTTTCTGAAAATGCATTAATAACTCAAAAACGATAAAAATGCATATGGGACACTTGTGCTATCAGGTGCACTGTAGGGATTAATAAGGATTATCCAAAAATAGGTACAAGTAAAATTTTCATTTCACAGTAGGTAAGGTGTTTCATTGCCAAAGCGCGATAAAGTTCGCTAAATCTTGCGAAAAAAGTCTCTGATTTCTCAGTCTGTAGGAAAATTACATGGAAAAGCAAATTTTTTTTCGCTGGTTTGAAATTCAGCCAGATTTGATCGAACCAGTGAAAACATTTGCTGGTTTAGTGAAAATTTTCGATGATTGGGGAATCCGTTTCGCTAGAATCAGCGAATAGTTTTACTGGTTCAGAAGGAGCTACCAGATTCTAAAATCTTCCAGGAGTTTCTTCTGCTGGTTTCGGGAGACAATGCGCTGATCTTGTTGGTTTTTCCGCAAGTCCAGCGTCTGGTTTTTGTAATTTGTAGGTGTTTTTAAAGGTTCAGTGTAATTTTTCAAAATATCGTCAAAATAAAAACAGGAAAATCCTTCTGCTGATTTGGCGATGGATTCCCTTTCCGTGTTGCCGACTTTTTCATAAAAATAGAAGACATGAATGCCATAAATGTGGTAAAGTGTCTTTTTGAAAAAAAAAAATAATTTAAAAATAGTTTTCCCAAAATTCTTATTTATAATATTTTTGAATTTTTTAATATGCTTTAGAGGATTAAAACCCACAACTTTTGAGTCATCGAGAAGCACGGGCAAAAGTTTGACGCAGGGATTTGATTTTTAGAAGATTGTTTTTTTTTGGAAAAAATAAAAATTATACCCGGAAAACCATGTTGACTGCAGTTCTTAATGTAAAATCGAATTTAAATCGTTATAATGGCCATTGAAAGTTTGATGTCTACTAATAATTGGCACTTTTTCGGTTTTTATAGTGTAATTAGTGACTTGAGGGTACAATTCTCGAGATTTTTCAGTTCGCCGGGATTCAAGAGTTGACCATAGTTAAATCCCGGAAATTAATTTTATACATTTATTATAATAAAATTAACTCATGTACATTTCTGGTAGTTTTTGTTTAGAAGATCTTATAAACATGTGATACTCAATAACTTATAGAACATTTTCAAAAAAAAATGTATTTGGTCTAAATCAAATCAATTTAAGAAATTATACTGCCCATGTTCACATAAACGTCCCATATGCAAAAACAGCAAGCTGAGATAAACGCAATTGAAGTTTGTCCCATACATAAGGCTACGTGTTAATTTTTCGCGAAAAAACTGGATTTCCTCCTGATTTCTAGAACAAAGTACTGAATGTTATAGGCTTTTTTGAAAGACCACACAATTTTGAACCAAACTGCATCAATAACTCGAAACCGATGAAAATGTATATGCGACATTTATGCGATAAGGGGCAGTTTATTGGAATTTTCCTTACCGTGTGGCATTATTTAAAACTGGACCTTTGGTTACTGAGATACAAAGGATAAAAGAAGAATAAACAGTAAAATTGAAGTTTTCAAAGTCTCCCCCAGACAGCTTCCCATTTTCTAATATTAATATCTCAGCAATTATTGGTCCAATTTCCAATGTAAGAAATGATACATTTTCTGATTTGATGTTGGTGTTTTTAAATCAAGACCAACATTTTTGTAATCAAAAAGTAAGGCATTTTGTTCTTTTTTTTTTGTTTATGTTGAAAAATGACCGCGTTTTAAAGGCACAACAATTATCAAAGTGTGCGTGTGTTTCAATGCGAAGCTTCATTGAACAGCGAACTTCTTCTTTTACACCCTTCGAATAGCGAAGACTTGTTTTTGTTATCGCTTGACAGTTGCAGTTTGTTTTGATATTTTCACGCGCGTTTTTTTTAGTCACGGTGAATTTGCGTTCAACATAGTTTTTATCGGCAAATAACACCAAGTTTGAAGCAAAAACTGGCCCACAAAAGCCGGCCGAGGGGGGAGTGTGCGTGTGGTTGAGTGGTTCGGTCGACAGTTTTTTGGTTCGCGATTCAAAATTGTTTTTTTCGTGTTTAAAACAGCAAATGCCGGCCGGAAAAGTGGATAATCTGTCGTGCTCAACCAGTAACATTACCGGATTGATGAAGTTTCTTCGAACTTTTCTCGAAAGTGCGTGTTTTTTGTGAAAAATAAATCGTCGATCTTCTCTTCAAAGATGGCCACTATCCACCAAAGCTGGGCTCTGCCCCGTCGTCGTCTGCCTGTATTGGTGTACCCGGTCAGAGAACGCGTCGCGGTAGTGTGCGTGTGTTGAAGGAGAAGGACAGAGGGAGAGAGGGCGATCATCGTGCTGCTGCTGTGATGAGGCAAAACGGAACGAGTCGAAAAATTTTGACTGCTCTGAGCCGGAAGTCGCGCTGTTTTAATGCTGATGCCAGGAGGATTTTCAGAGCAGCAAAGCCAACGATCAACGATTGGCCCCGGTGAGAAAGTTCGAATCAGATTTTCTTTGAACAATGAGTTTTTGTGTTTGTGATTGTGAGTGAGAGTGAGAACGAAACAGATATAGCGCAACTTATCTAGATAACTTTTTGACCTACACAGTGGGCCAAATTTTAAATTTTTCAGGTTAGAATTTTTGTTTTGTTTGTTTTTGTTTTCTAGTTTTGTTCTTTTATTAAATGATTTTTTCTTTTAAAAAAAGATCGGGTATTTTAAATAAAAAACTCTATTGAAAACTAATGGGAAATTTTAAGTACTATCTGTATCTTGGTTGATGTAGCCTAATATGTTTTAAACGCAACGTTAGGCAAAAATCTTCATTTGAAAAAATTTTTGGACTCTAAATAGTATTTCGATTAGTAAATTCAAATTAGCTAGCTTTTTGTATGATTGGCAGAGTGAGTGAATGAGTGAAAGAGTATGTAAATACTAATAAACAAATTGGTTACAGCGTTTTACGGTGGCCTTGCGATCGATTTAAAGCAAATTTAGTCCGATAGAATCTGATAAGCAACGCGTTTACGTCGGGCCGGTTGTTTTTCTCGTTTGTCGCCGTGTTTTATACATACCAGAGCCGTTTTCCTTGTGATTTTTCTACAATTTGAAATAATGTTTTTTGTTTGTCAAGCGTACTAAATTTTAAATAAATTCAATTAGTCGTTTCCTTAAAACGCGTCAAAACATTCTCTTAGTCTTAGCATTATACAGTATGTAAAAAAAGTATTTACACCCCTTGGGCACTATGCACATTTTGTGATTAAACATGTAAAAAAAATAAAGTTTGACAGGAACCTAGTACTACGTTTTGTTCAGAAACTCATGCCAAACATTTTGCTACAAAAAGCTCATGAAAATATGATTTCTATAAAAAGTTATATAACAAATACTATTACGAAAATAAAAAAGGTGCAAAAAAAGTTTGTACACCTTTCGAAAAATTAACATAAATAATGTTATTTGTTGACAAATCACCATAAATCCAGTCTCCCAACTCCAAATAGGCATCCTCGACTGATTAAAAAATTATTTGGATTGAATATAAAGTTTACTAACTACTTAGTATAAAAGTTTACATAACTCTGGAAATTCTATATAAAACTTATCTAAACTTAATTTTGCAAACTTTTAATTCAACTATATTTCAATATATTACCATATAATTGCTAAATAAACTTTTTGGAGTGGGTATAACACCGTTTTGGGGGTATTTGTATCGATAGAATAGATTTTTCGTTGGAATTTCGTACCAACCCGGAATTACGTCGCAGGAAAATCCGCCGGCATCCGAACCGGTCCACGATTCACAAGTCAACCTATGTGGAATCGGAAAGGGCATAAAATTTCCGATCTTTTGGTATCCATACATCTAGGTTTTCTTTAAAACCTACGTTTTTAAATACCTGGGCAAAAAGTAAGTTTGATCCACGAGAACAAAAATTACGAAATTCCATACATTTTTGGCAGGTTGCTCAAACGAAACCATAACAACGTTTTTGCTTAGGTATTTAAAAACGTGGGTTTTATAGAAAACCTGAATGTATGGGTATCAAAAGATCGGAAATTTTATGCCCTTTCTGATGCCACATAGGTTGACTTGTAAACCGGTCCGGTTCAGATGCCGGCGGATTTTCCGACGACGTAATTCCGGGTTGGTACGAAATTCCAACGAAAAATCTATTCTATCGATACAAATACCCCCAAAACGGTGTTATACCCACTCCAAAAAGTTTATTTAGCAATTCTATGGTAATATATTGAAATTAAGTTGAATTGAAAGTTTGCAAAATTAAGTTTAGATAAGTTTTATATAGAATTTCCAGAGTTATATAAACTTTTATACTAAGTAGTTAGTAACTTTATATTCAATCCAAATTATTTTTTTAATCAGTCAAGGATGCCTATTTGGAGTTGGGAGACTGGATTTATGGTGATTTGTTAACAAATAACATTATTTATGTTAATTTTTCGAAAGGTGTACAAACTTTTTTTGCACCTTTTTTATTTTCGTAATAGTATTTGTCATATAACTTTTTAAAGAAATCATATTTTCATGAGCTTTTTGTAGCAAAATGTTTGGCATGAGTTTCTGAACAAAACGTAGTACTAGGTTCCTGTCAAACTTTAAATTTTTTACATGTTTCATCACAAAATGTGCATAGTGCCCAAGGGGTGTAAATACTTTTTTTACATACTGTAGCTCAGAAAGCACGATAACGAGTATTGCTTCCACGCGATTATCAAGTCCTTTTTATAGCTCCGTAGATAATTTGTTATTTACAGATCACTTATCTTATAATTGTTTAGAATTTGAAATCTCGTCTATGATTCACTCGAACTGAATACACTACGCAGAGTTTATGTATATTTGTGGTTTTATCTTTCCACAGCCGGCTGTCTAAGATTAAACCATTTTCGTTTAAATTGTTAGCAGATAAACGGGAATTGTCTCATCAGCAGCATCCGATTGTTTGCCTTGAGAATAATACATCACCCTATAAACAAAACATATTGACTTTTGGGTCACATCATCATCTTCTATGATGAATCCTGATCATTACCCTTTCCTACTAACAAAATCCCAAGTAGAAGTAGTTTTTCCGGCACACGGGGGTGTGGATATCGTATAGAACCCACCCTTGGTAGCAACCTGTGCATACTAACATTCCCGTCCCGTCCCCTCGAGATCTACAAACTGACATGGCGGGCGCCGTTGGTGGCCAACGACTGTTGCCTATTCGCACTAGCTCTAGTTTTGATGATCTTGATGTTTTATCTTTTCTGCGCATTTATACATGCTGTTGATAAGGGAAACATTACTAGATCGTTGAACCGTGTGATCGGTTGTGCTGATGGGATTTTACGGTCCTGTTCAGCAACGGAGAAGGACAACCATGGGTGGTCTCTCATGCTCATGCTCATGCTCAAATGACCGCGTTTTAAAGGTATACGTTATGTATTCTTAAAACATCCATCTGCATCAAATTGTGTATGTTTCGATGAAAAAGTTTACATTGTTGAAAGAAATAATGTCACAACAATATGAAATTCATGCCGTCAAATAACAAAGTTTTAAACACCATTTCTCTTCAAATATGAAGCTTTTTTTCATTCAAAATGTTTACGATGTCAGCGTAGTCTGTTCAACCAATCTTATAGATATTTACGGATTTTTGCGGATTAGTCATACAAAATGGACTTATGGATATTTAGAGAAATGTGTATTTTGGAAAAAAAATTCCTGATCATTATGATGCAATTTTTATTTTAGAACTTTTGAAACCAAGCAAATAAATGTAGAGATAAAAGCATTGCAAAGTATTGAAATAGAAAAAAACAATAACAGCATTGGACAGATTTTCAATGAAAAAATAAAACTTTGCTTTAATTTTCAAACCCATCAAACTGTTTCGCAATGAAAACACAAATGTGTTGCACCTTTAGAAATGGTTCGTTTGTAATTATCCTACAAATTGAAGCACATTTTGTTTCAAAAAATGTTTGATTACTTTTTGATTCCACGTGTAAATCACTTTAGTACTTTTATTCGGGAAAGAAATTTCCAGTTTTATCTGGATAATTTCTACAGCAACAACGCCGATGCAAATATTTTTTTAAGATCCTAAACTCTAATCAAGGTGAAGGAAGTAGTCATAATTCATATTATATTAATCATATTTTAATGACCGATTCTTAGCGAAGCTACACCAAAATGTCACATTTTTCAATTTTCAATATGATTTTTAATATGAAAAAAATCATTTTTATTAAGATGCAATATTTGCAATGTGCTTTAAATGCGTTTTCTTACCTTAAAAGCCAAGAACATTGGCCAAAAGTGGTCTGCATGCCATTGTACGGGAGAGGAGTTTTTTCATAAATCTGCTCCTTTCGTTGTCCCGTCACGAAAAGAAATGGCTGGCAAAAACTCAAATTTCATCCAATTCTTTCAGTTCAAGGAGCAAACGATTCGTTTTTTAATTTGTGATAATGTGTAGAAGAGCAAAAGTTTTTAAAAATCAAACTGGCAAACTTGTAGCGATTTTTGTAGTGTGCCTTTTAAAAGTCTAGTTCTACGATGTTGTCCCGTCACGCTACATTTTTATTTCAGGGGAAGCACAGGTACTATATGGTTCATTCTGCATGATATTTTTTGTAGGAAAATCAATTATCTTTCCAAATATGTAGTAACATTGGTTTCTTCTTTTATTTTGCCACTACAGCCAAAACGCTGAAAAAAACTTGGAATTTTTTTTGAAAAGGAGCCGAAGAATCGGTCTAATGCAACACATCATATTGCTTTGAAAAAATGCATTTTACAAACTCTAAAGTTAACAGATTTTATATTGATTTTGCTTGAAAAAATAAATTGTATTTAATAAGCACATAAAAAATCTTTTACTCTAAAATATTGATCCATTTTCCCCTACAAAATTAACTTGAATTTCCTTCCAACCATCGTGCTTCCTTTTCATCGGCACCAGCTATAGTGCGCTAATACATCATAATGAAATTACTTTTGGCAAAAGCTTGGCAAATTTGGTGTTCTCTCATGTCGTAGACTTCCCATCTCCTAAAGCCCTTATGAATTATATTACACAAAGTGGCGCACTTTAAATGCATTGGCTCACCACTTGATGTTTTCCTGCCCTCAACCACCCCCAATTGAAGATCATATTTCACGCCCCAGCTGACGGTCCAAACCACCCACTAAATGGAAAACAAACTAGGGACAATGACCAGCATTAAGTGTGATTAATTTCGAACCCGGGGCACGCCCCTTTTACGATAATTACCGGGGCTCTACCTCTATCATCAAATATTCGCCCTTCTCCCCCGCCAAGCAACCCTGGCAACAAACAAGGAAAAATGCGAACAATAATTGGCCCCGTCCCTAGGTTGGATGGTTGACCCTGCCCCAACACGGTTTTTGTTTGCATTTTCATTTTTCTTTCGAGAGCGGGGGTTTTTCACACAAGCAGCCGCCCCATCTTTGCTTGTTACGGAAGGAGGAAAAAAAACTAGGGGCGGTTGAGTTTTCATCAATGGGCCGGGTCGAAGTGGTTTTTCTGCTGCTGGGCTCTGGGATGCTGGAAAATCCCATTTGATGAGGAAAGGAAAGCAATAATGAAGCATTGACATGGTTGCCAGGGCCGCACTAGACAGGTTTGTAATTTGGTTCAATTTACCGGCGAAACCGATGACGACGTCAAGGGAAATCGAGCCTTGTGCTACTTGAGGCCCGTAGCCAGAGGGGGGGGGAGGGGGCTACGGGGCTGCAGGCCCCCCCTCCTCCTCCCACGAAAATTTTACCACATTTTTTTTATTTGTACTATCGAAAAAATCTCAAATCTCAAAGAACATCTTTCATGTTCCAGAAATAGATTGAGAATCTTGAATAGATAGATCAAACTATGTAATTTTTCCGTTTATTGCCGGGCTATTTTTTGTGGAATATGGATCCAATATTTAACTATTGAGCTGCATATTTGAACATCGATTTATTCAGTGACATTCACCTCGTTGTTAAAGCATTACTTTGGTGCGAAGTGCTGAGTTTCGGGCTACCTTTCAAAAAACAAAGAAGGACAAGTGTCTAAAAGACCTAGTCAGAATCCTGCTAGAACAGTAGAACATTTCTGCTAGAAAGATGTAAGAGTATCAAGCTCTGTAAAAACTCTGCTAGAATCCTGCTAGAACGTCGTGACTTAGGAGCGCTTAGAACAAATAACGTTCAGTCCAGCCTCGATTGTCCGAAGCCAAAATTTGACTTCGAATAATCGAATCACGAAAAAAAAAGTTTTTTGTTGTCTTATTTTTGATTGAATTTGGTGATTATCGGTGACGAAATATTGATCAAATTTGTTTGAAATGAATTGGCAGAAGCCGAATTCAATTTTTACATCAAGCAAATAAAAAAAATATGGTCATGATTCGATTATTCAAAATCGATCATTGAAAGTTTTTATCTGAATAATCAAATCAAAAAACATATTTTTTATATTAAACTGAAAACAAATTGAAGTGCATTTTAAAGCGTTTGTATTACGTCATGGCTCACAAAAAAATATTAAATTTCGATGTACATTTATTTTTCCACAAAAAAAAGTTTTCGTCAATAGCCAGATATTTTGAAAACATAAGATGCAAAACAACTGGACTGGTTCAAAATGGATTTTAAAACACATTTTAAATGAAAAAAAAAACCTAGGCTTATAGTTTATTTATTTAGAAATTTAAATTTGCATAAGCTTCAACAGCCTCAAAACAATTTAAATAAATAATGTTAAAGTTTGTTAACAAAAAATTGATTCCAGTAATGAGTTTTATTTTGTTTAAAAATCGTGCTACAGTATTCAAGTTCTGATTTATTATGTGGTTTTATTTAGAAAACCACATAAAAAATCAGCTATCGATATAAACACACAGCTAAACATGAAAGTTTAGAAGGTTTAAAATTAGATAGTAAAAAATTACTTAATTGTTCATGAGTTTTTTTTTTCATCAAGATTTGTTGAAAAATTTAATTATACATAAAAGAGATAAATTATCCTTTTTGAAGACAATTTTTAGTTAAAAAAAAGTGATTCAGTTTACATTTTCAAGTTATCGAAAATTTGCTAGCAGACAGTCGATTACATTTAATGCAACATTGTATTGATGAACCAGTGACGCATTATGAAATTAATTGGATCATAGAGAAGGCTCCTTCAAAGTTCGGGCAAAAAATAATAATCGGTGGCCGAATTTATTTTTTTTTTTTTTTTGCATGTTACTAACATTATTTGCTATAGATCGACAGGATTCTTATTAAATTGAAAAAAAGGCGTAGAGGCATAGTCTGGGACAGAATAGTTTCATACTTATTTTCACATAAAATTAATAAAGATTACCGTAGAAAAATAAACATTTTTAAAAACATTGGCAAAGTCAAAACCATCAAGTCAAATTTTCAACCGAACGATTTTCATAAATGTCAAGAGTTCTTCTTTCCCAGGTATGATCAAAAATTGGTTGTAAAATAGTTTTTTTTTTCATTTTTTTTTTATTGAAGCCTGCGTAGAGGTGGGACTGGGTTGTAGAGTGTTAAAATTAAACCTTATAGCAATATATTTTGTAGAAAATACATTTTTCATGTAGATTAACAAGTGTAAAAAAATATTATGGATTAATTGTAATTATGCATGAAACATACATATTTGAGAAAATTAAATATTCAATGATTCGATGATATATTAACAGGCTTCACTGAACACCAAGATCGGGTGCGCCGTGGTGCGGTTTTCGTGTCACTCTAGAACCCAAACCGAGCTGTTTATTGTCACACCATAGCAACTGTACCGAAAGCACCTTGGTACACCACCGGTGCACCCAACTGTATACCAAGATGCAACTCAACAGAATGGTTGATCCAAGTAAACCGGAGGCGACATTGTTTTGATTGAGGTTTGTTAGCCATCATTCACATCTTCGGGGTGGCCTGGCGGTTGTGATCTCCGTCTTTTAATCACGAGGTTCCTGGTTCAATCCTGACATAAATATTTTTGAGGTTTTTTTTTTCAATTTGTATTATCAAAATTAGTGATTACATACATTAAAAAAAACTTCTTCGAACCTGCGACGCTCAAGTCAAAGGGTTAAAAAATTGAATGTATTTTTGTAGTGGAATAGAGAAAACGTTCCATATTCTGCAGGCAGGTTTAAGTGAAAATGCCTATTTCAGGATTATATGCACGAGAAATTAAAGTTTATATTTCATGACACTACAAAATTCTATTCCTAAAGAATTATACTGAATAAATAAAAACATTCAAAAAAATAAAATAATAACTGTTGAGAATCGAACCAAGAACCTTTAAAATACTAATGCAGTGCCTTTGACAACCACACCATTAAGAAGTGTTGATTTCAGCTGGCTTGCTAGGCATCAAGAGTTCTAAACTTCTCCCGTGTGGTAGGCGCAGAAACCAAGTCAGTTTTGTGTACCCGATCCACACCGCCGTCACACCAAATTTTGGTTTCGGTGCACCGATCAAGCTACCGAGCTGTGTCGGGTTTTTTTCGTGACGAGAAATGGTGCGCATAGAAAAACCGGTATCATAGCAAACCGTTGTCGCACCCGTCAAAAGGAAAGTCTGTATATTAAAGTTTGCATCTGGAAGCGACCGTGGCTGACTGGTTACGGTGTTCGTTTTGTAAGCGAATGGTCCTGGGTTCAATTCCCATCTGCTCCCAACGAGAAAGTACAGGAAATATAAAACTTGAAACTCTGAACATGAACGAAAAATCAAAGTCGCTCGGAGTTGGGGTTCGATCCCCCGTCCTTTGGATCGGTAAGCAAAACTGCTAACCACTGGGCCATCGCGACTTAGTGAGCTGTAACTGGAATTAGGAATACTGTTACTACTATATACGCGCTGGGTCCTTGTCCATTTGACAAGGGTTCGGAAGTTCTAAATAACGTTTGAATCCGATTGGTGCAAACGTTCTTCAGGGCGGGGCTTGTCGATAAAGCTGAAGTATCTCGCGCTCGGCTAGCCAGCGTAGAAATGGGTCACCAAAGCTCGGCAGAGCTAACACCTTTCAAATGCCTATGTGAGTTATTTGCATGTAGGGGAGAGTGGGGAGACTTGATCCCCTTTTTTGTATCGCACAAAACTCTGTCAATTTCTCACAAAACTATGAACTTTTTGCATGAATTGAAAGCTTAAACATTCAACTATGTTTGGCTGATAAGGGTATTTCACCAGATAAACTCTTCGAATCATGCCAAGTGTTTAAAAAAAATATTTTAAACCGGCATTTTCAAAATGTTGGGGGTAATTTCAAATTACTAATTTGATCCCCCTTTCATCATTTTGAAAAAATCTTAAGCAAAATGTTTCTTATTCATCCAAACTTTTATTTTTTTATAAGTTACAGCAATTTCACATTAAACCTGTACGCTTGTGTTCAAAAAATAACAAGTTTAGCATGCAAAATATTTAAAAACCTAAAATTTTCTTTTTTAGGCCAAAATTGAGCATGTTTACAAAAGCTGGTAATTTTTGTTTACAAAACTTTTGAAAAATGGTTCAAACTGCAGTAAGTTATGTACAACTATACTAAAGGAAACTATGTACGAAAACCCAGCCCAATTATTTAATCTTGAGGCTGATTCCAGTGACTGTAAAAATGCAGGGATCTAGTCTCCCTAAACGCATTTTTTTAAACAATTGATTGTAAAAATAGTATGACGATAAATTTAACGTCAAATGCGTAAGGGTTTTGGAGTTGATATAAAAATGTTTATCAAAGAATTCATGTGTAAAAAATATTTTTTTGAATAATTTTTGAGTGTTTTCCAGACTTATTAAAACAAAGAAAAAAGATCTCTTGGAAATTTTTTGCAGCACTTTTTAGAAAAATGTGTGTAACTCAATCAAAACATTTTTTTTATTTTTTTTCTTTGTTTTCTACAATGAGTTTTAGTCAATTTCGCGCAACTTTCTAGAACAAAGCTAAATGTTTTACCCACATGCTGACGAGATACAGGCTTGGGATCAAGTGTCCCCGGGGATCAAGTCTCCCCACTCTCCCCTATAGCATGTAGATCTAAAAATACATGGAAACAACTCAATTTGTAAGAAGCGGCCGCGCGGTCCCGTTTGGTTGGTTGCACACACACACACACATTAAAGTTTGCATCTGATTGTCCAGATTTTTCCAAAATAATCAATAATGTAGTTATGCTTTCGAAATACATTGTGCAAAACATAGCAAAAATTTTAAAAAAATAATAATCGTGCATTTGTCTCTTCAAGGTGAACAAAAAAAGTGACGATTTTACATAGTTCTGAAATACTTGCTTTTCAGATACCTGGCTGTTTTTTTTTACAAATCTCGTCTGTTGTTTTTTTTTCTGATATTTAAAATATTTAGCGCTATTTACATCTTCATTAATTGAGTTCTTGAAGCTTATTTGAATTAAAAAAAATGTTCTGATTAGGCATTGCCCATCCTTCTTTCAAATTTAATCTTAAATTAGAGGGCAACAAAATAATTGCAAAATAGTAGTTTATGCAACAAGTTGCAAAAAGAGGATTTTTTCAGCACGAGTCGTACATTTATCCAACGAGGATCACCGAGTTGGATAAATACGAAGAGTGCTGAAAAAATCAAGTTTTGCAACGAGTTCCATACAACATTTTTTGCAATTCCAAAAAACACACACTGAGTTAAATTGTATGTCAAATTTTCATGTATTTTGTCAATAAATCGTTTAAATCAAAAAAAAATGTTGAAAAGTGTTACTTTTCGAAACAAGTGCTGAAAAATTCAACTTTTCAGCACCCATTTGAGTGCTGAAAAGTAGTACTTTTCAGCATTTTTTTTTTTGAAAAGTGTTGTTATTCGATTCTGTGATTTTTGGTACAGAAAAGTAGGCTATTCCGTCGTTCAAGAATGACAGGAAATGTAAGTAGTTTCACGACGGAATTGTAAAAAATAAATTTAAATTTACATAAAAACTTGTATAACCGGTAACTAACTCTTCCAGGGTACATAAAGTAAAGTTTATTTCTGCTTTTTCAATCAAAAATAGCATTTTAAAACCTTTTGTTGAATAATTTTACTTGGGGCCACTGATCGGAAAAAGTCGCAAAACTCAAAGGCATTTTTTTGTTGCAAATTTTCGTTTAGAACATTTTTTTGTAACTTTGCAGGTTTATTTTTAAGAGTGTAACAATGTTTTACAAAGCTGTAGAGCAGACAATTACAAAAAATATGTATAAACAAAAGGAGTTTGTTTGTAACAATCACGAGCTATTGCGATTTTACGAAAGAAAAAATTTCACTTTTCTGTTGCTGTTTGTTTCGTCGTTCGTGTCTGTCGCGGGTGACCTTGAATGGCCATAATCAACGACGACCCATTTTTTTTAAATTTCTGTTTGAGTAAAATTGCGACAACTCGTTGTGATTCCAAGCAAAACTCTTATGTTTATGCATACCATTTTTTAAGAAGAATAACCCTGCAAAGTTAGAAAGTAACAAAATTTGAATTTGAAAAAAAAAATCCTTTTGGATTATTGAGATTTGAAAATAATATTAAATTTCCCATAAAATGAAAAGTCCAAAAAAATTATACAGTTAAGCAACAAAATTGGCATTTTTAAAACTTTTTTTGTATTTTTTGATGAAAAATGCGTTTTTCTGAGTACATCTTTAAATTGGGCGTCCAATTGTACAAAAAAGTACCATTAACTTCAAATATCCAAGCCATCACCATTTCAGGCTGCAAGTTATTAAAACATACATATTGTTTCGCAAGTTTTAAAATGGAACGGTCACAAGATATGTATCGACTCTCTTAAAGTACTGTCCACAAAGTAATTTACAAAAAAGTTTGGCTGTTTTTACAATCACGTTGTTGCAGGATTGGGGTTTGGAGAATGTTGAAACCTACCAAATTTTCAACATTCCAAAATTCATTTTTTTCTGTGTAATATATTAAGGGTGCACAACAACGAAGGAAGTTGTTGTCTACTTATTCCAAAATTTTCAAATTTACGAAACACTTTACCTCTTGTTTACATAAAAAATGTGTAAAAATGTAAACCTGATGAATAATCATCAAAAACTGATGAAAATTCATCATTTTTCTAGGGTAAAATAAATCTTTTTTTTTTTTTTTTTTTTTGACGCAAAATCTGTCACCATAAATATTACCATCATTTTTTTTCTGTGTAAGAATAATTTGATCTTATGCAATAATATTCCCTAAAATTCAAATGACATGACATTGAAAGCGTATAAACGGGCAATTTATTCGATTCGTCTTAAAACCATTTGTTTTTCGTTTCGCGACTACAACGGAATAAAAACATAAGTCGTTTATTTGTTTAGTACACTCAACTCTGATCTCTTGTGCACAGAAAAAAAGTTGAATTTTGGAATGTTGAAAATTTGGTAGGTTGAAAATTGCCTCTTTTTTTGAGTATACCATATAAAATGGTAAAAAATGTAAACCTGATGAATATTCATCAAAAATAGATGAAAATTCGTCAATTTCTGGGGTAAAATTAATCATTTTTTTGACACAAAATCTGTCACCATTTCCTGATGAATATTACCATCATTTTTCTTCTGTGTGGATCGAATGTTTTCCTCACAATTTTCAATGGTACTGAGTGTTTGTAGCAAGAACGAGCGCGCGTCATTTTAACTCAATCAGCCATAAAATTAATTATCCTTTTACAGACTCAAACACACTTTGGCAAACAAGCTTCAATGCTTCTGATTAAGTTTCCTGGTGTGCTTGCTTTTTCGGCAACGAGACAGTGTTCAGCTGTCGTTCATTATTTGCCACAATGTCGAATTCCAGGACCCACTTTCGGAAGGAAGAAGACGTCGCGGCAGCCAACATTAAGGAGCGCGCACGCTAAATGTATAAATTATGCAAAGGGTATTTTAATAAAACGTATCATCTTCAATATAAACACTTGCTCAAAAACCGAGCCGGGTTCTGCGGGTTCGTCTCGCTTCCATTCAACGGGGCTCTCTCCGTTCCGCGGCTAGGAAAGTCAAAGTTTGAAATCGGAGCCTGTTTGCAGAAGCTAAAGCTAAAACTTTGCCTTTTGCTCTGGCGCCGTCGCGCTTACTGTGAATAGCGTTATGAGTAACGCTTTTTTGGCCGTAACTTTTTTTTGGTGAAACTTGGTGAAATTAAGATGAGTTAAGGAAATCATACGTACTGCGCGGTATTCATCAGAGAGATCGGTGCGTCAAAATTTGAGAAACAACATTAAAGTGTGGAAAAACTAACTCAGGGTTCATTGCTGTTGTTTTATTCTAAACTGAATTTAAGTAAATATTTTGAAAACAAGTAAAACATAGATCTGAATTTCTATAAAAGACTCTTTGACACCGAATTAGTATTTTAAACTTGAAATATTTCCCAAAAGGTTGAATCTCAAAGATCTTTGAAAAACTAAGTTGTGTTCTGACCACAGAAAAAAATGATGGTAATATTCATCAGGAAATGGTGACAGATTTTGTGACAAAAAAAAATGAATAATTTTACCCCAGAAAATGATGAATTTTCATCAGTTTTAGATGAATATTCATCAGGTTCACATTTTTACACATTTTTTATGTAATATTACTCAAAAATAGAGTTAATATTCAACCTACCAAATTTTCAACATTCCAAAATTCAACTTTTTTTTTCTGTGTACCCAACAATTATCTAATCTAATCTAATCGAACACAAGCGCAGCCAGTCCGAAGAAAGCATCCTGGAAGAACTTGTGGTAAGATTACGCCTCAAGTCCTTTCTTGTCAATATTAATGATTACAGTACATCCGAGTTACCCCGAAAAT
Source organism: Culex quinquefasciatus (assembly GCF_015732765.1). Lineage (NCBI taxonomy): Eukaryota > Metazoa > Arthropoda > Insecta > Diptera > Culicidae > Culex > Culex quinquefasciatus. The sequence continues at coordinate 150,183,958 of NC_051862.1, read as the reverse complement.
GTATAGCAAAAATTAAAGCGGCCAGGCCTACTGCGTTGCATTAACCGCAGAGACAGATTCTGTGAACGGATCACATTTCACAGAATCATCAGGGGAGGAAGGATGCGTGGACATACCGTACCAAACGCTCCGAATCAGTTGTGGTGTGGTGTGTTAGTGTAAATTTGGCAGATAATAATATTTAGAGGCAGGGGGGGGAGTTGGGAGGGGGAGGAAATGAGGATAGGAGAAAGGGAAGGTGGGAAAGGGATAATATGGATATATCATTTGGTCAATAGAATATTATATAAAATAAGGGAAAAAACATCTATCAAATAATGATAGATAAAATGGATAGATCTCACAAACTCCTGGGTCCAACTCGATATAACCGGAAAGTGTTGTTCCACAACGCCTTGATTGTTGCTCTTGGAAAACAGGCTGTTATCTCCACAATCCTCCTCATCAGCTGGAAAAAGACTTCTAATCCACCGGAACCGAAAAACCGCCAGAAAAGTTTCACTGCAGCAGAAGTCCATCGTAAAAGCAACTGCACCGGAACAGCAGGAACCAGGAACCAATCCACATTGAAAGCGATCCACCAGAACTGAACTCCACTCGTAAATGAACTACACCGGAACTTTACTCCAACGGAAAACTTTTAAAAAAACTTGAGGATAATCCACTTCTTTGAAAAGAGAAAAAAAAAACGCCAGCGAAAAAAACTTTCCGTCCGAACACGCGCGTAGGTTGCTTCGATCTCCAACAATTATGTTGCTTAAATATTTCATACCCGGACTAAAGTCTTTGTCTGATGCTTGGAGCATAGGTGCTGCTGGGCCACAGAAAAAAAGAAACTTGTGCACAGAAAAAAAAGTTGAATTATCGAATGTTGAAAATTTGGTAGGTTGAATTCTACCTCTTTTTTGGGTAATTTTACATAAAAAATGTGTCAAAATGTAAACCTGATGAATATTCATCAAAAACTGATGAAAATTCATCATATTCTGGGGTAAAATTAATCATTTTTTATGCCACAAAATCTGTCACCATCTTCTGATGAATATTACTGTCATTTTTTTTCTGTGTGGTTTATCGCTGTGTGGCTTCCGGAAGGTAGTTAAGGAATTATTGTTTGCAAAAGTGATTACCGCAAGTACATTTTAAAACATTTAAGAATCAATCAAATTGTAGAAAACAGTTTTCTGAACAAGTTCCATAAAAAAGTATCAGTTTTTGTGCCTTTCTCCAAAATTTCTTAATTTAATTACCTTTCACATGATGGACACTAGCGTGTCCCAAAAAAACACGAAGTCGAGGAATTCAATGTGCTCAGTTCTCAAATGATAGAAAATCATGTTAGAAACAACTCTCTCATACATAAAAACTTTCGGAAAAATTGTTTACCACGTTCCCTGGGCATTTTTTTGAAAAAAGTCAGTTTTTTCGACAATTTCACAAAATCTGCTTAGAAAAAATGGAAAATTTTAAAATTTCAAATAGCCTTTACCATTAAATGATGGTCTGTGGTCCAATAAACAAGTTAATGTATCGATTTGGCCTTTTAAAACCATGTTTTCACTTTCCCGGTAGCTTTTATGTCGAAAAATACGAGTTTTTGCTTTACTTTTTTTCAATCTTTTCCCTCGGTATTGAACACAAAAATTTCCTCATATGTGAGAATACATGTATCTTGTAGGAAATTTTTCGCCGAAGATTTTCGTCTAAGCAACTTTGAAGTTTCATCAACTCTGAGCTGAGATATTCCAGTTTTTGTGAAGAAAGAATATTGAATATTTGAAAATGTTGATATTAATCATCATTGGCATACAATATTAAGGATAATTTAAGCCTAATTTGAAGTGCGGCTGTATCGCATCTGTTTTTAAACATGATTGGTTCATCCTTCAATACTAAGGGCCACCTATTGTTGTTTTCTCATGGCATACTACGTGCTAAATCAAAGAATTACTTTTAGCAAATAACTCATATTTAGAGCATTTTGCATTTAAACCAATCGATGCACGTTTTCTGTGTTTCCATGGATACAAATAAACAAATAACAAATCGATGCATCTGTGCTCTCTTATGCTATCTAGATAGGAAAACCAGTAAGCTTAGTACAAGAGCACAGAGGCATCGAAATATATGGTTCGATAGTACGGGGTTGGCAATTATCCACGCTCCATCCAAAAAAGTTTTTTTTATGGACAATTGACCATGAGAAGGGGAGGGAGCTGAGATTTAAAAAAAATGTCTACGTGATTAATGGATGGATCCCTATAGAATAAATTCCAAATATTAGTGATATTTTTAATTTACCTGAACATCGGATTTATCAACAGGAGTTATAAGAAGGGAGTGTAAACGTTACGTTGTGGTTCAGATCACGGAAATGCGTACAATTGAACCTTATATTTGTTATTTGTTTATTTGTATCCATGGAAACACAGCAAACGTGCATCGATTGGTTTAAATGCAAAATACTCTAAATTTGAGTTATTTGCTAAAAGTAATTCATTGATTTAGCACGTAGTGTGCCATGAGAAAACAAAACCAGGTGGCCCTTAGTATTGAAGGATGAATCAATCATGTTTAAAAACAGATGCGATACAGTCGCACTTCAAATTAGGCTTAAATTATCCTTAATATTGTATGCCAATGATGATTAATATCAACATTTTCAAATATTCAATATTCTTTCTTCACAAAAACTGGAATATCTCAGCTCAGAGTTGATGAAACTTCAAAGTTGCTTAGACGAAAATCTTCGGCGGAAAATTTCCTACAAGATGCATGTATTCTCACATATGAGGAAATTTTTGTGTTCAATACCGAGGGAGACGATTGAAAAAAAGTAAAGCAAAAACTCGTATTTTTCGACATAAAAGCTACCGGGAAAGTAAAAACAAGGTTTTAAAAGGCCAAATCGATACATTAACCATCATTTAATGGTATAGGCTATTTGAAATTTTAAAATTTTCCATTTTTTCTAAGCAGATTTTGTGAAATTGTCGAAAAAACTGACTTTTTTCAAAAAATGCCCAGGGAACGTGGTAAACAATTTTTCCGAAAGTTTTTATGTATGAGAGAGTTGTTTCTAACATGATTTTCTATCATTTGAGAACTGATCACATTGAATTCCTCGATTTCGTGTTTTTTTGGGACACGCTAATGGACACTATCTACTGAGTTTGGTAACGAATGATATAGAATGATTTTCTTGAATTTCGTCAAAACTTGTTATAATTTGTATGTATCAATAAAATATTATCATCATAAAAAATAACTTAGTAAGCAGTGCCCATCAAGTGAAAGGTAATTAAATTAAGACATTTTTGAGAACGGCATTATTTATTTCAGGAAATTGGACATATCTCTGCTTATATTGAATCAAAACTGATACTTTTTAATGGAACTTCTTCAGAAAACTGTTCTCTAAAGTGTGATTGATTTTAAAATGTTTTAAAATGTAATAGTGTGATGTGACAGAGGATTGAAATAGTAGTTTATGCAACAAGTTGCAAAAAGAGGATTTTTTCAGCACGAGTCGTACATTTTACCAACGAGGTTCACCGAGTTGGATAAATACGAAAAGTGCTGAAAAAATCAAGTTTTGCAACGAGTTCCATACAACATTTTTTGCAATTCCAAAAAACACACACTGAGTGAAATTTTAAGTCAAATTTTCACGTATTTTGTCAATAAATCGTTTAAATCAAAAAAATGTTGAAAAGTGTTACTTTTCGAAAAAAAAGTGCTATAAAGTTCAACTTTTCAATACCCATTTGAGTGCTAAAAAGTAGAGCTTTTCAGCATTTATTTTGAAAAGTTTTGCTATTCGATTCTGTCATTCTTGAACGACGAAATAGCCTACTTTTCTGTACCAAAAATAACAGAATCGAATAGCAACACTTTTCAAAATAAATGCTGAAAAGTTCTGCTTTTCAGCACTCAAATGGGTGCTGAAAAGTTGAACTTTTCAGCACTTGTTCCGAAAAGTAACACTTTTCAACATTTTTTTGATTTAAACGATTTATTGACAAAATACATGAAAATTCGACTTAAAATTTCACTCAATGGGTGTTTTTCGGAATTGCAAAAAATGTTGTATGGAACTCGTTGCAAAACTTGATTTTTTAAGCACTCTTCATATTTATCCAACTCGGTGAACCTCGTTGGATAAATGTACGACTCGTGCTGAAAAAATCCTCTTTTTGCAACTTGTTGCATAAACTACTATTTCGGAACCTATTGGGTAATAAACAGCTTTTTAATTAAAAAAAAAGATGTTTTGCATTGTTTAATACTAAAATTTGTATCCGGGCAATGTGTTGCTGTAATTTCATGACAAATTGTACAAAGAAAAGATTTACTTTCGGTCGTATCGGGGTTTCCACCTTGGATTATGGGGTAATTTGCCAACCTCCTGTGGCCGAATGGTTACGGGTTTCGCCTCATAAGCGGAAAGTCATGGGTTCTTCTCAGGGTGGCAGCCTTAGGTTTAAGTTCAGAGGTAGCAGCAACCGCATGAGTATAAAACGGTTGCTTCACGTGCTCTTCAAGCATGTGATCGATCTTGGGATATTCCTTTGCGCCTCTTCCCAAAATACTTTCCTCGTGTCTTCGCATGTAAATAATGCCCAGCCGATCGGTATTGCACTGCAGTCCAGTCGCATTGTCCAGATCAGAGCAAAGGGAACACCGCATGAGTAGCGCCGCAAAAAGACAATTGTCTTTACAAGACCCCGCGCGGCAAATAATAGCTGCTGGGAAGAGCTTGAAAAATGACACGAAAAAATTGTCACCGCGGTTCTAGCGATACATAGCGCACAAGGCACAAAGAATGGAGTTTACAGCATCTGGATGGAACAGCACTTTTCCTCTCAATAGGAACTGTGTTATAGATCTGGAAATGCTTAATAACAGTAAAAATGGGTAACACGATACAATAGTCCTTGTAATCAGGATTCCGTGTATTAATACTCAAACAGAAAAAAATGGGGTAATTTCAAAGAAGCTGGAAATCTGGTAAGTTTGGTTCGATTTTTTTTTATTAGAGGTCAAATATTGGTCAAATATAGTTGGTTAGAGTCCCCAAGGTATATTCATAAGAAATATGAGTGATATCAACATGAACAAATATCCCATAAAATCGAAAAAAAATCTTCACAAAAAAAGTTGTTCTAGACCCCCCGACGAAATAATGTTAAATGGGTAATTCTCCGCCAACTCACACAGCAGTTGCAGTAACGGAAAATGGGAGAATTTTTAAAAATTTTTTAGTGTTTTTTTCGATAAAAAAATACGTTTTTTCGGAATTCTGAGTACGCCATCAAATCGGGCGTCTAATTTTACATAAAAGTCCCTTTGACACCAAATTTCTATCTCATCACCGTTTCAGGCTGCAAATTATTGAAAAACATCTCTTTTTTCGCATGTTCAAAAATGGAAGGGGTCGTACCGCCCCTCCGTCACGAGATATCAAAAAACGGACCTCGGATTCGTGATCAGGGACAAAAGTTACTCCTTAGGACAAAGTTTCACGCAAATCGAAGAGGGGTCGGGGCAACTTTTCCCGATTTCGTATGAGTTGGTAGAGAATTACCCAAATATACTTTTTTTCACTTGGAAAAAATCGTCTCGACAAACCAATTTCCCACCAAAGATGCACCCTGCCAAGATCATTTTTGACGTGATAGTGAGCGCAAAAAAAAGCGTAAAAATATACAAAGAACAACATCATAAACTTACCGGTGATCGGTGGGCTCAGAAAGGTCGTGAACGGCAAAGCCAGGTAGATGATTGCAATTTCCTCCACTGTCAGCCCGGTGCTCTGCATGTGAATGGTTAAATAAGGCAGCAGCGATGATGTAGCTGGAAAATAAAATGGAAAATAAGAAAAAGGGGGTTGGGATCGATAGGGTGATTCGATTTCTTTTTCTTTCTTCAAATTATGAAAAATGAGAAATCTCGGTCGTCATTTGAAACTATCAAGCATTCAATTCAGCTACAAAATGTGATTTATGAAACGGCAACACAATGAAGCCTCAAATGGTTCCATTTTCAAACAAGTGAAACGCGTTCTCACATCGGGGAAGTATCCTTTCCAAGCATGAAAGAGAGTGTCACCAACAACATGATCGATCCTTGCTACAACGCAAGCCAGCAGCGTAGAAGTGGCCGTAATAAAGGGAAAATAAATGAATTTATAATCAGCTTTATAATGAACTTTTCCTTCGCGCTACATTCCAGGCATCGACGAGAAAAGTTTGTGTTCTTTTTTTACTCTTTTTTTCTATTTTGCTTCATTGAACTTGGGATCGATGGATGTTGATGAAACTATTTGTGAGTTGAAAACAGTGGAAGGGGAAAAAAGTGTATTTGTTACTTCTTCATAAACGCGCTATGGTGATTTTTAACAAGGATGAGACATAGTAACCCGAGCATGGATAAATAACAAGGGAAATGCATAATAATACCTTTCTCTGGTATCAATACCAAATTTTGGTATTCCTGGACCCTTTAAAATTTGTCTTAAGGATTATGCAAGAGCAAAATGTGGTATCATACCAATTTAAGGTATTGTTTTTATATTGCAAAATTGCAGAATTTGTCAATGATCGAACACCACATTTTGGTATTCTTTTGGTATTACAGTTTTTTAACAAATTCCTCTGCAACTATGGGAAAATTTTGACCAATTTTGACAAAATAATTAATTTTACGCTAAAATGATGTCTGCTTTCATTCAAAACCGGAAATTTCAAACTTGATTTTAAACATTTTTGATATACTCCCTATAGAAATGACTTGAAATTGTGGAAAATTTTCTAAGTCAGGATGGCACATTTTGGTATTATTTTGGAATTTAAGTGTTTTATCAAATTCCTCTGAAACTATGGGAAAATTTTGACCAATTTTGACAAAAGAATTAATTTTGCGCTAAAATGATGTCTCAAAGCGAATGCTTTCATTCAAAACCGGAAATTTCAAACTTGATTTTAAACATTTTTGATATACCCCCTACAGAAATGACTTGAAATTGTGGAAAATTTTCTAAGTCAGGATGGCACATTTTGATATTATTTTGGTATTAAAGTGTTTTATCAAATTCCTCTGAAATTATGGGAAAATTTTGACCAATTTTGACAAAATATTTAATTTTGCGCTAAAATCATGTCTCAAAGCGAATGCTTTCATTCAAAACCGGAAATTTCAAACTTGATTTTTAACATTTTTGATATACCCCCTATAGAAATGACTTGAAATTGTGGAAAATTTTTTAAGTCAGGATGGCACATTTTGGTATTATTTGAATATTGAAAGGTTTCATCAATTTTCTCTGAAACTATGGGAAATTTGTTAAAAAAAATTTACGAGTTAATTAATTTTGCGCTAAAATGACTTGAAACCCAAAAATGTTAAAGATGATTTTAAAAATTAGTGTGATATGCCCACTAATATTTTTTTTTCAAAAACGTTGAAATATCTCTCAGTCAGGATAACCAAATACTTTGAAAAACGAGTCAATCGACAGATCAATGAATTTTGGTGAATTTCAATTCAGTTTCATTTTAATAATACCTATTTTTCAATCTTGTTATTTTTCAGAAGCTTCAAGAACTTCAAGCACAGGCCGTTCATCAATGACAAATGCATTCGGTGTGGTGAAGAATATCACTAATAACAACATGGAATCATCAGGTGAGTAGATTTGGCTGTTGCATATGAATAATTTCCGTTTTTTCACTAACTGCAACTGCTGCACTAAAAATGGTATGAAAATACCAAATTTTGGTATTACTTGTTCAAATACCAGCGACCAAAATGTGCTCTTGGTTGCCCAGTAATAGATGGTAAAATACCATGAAATCATACCAAAATCATGTATTTGGAAGACCACAGGAATACCAAAATCTGATTTTCCAAGGGCGCGGGAATACCTAAAAATAAAACCATGGCAATACCAAGTTTTGGTAATCAAGCAATGTTCAAAAATCCAGAAGACCTCAACTTGGTATTGAAATGGTTTTATTTTGAGGTATTATTTTACGTGACGGAAAGGCAGTACGGCCCCTTTCATTTTTTAACAAGCGAAAAAAGAGGTTTTTTTCAAAAATTTGCAGCTTGCAACGGTGATGAAATAGAAATTTGGTGTCAAAGTGACTTTTATGTACATTTAGACGGCTGATTTGATGGCGTACTCAGAATTTCGAAACAACGTATTCTTCATCAAAAAAAACACTAAGTTTTTTTCTTTTTTATAGCAGACGTGTCACAAGATAGTACACAAGCAACTATGTAGAAATTGCAAAAAAATGCCAAAACCCCTGATTTTTCATCATTTTTATGTGTATATGTATCTTAATAAGGATTGGACTTAGGATAATGGTCAATATGCAGACTTTTGTGAGAAATTTTCTGGAGAATCGGTTCCCACTGTCGCTTTTTGACAATTTTGATGATAAGACTACTTTAAAAAAAGAGTTTTAGAAAAAATATATGTTTTCACAAGAGATATATTATCCTGCATTTTTGTGAGTATTTTTGTAACATCATTGGCTATTTCCTTAAAAATTCATGCGAAAAAAAGGGACTGCACCTTATAATTTAACTTATAAATTTAAAAATCAAAAAAATCTCATAGAAGCGGTGTCGAGAGCGTCAGGTACAAAAGTTACAGAAAAAAACACTGATTTGAGCTGGATTTGCTCTAAAGTAGAAAACTGTAAAGATTGCAAAACTATAGGTATTCCATCTTTGTTCAAAAATCACATCGCATAATTTTGTTAATGTGATGGCCTCAAATGTTTCGCGCTTACAAACCACCTTGGGATTTGAACTCGTAAAATTTGGTTGTGAAATGTGAAGCAGATCTTAGGCATACAAAAAATGGAGTTTTATTGAAATTGGAGAAAGAACGGTTCAAAAGTTCTTTTGCAACAATTTATTATTTAATTATTATTTAAACTATATTTTTTTATTTAAGTATATATCAGTATTTTCACAATATATAATATCGGTGAGTATGCAAGTAAATTCAATTAATCTAATCTAATCTAACACAAACACAGCCAGTCCGATGAAAGCATGCTGGAAAGCTTGTGATAAGATTACGCCCCATGCACTTTTCTTGTCATTATTAATAATTGCAGTACACCCGAGAACACCCGAAAATGTATTACAAAAATTAAAGCATAGAATATTCTGAGAACGGATCACATTTCACAGAATCTACAGGGGAGGAAGGATGCGTGGACATACCGTACCAAACGCTCCGATCGTATGCAAGTGAATTCAATTAATATCATTTATCCAATTTCATTTCATTTAAGAAATCACGATTGTCTTCGGTCACACAATTTTTCATCATACCTCAACCTTGACCAGACCAAGGTAATTAAAACTCTTAAAAAATATTGTATACCCTCATTCAATGTTTGTTGAGAAACAAAAATTGCATTTAATGACATGAATTATATGTTTTTGTTTTTCAAGTATATATTATTAGTTTTGAACCAATCAATGTGAGGCTTTTTTGATTAAAACTGTTGGAAATGTATTTTTTTATTATCTAATATATAAACGACGACAATGTCCAAAAATAACCTGAAATTTCGAAAAAAAAAACAACAGGTATTACTAAACAATATTGTTACATTATTATAAATTTAAATAACGGTACTAAATAAACAAATTTTTAGCTTCAAATTTCGCCAGGCATTCAAAAAATTTGAGCACCCTAATCGTAACGAACGGCCTATTTTGCTAAGGCCGTGGGAAATTTATGTTGATATGTATGATCCTCAAATCTGATCAGTGTAAAAAGGAAGTTTCCAAAATCATCCTCGAGGTGGTACAGTAAAAAAGTTCTTTTTTGTACCAGTACGATCATCTTACTTTCATTTCAAAGAATCAAAAAATGATGAAAAAAGAACTTCAAATTATTCGCTCTACAGCATTGCCTTGGCGAGATTCCTACGCCAAACTAGGAGTACGAAGGCTGGATTATTGAGGCAATTGCAAACCTCTTTTTACACCTAAGCTTCCATCCACCCCGGGATTCGAACTGACGACCTTTGGATTGTTAGTCCAACTGCCTACCAGCGACTCCACCGAGACAGGACCTAGGGGGACGACTCCTACACCTGGACTGAGCTATCGACCTAACCCTCTAAGGTTAGACCGGAGCCAACATTTACTTCCCCGTTCGACGGAAGGCGTGATCAGACAAATCTCGTCTCGAAAAATGCCACCGGGACCGTCTGGGACCGAACCCAAGCCGACTGGGTGAGAGGCAACCACGCTTACCCCTACACCATAGTCCCGAACTTCTGTCGCACAAAAAAGAGTCTGCAAAAGAAGTCTAAGCATGCCAAATTTTCTATGGTATAAATTCCTTATTTTACATAAAAAATTAACCCTTGGTGACCCCCAGATGAGCGTTCTCGACCCCAAGCTTGGAAAAATCAAGATTTTGACCTAATCCCCTTTGCAAAACTGACGAGCGAAACCGGATTTTGTCACTTTGGTCAGGAATTTTCTATTATCGAAAAAATATTGGCCAGGATGAGTCAGAGAACAACGGGAATTTTATGATATGTCGGATGATAAGGTTTCTCTCATATTCCAGAAGTGTACCCAAGTGGCCACCGGAATCCGGTTTCGGAGTAGCCATGATGGGTCAGCGAAAACCGGCCTGAAATTTCAATTTCATGAAGTTTGAAATGTCGGATGATAGGGTTTCTTGCATGTTCCGGAAGTGTTCCCAAGTGACCAGACAACAATGGCATGCTCATACATGCCCATATTTTTCGGAACTCGCAAATTAGACTCCATAGTGGTTCTAGTGATGCCTCACAAATTAATGTTGACGGTCAGAATTATTCAATCATGATTTTTGGTGGAACTGTACTTATTACTTTCACGTTAAAATTTTTCAAAAGTTCCAATCAAATACATTCCAAACTTCACCGCCAAACTCCCAAGCGTCCACTCAATCAACGTGACCACTAGAGACATTTCACCCAGAGTGTCCGGGTGGTTGACACGGGCTGTTGATTTCTGCTCACGTCACTAATAGGGCACTTTATTATTATTTGTTACCCCCATCAGTGTGTACATTTACACAAACTCACACACCCGGGCTACTCCACTGGAGTGGCACTGAATAATGAATTTATCAAATTTATGTAGCTGATCGTGACAGACGCCACCGAACCGAACTCCTGGCAACCGCCGGCCGGTACCGATTCCAGTTCCAGGTCCGCCAGGAATGCTGGTAATCATCACGCACAATTAATGGCCTTTAATTAGTGCGCTTAATCACCTACGAATTGGCAGTGTTGTGTTCGCTGGAACTCATTTTCCGACTAATTGCAGGTTACTGGGAAAATTGAATAAATTTGCAGCGGAAAAATATTTGGTTACGTGCAGCCTGAGTAAATATTTCATTATTTGAAACAGTTATTTTTAGCCAGTATCAAGTGCAGTCAAATCAGATATCGAATGAATGATCATTAAACAGTCGCTTTTAAGCTGAATTTTGTTATTGCATGGTGTCTAACTCAAATTAAAATTAAAAATATTTCTTTTTATTCATGAAATAAAATAAAATTAAAAGACAACTTTGAAGATTATTACAATATTTTTTAGGGCTGCCACCATGTAAATCCACCGCAACTGTTGTCCATAACACTAGCCATATGCCAAATCACACATCCAAAACACGCGTCCGGAATTTGTAAATCCAGCGCCTCCCTTCCGACGAACAATCCTGTCCAAATCGTGTAGAATAAACGACAGGCTGTAACCCGAAACTGCCTCTAGTTACCGGCAGCATGCCATTCGAAACGCGGGACGCAATAGTTGTTCGAAATAATCAAATGAAATTAATTTATGATCCCGCGCTCTGCTGTCATGCTGTACAGGACATGATCCTCTTGCTATGATTGTGTTTTACATTCATTGCCAGCTTAGCTGGACTAACCCTCTAGGGCGGCTAAATGTTCTGTGGCAGTGTTGCCAGATTTGCACGGTAAGATTTTAGTCAATATTCAAGTTCTACTTGAATTTGATGCTTAAAGCTTAAAGATTTATTCAAGCTGGCAACACTGCATCCCCCACCAATTCTAAGCTTTTGCGCAAAACGATATCGTTATTCATGGCTTTGTGGCTCGAAAGCTCTGAATTCTGCATCAGATTTCTGGAATGCATCGAGTGTGAACACGCGGTGGAGCTCGCGAGGAGATAAATTTTCAAAATCAGTGCACGTTATTTGTGCCAGCCAGCGGACGTTGCAGATTCGCAGGAGGAGGAGGAGCTCCTCCAATCAAAGAGTTCACTCATCCCACCCACTCAGCACCCAGCAGGGATTCGTGGTATCTATCGAGAGACAAAGAATACCCACGCGAATAGAGTACATGAAATGGTAGAATCGGGTATTGTACAATGACAGGTGACGTGAGTGTGACTTGAATTAGCTAACGTCATTACATTAAGGGGAAATTTTTTGACAGATTTTCATTTAATTTCAACCTGGGCGAAGCCCCCTCCCTTACAAATTGAGTTAAAAATATGGGAGCAGTTTTTTTTATCAGAAACTTCAGTGCAATATTAAAAATCAGTGATCCCCGTGCACCGCATTCAACCGCGTTCTCTGTTTTCTGTACTCGATCAAACACCAGCACCGCGTGTGCACGCGTACAAGCAAACCTAAACTCTGCCGTGTACAGTCTGTACGCGCACACGAACCTCGAGTTTAAAACCGAACCTTGCACCCCGGGTACAAACCCCGTGCAAGCAGACGACGCAGAAAAGAGACAAAAATAGTTCCCTCCCGCTCCCTCTGCTGTAAAGCGATGTTTCATTCTCCGCTGCAGTCACACTACAGTGTTTGCCACAGAGAGAGTGAGAAGCAGTCATTTTTTCGTCTCTTTACACGCTCTTCGCTCGCACGGCGTTGTACCCGAGGTGTGCACCCCGTGTTTACACCGCGTGTAAACTTGAGTGCGCCGTGCGGGAAGAACTCGAACATGGCAGCCTGGTGTGTTTGAGGTTCATCTGAACTGAAAACTTGTACGGCGTGTACGGCGTGCGCGCGTTTCGGGAAGACTGCTAAAAATATTTTTTTCTGAATAATTTTGTTTTGTTATGAAATTGTCATTTAAAAATGCAAAAAAAGTTTTTTTCCGCAGTTCATTACATTTTATAATGACAAAATGGCATACTTTTCAACACCAATAATAACATAGGTAAAATCTAATTGCAGTACTCATTGTAGTAAAGCAATTGGGTCCTAAAATGAAGCTTAGATTGCTGATATTATTGTTTACAGCGATAAAGCTTATTTTTCTGAGTACAATGACCCTTCGTACGACCACAAAGAGTTTAAAATTGATTTTTAAATCAATTTTGAAAAATTAACCTCGCGGTCCTTCTTGACAGAAAAGCTCCTACACGGAAAACCGGCATTAGTCTTTAAAGACTTATTTTTAGCCTTTTTTGAAGTTCGGTCAGTATTGTCAGAAAAAGGCCTAAAAATTAGTCTTTTTTCGGGCCTAAATTTTAGGCTTTTTTTAGAACAATGTGGGGAAGTAAGAAAAAGGCTAAAATATAGGCTTTTTGCTAGAAACCTTTAGAACTTATTCGCGATTTGACATGTCAGTTTTTGTTTGTTGTTCGAGCTGTGCGGACCTTTCAAGGCGTCAGGTAAGTTGGTTGTGGCAGGTTTTTCGGTGTTTCTGGGTTTTAAGGAGTAAACCGGTGCCGTGATGAGGCCATTGGGGAAGGAGCCGCCGCCGCCGCCGGGTGTTGAATGTTCCATTGAAAGGCGGGGACGGAACAAACGACGGGTCGTTAAATTGTCCGTCCCAAGAAAGAGGAGGAGGAGGACGGAATATTTAAGTTACGGTGGCGTGTTCCTTCCCTTGGGGACTGAGCACTACGGCATCGATTCAACGTGACCATCCGGACGGAAGACAATGAGGAGGAGGTGTTTGGATCGGCCGGGAGTTGGTGAAGGAAAACGGATGCTTGGTGCGTCGTGTCGATGGAGAAGATAAATTTCAAGTGCCGGGAGTGTGACCAGACCGAAAATCGGGAGTGACCAGCTAGGGATTTGTGGCGTGATGGAAGTGGAGGAGAAAAGGAGTGTGTGTTTGTGGGTGGGTGTTGGGTTGTTGGTAAGTGTGTACCTGAGTGTGGGTCACTGGGGGAACCAGGGACCAGGGACACGTGCGCCCCCCCCCCCCCTCCCGAGATGCCCCCCTTCCTGCCTAAAAAATTCAAGAAAATAAACTTTTTTTTCAAAATTTCAAATACAGATTTCCGTCATCACGGTTGACATTGAGACTGGGGGGTGAGATTGGGTCATAAAAAATGAGGAATTTTGTATGAACCAATCTCACCCCCAGACCCAATGTCACCCCTGATGACGGTTCTTAAAAATTTAAACTCAAAAATTCTAAAATTATAAGGTTTTAAAAATCTTGAATTCTCATGATTCTAAAATTCTTAGAATTTAAAATTCTAGTTTCACAATTTAAATAAATATTTCTGAATTTGCTAAAAAAATCTTAACACAAATAAATTTGAATTATAAAATTCCTCAAATTTAAATTCTAAAGTTCTAATATTCTTGACTACTTAAATTCTTGACTTCTTAAATTCTTGAATTCTTAAATTCTTAAATTCCTAAATTCCTAAATTCTTAAATTCTTGACTTCTTAAATTCTTGAATTCTTAAATTCTTAAATTCCTAAATTCTAAAATTCTAAAAATCTAAAATTCTAAAATTCTGAAATTCTAAAATTCTAAAATTCTAAAATTCTAAAGTTCTAAAATTCTAAAATTCTAAAATTCTAAAATTCTAAAATTCTAAAATTCTAAAATTCTAAAATTCTAAAATTCTAAAATTCTAAAATTCTAAAATTCTAAAATTCTAAAATTCTAAAATTCTAAAATTCTTTAATTCTAAAATTCTTAAATTCTTAAATTCTTAAATTCTTAAATTCTTAAATTCTTAAATTCTTAAATTCTTAAATTCTTAAATTCTTAAATTCTTAAATTCTTAAATTCTTAAATTCTTAAATTCTTAAATTCTTAAATTCTTAAATTCTTAAATTCTTAAATTCTTAAATTCTTAAATTCTTAAATTCTTAAATTCTTAAATTCTTAAATTCTTAAATTCTTAAATTCTTAAATTCTTAAATTCTTAAATTCTTAAATTCTTAAATTCTTAAATTCTTAAATTCTTAAATCCTTAAATTCTTAAATTCTTAAATTCTTAAATTCTTAAATTCTTAAATTCTTAAATTCTTAAATTCTTAAATTCTTAAATTCTTAAATTCTTAAATTCTTAAATTCTTAAATTCTTAAATTCTTAAATTCTTAAATTCTAAATTCTTAAATTCTTAAATTCTTAAATTCTTAAATTCTTAAATTCTTAAATTCTTAAATTCTTAAATTCTTAAATTCTTAAATTCTTAAATTCTTAAATTCTTAAATTCTTAAATTCTTAAATTCTTAAATTCTTAAATTCTTAAATTCTTAAATTCTTAAATTCTTAAATTCTTAAATTCTTAAATTCTTAAATTTTAAATTCTTAAATTCTTAAATTCTTAAATTCTTAAATTCTTAAATTCTTAAATTCTTAAATTCTTAAATTCTTAAATTCTTAAATTCTTAAATTCTTAAATTTTTAAATTCTTAAATTCTTAAATTCTTAAATTCTTAAATTCTTAAATTCTTAAATTCTTAAATTCTTAAATTCTTAAATTCTTAAATTCTTAAATTCTTAAATTCTTAAATTCTTAAATTCTTAAATTCTTAAATTCTTAAATTCTTAAATTCTTAAATTCTTAAATTCTTAAATTCTTAAATTCCTAAATTCTTAAATTCCTAAATTCAAATCTTAAATTCCTGGATTCAAATTCTCGCAACTCATCTTCAAAATATTGATTTTTTTTATTTTCAGGTTAAAGCTGAACGCACCCGTGAATCTGTCGTATTCCGAAACTACAGAATTACCGAATAAAAACATTCTTCATTTTATAAATAAGTCTTTTTAAGCCTAAAAATAAGTCTTAATCAAGTTCCGCCATCTTGGATTATGTCCGCTTTGACCGTTCCCATTTCCTGCAAAAGCCTAAAAATTAGTCTTTTAAACCTATAAATAAGTCTTTTTAAGCCTAAAAATAAGTCTTAATCAAGTTCCGCCATCTTGGATTATGTCCGCTTTGACCGCTCCCATTTCCTGCAAAAGCCTAAACATTAGTCTTTTAAACCTATAAATAAGTCTTTTTAAGCCTAAAAATAAGTCTTAATCAAGTTCCGCCATCTTGGATTATGTCCGCTTTGACCGCTCCCATTTCCTGCAAAAGCCTAAAAATTAGTCTTTGAAACCTATAAATAAGTCTTTTTAGGCCTAAAAATAAGTCTTAATCAAGTTCCGCCATCTTGGATTATGTCCGCTTTGACCGCTCCCATTTCCTGCAAAAGCCTAAAAAATAGTCTTTGAAACCTATAAATAAGTCTTTTTAAGCCTAAAAATAAGTCTTAATCAAGTTCCGCCATCTTGGATTATGTCCGCTTTGACCCCTCCCATTTCCTGCAAAAGCCTAAAAAATAGTCTTTTAAACCTATAAACAAGTCTTTTTAGGTCTAAAAATAAGTCTTAATCAAGTTCCGCCATCTTGGATTATGTCCGCTTTGACCCCTCCCATTTCCTGCAAAAGCCTAAAAATTAGTCTTTTAAATCTATAAATAAGTCTTTTTAGGCCTAAAAATAAGTCTTAATCAAGTTCCGCCATCTTGGATTATGTCCGCTTTGACCGTTCCCATTTCCTGCAAAAGCCTAAAAATTAGTCTTTTAAACCTATAAATAAGTCTTTTTAAGCCTAAAAATAAGTCTTAATCAAGTTCCGCCATCTTGGATTATGTCCGCTTTGACCGCTCCCATTTTCTGCAAAAGCCTAAACATTAGTCTTTTAAACCTATAAATAAGTCTTTTTAAGCCTAAAAATAAGTCTTAATCAAGTTCCGCCATCTTGGATTAAATCCGCTTTGACCGCTCCCATTTCCTGCAAAAGCCTAAAAATTAGTCTTTTAAACCTATAAATAAGTCTTTTTAGGCCTAAAAATAAGTCTTAATCAAGTTCCGCCATCTTGGATTATGTCCGCTCTGATCCCCTCGCATTCTCGAAAAAGACTAAAATTTAGGCTTTTTGACGATAACATAAAGCCTAAAATTTAGGCTTTTTCGTACTAAAACGAAACTAGTCTTTTAAAGACTAACCCATCATTAGGCTTAAAAAGACTTAACACGGTTAGGTTCGATAAAGCCTAATTTTAAGACTTAAAAGACTAATGTCGCCTTTGCGTGTACTTGACAGCTCGTTCCAAGGGAACCATAGTTGATTCATCGAAAAAATGTTGTCTTGTCAAAATTTATTTTTGCATTAAAATGAAAAAAAAAGTAATCAGAAATGGTTTTTAATGGTGTTTTTTACCGTTGTACATAAAAATTTACATAGGGCTTTAGTACCCAATTATCTCAGATTTTGCTCATTCGATTTTTTTTGTATTTTTTAATCTGGCTGAAACTTTTTGAGGCCTTCGGTTTGCCCCGAAGAAGCCATTTGGCATCATTAGTTTGTCCATCCAATTTTCCTTACAAATTTGGCAGCTATCCATACAAAAACGATATATGAAAATTCAAAAATCTGTATCTTTTGAAGGAATTTTTTTATCGATTTGGTGTCTTCGGCAAAGTTGTAGGTATGGATAAGGACTACACTAAAAAAAATATACATATAAAAAATTGTGATTTTCAATTTGTCTTTTTGTCATTAAAACTTGATTTGCAAAAAACACTACAGTCCAGACTTGATTATCCGAAGCCTCGATTATCCGAAGTTTGATTATCCGACGGTTTGTTAGTATTTTGGATAATCGAATCACGAACAAAAAAAAATCGTTTTTTTTTTCTTGTTTTAAACATCAAATTCGAGTTATGCGATCCCATTTTTGTCAAATTTGAATAGTTGATTACCTATTGATGCATTGCAATAAAATGCATTTTTTCGATTTTTTGTCACCGCCATATTGGCCACCATCTTGGATTAAAAAAAAAGCAAATCACTAAGCGTAGTTTAGTGGTCATACTTAAACTCGACAATCAAAAATAAGCCAGAGAAAAAAAATCGTTATTCGATTATCCGAAGTGAAATTTTTCCGAGGCCCATTTTTTACATTTTTTATGTTTAAGAGGACATAAATGCCAACTTTTCAGAAATTTCCAGAACGGGCAAAAAATCTTTGACAGAGTTATGCATTTTTGAATCAAAACTGATTTTTTCAAAAAATCGAAATATTGGTAAAAAAAATTCAAATTCATTTTTCTATGTACAGTCATCCCACATATTCGGAACACCCACAAATTCGGAACACTTTTGTGGTAATTTGTCAATAGAATGCAAAATGCAACTTTTCTGCCGACCCTGCTATTTTTAAGGCCTTTATTTGGACATTCTCTTGCTATTTCACCAGTAAAAGTAATACTTTTCAAACAAAACCTGCATTTCAAGACTATTTTATCCAGAGCAGCAAAATACTGCCTCCAAATTGCCCGTACCATGATTGTGGGATGTTATTGTGTCTCCCACAATTGTGGAACACCTGAATTTAACTGATATTACAGACAAACAGACATGAAAGTTAGAACAAATTTGTGTTCAGAATGTGGGACCAGTTCGAACCAGTTCAAATTCAAATTTTGTCCGCACACTAGCGACATCTACTTGCGGATCCATAAAGCTCATCTTCTGCTTGACAGCAAGTTATGTAAGTGTGTGTGTATGTGTGAGTGAGTAAATGGTGACAGATTGGAATTCTACCAAAACAAAACATATTTTTTTTGTATAAATGAAATTAAAATGCTAATAATTATTAAGAGCAGTTAATGATAATGCATTTATTTGCCAAAAGTGTGATATGGAAGTGGAGACTTCTTTCGGGGGAACTATCGGATATTTAACGGAAGCCCTTTTACTCCACCGTTACATTTTTGGGACAAGTTGGGATCCCGACTTTCATGTCTGTTTGTCTGTGCTGATATGTTCACAAAAAAGTTATCAAACCATTCATAAAACATCACTAACCATGAGTTCTATTGGTTTCAGAGTGCAAAGTCATTATTTTGCAAAAAATATGTACACCTGGAGAGAAAAAAAGTTTGTTTACATCGTAAGAAAAAAGTGTTCCGAATTTGTGGATTTCAATGGTCAATGTTTTTCTTCGAAAACTTGATATAAATCGTAAAAATGTACAGCCGGTCTATACATCAATCGAAAGATCGCAAGAACAGCTTTCACATGAAGGTAAAAGCAAATCATTATATTCAATTATCGATTTTATATGATTTATTGAATATTCGCCGATCTGTAAACTGTTCCGAATATGAGGGATGAGTGTAAAATCGAATTTTCAATCAAAAAGTACTTAATTTTTTTTAAAGTGCACGGTTTTAAAGTTATAACCAGTTTTAGGTAACTTTTTTGAAAAAAATCACAGTTATGCATTTTTTTTAATTAGTGCTCATTTTGCCCACTTTTGTAACAAATATATTTGAAAAGCTGAGAATATTCTCTATATTTTGTTTTTTTTAGCTTTGTTGATACGACCCATAATTGCTGAGATATTGCCATGAAAAGGTTTAAAAACAGGAAAATTGTTGTTTTCTAAGTCTCAACCAAACAACCGCACCATTTTCTAATGACATTATCTCAGCAACTAATGGTTCGATTTCAAATGTTAAAATATTTGAGACATTCGTTAAATTGACCCATCTTTTGGAAAACATTTTTTTTTTCAAAGTCAAGACTAACATTTCAAAAAAGCCAAACATTCATTATAACGTCCTATTGAAGTCTTGATTAAAAAAAATGTATGGAAAATTTTAAGGAATAACTAATGATGAAAAAAGACTACTTTGGGCATACCGAAGGCACCAAAAAAGTGCCAGCCGGATTAAAAATACAAACATTAAAATAAAAAAACCTATTTCGTAGAGATTTGCTCAGTAAAGAAAACTTCAGTTTTTCAGCACTTGTATCGAAAAGTAATCATCTTCTATCTGTGTTGGTTTTTGAGCTCATATGTATCTGTGAGAATTTTGAGCCAAATCGGTTAGGGTTAAGGGGTCGCTGTTAAGCGTTGGAGTTTATGTGGGAAAACCGCGAAAATACTTGGGGAAATACATTGCTTCAGGATTTTGCCGGCAGGTGGCGCAGGTTTCGCCCAAATTTGCCCAAGTGTGAGATTCTTGTACACCCAAAATTCACAGTCGAGATAATCGTTCTCTCAAAATTTATTGAGGGATCAGTGCCAAAATCGATAGAATAATGGTACCAACTCACACCATCATAACAAATTAGTTCATTCGTTAGTTGAATCAATAAATCTCCAATAAGTGTCATACATCGACTTCTGACTTCTCCTTGGTCACCAAGCTGTGGTGGCCGAGGCAGCTAAGTCATTGGATTGGTTTGTCAAAGGTCTCTGGTTCGATTCCCGTTGTCGACACTTTTGGTTTTTTGTTTGACGGATGAACTTTTTTTGCAAATGAACCTCGAGAGAAAAGTTCTATCGCCCATCTCGAGCTTTGTTCTCTGCGTCCGTGAATAGTACCACTATTCTCTCGACTCGAGACCATCATTCTCTCGGACTAGCGCTGCCAGTTTTGGGTGTAGGGTATTTAATTTCCTAAAATGTTGTTCAAAGGAGCAAGAAGATCCGAGTTGATCCTGATGGGTTATTAGCAATTCGATGAAAATAATTCGGCTTATGTACTTGTAAGTTACGTAGGACGCAGATCAAAAAATACCTTTTTGCAAAAAAGAATCAAAATCAGGATCAACTCGGATCGGTTTGCAACCTTCGGCAAAGTTATAGAAAATTTTATTTTCTACACGAAGCTCACAATTGAACAAATTTTATCTAGACCGAAATTCAGAAGCGATGTTTTTTTCACGAGTTATCGCGATTTTACGAAAAAAAAAGTTTTGAAAAAGTTGGTCGTCATCGATCATGGCCGTTCATGGTAACCTGCGAGTCACGACAGACACGGACGACGAAACAAAGAGAAACGCAAAAAGTAACTTTTTCAAAACTTTTTTTCGTAAAATGGCGATAACTCGTGATGTTTATAAGCAAACCCCTTATGTCTATAAAATAAAATTTTTCTACAGCTTTTTAGAACATTGTTACACTCTAAAAAATAACCCTGCAAAGTTAGAAAAAACACGAAATTTTAAAATGATTTTTTTTTCTAAATGAAAAAAAAGACCCTTCTGGGTCAATGTAGATTCGAAAACTACATAAATTTCCCATAAAATGACATGTTCCAAAAAATTTTACAGTCGAGTAACGGAAAATGGGTGAATTTTTAAAACTTTTTTAGTATTTTTTTCGATGAAAAATACGTTTTTTCGGAATTCTGAGTACGCCATCAAATCGGGCGTCTAATTTTACATAAAAGTTCCTCTGACACTAAATTCCTATCTCATCACCGTTTCAGGCTGCAAATTCATTGAAAAACACCTCTTTTTCGCATGTTCAAAACTGGAAGGGGTCGTACCGCCCCTCCGTCACGAGATATCAAAAAACGGACCTCGGATTCGTTATCAGGGACAAAAGTTACCCCTTAGGACAAAGTTTCACGCAAATCGAAGAGGGGTCGGGGCAACTTTTCCAGATTTCGTGTGAGTTGGTAGAGAATTACCCAGAGATACTTCGCTATTTTTAGACCACGTTTTCCACTTTTTCTCACCGAAACCGACTACTTTATCGACTTTATTTTGCTGGGCGAGATAGGACGCCGTCTATTTTTAGACGATGACTCAGCACTTTTCCACTCTTGCACTTCAAAAAATCAGATGGCAGCACGATGTAACGCCACGTCCCTATTATTTGACTCTTTTTCTTTTTTATTTGAGCTTCTCTCTTGGGTTAACATTGCAAGTGCAGTATCTTTTTTCTACCAATCGATGATCTTCATCCTCTCGAATAGAGTTGCCTTGCTGTGGGTTCAGTAACTTTTGCATCAAAATTACTAAGATTTGTATTCAATAAAGTTGTGTATTAATTCTTAAAAAAAATCAGAATTATATTCCTCTTCGAAAAAGAAAGGTGAACATTTAAAAGGCAAAAAATAATTTCAGAAGAAAATGGAAATAAGGAACACACGAAAAAAAATTATCTGTTTTAAATGTTATTTTTTTTTTATGGAGGCAAATATGATTGAATAATTACTAATCATGCTTGAGGAAAAAGTATTAAAAAGACTATTACAACAGATAGATAATCCTACGATGGTCATAAATCTACCCTCTTAGTGAACAGTAACAATGACTGTTATCTCTTCGTACGCCAGTGTGTGTGTGTGTGTGTGCGTGTTTGTGCATGTGCATGTGTCTGTCAGTTTGTCATAACACAAGCACGACAGTCGTATGATGCGATGACACCGCCAGAAACAAGCTATCCTTCGAGCAACAACTACAACCCAACACCAGCAGCTTTCGAGTAACACACACACACATCCTTGACAAAGTGAACCTCAAAGCGTTTCGCCCACCCACTCGCTCTCACTTCCAGTAGTGGCAGTGTTTGTCTCTTTCACGCTTGTTCGGATTAGAGAATATATGCCATTCAAATAAATGTTTGAATTTATCACCATGAATGCTTCCAGCAGGAGATACACGAAACGAGCTGCAGTTTCGCATTGCATTTTCCCTGCGCCGAGATGGATGGATGAGAGCTGAGCGGGTGGGGATGTTATCATATTCGGTGTTGTACACCACTATGAATCAAAAGTTGCATCAGGATTTCCATTTCTATTCATAAGCTTTCGTCCTCCATGTTTTTTTTTTGTTTTCTGCATGTTTGATGCGTAACGAAAAACTCTCTCGTAGTGTTTGTTTTAGCGTACTAGAATAATTGTGAATTTTGGTTTTTCAAATCTCAAAATGTGGTAAATAAAACCTTATTGCACTTATTTAAGAGGAACAAGCTCTTACACTGGAAGGAAAAAGGCACGTTGAACGGTCCGAGAGAATAATGACTTGTCTTTAATCAACTTTACTTAAGATTGTATGAAAGCAATCAACAAGGTTGTAGGGTATTTTAAACAACAGTGGACACTAGAGTGCCCAGAAAAAACTGACCCACTGCTCCACAAGCGGAAAACGGTTTGTTGGGTTATTTTAAGCATCTGTGCAAATTTGGAGCGAAATTGGTTGGAATTAACCCATTGATACCCGAGCCTAAAGTTTTTGAAAATGATTTTCATACAAAAATGACTTTTTTAAATCGCTTATAACTTTTAAGGATCAAGTTCCAATGAGTATCTCACTTTTGGGAATAATTTGATGGAAGTAGCGCAACCTGCAGACCAAAACGTAAGAAAATTGTGGTTTCCATCCTTTTTTTTATTTTTCCCATAAAAACATCACCTTTGGGTATGAATGGGTAAATGTTGACCGATTTTGCTCATGTTTGGCCATGAATCCTAAAATTGCTCAAGGAACAATATTTGGCTTGTGAAGCGAGGTTGTGAGAAAGGTGTCATATTCTGGGCACCTTAGTGAACACCCCAGTAGAGTCAACGAGCATTTTTCACAAGTTATCACTATGTTAAGCAATATTTCATAACTCATGAAATCTGAAGACTTTTGAACAATTCTGATTTTTTTTTCATAAATTGATTGCTTTTATGCAGAGCAATAGCCATTCGAAAAAAAGTTTTTTTACCTCTAAAGGACCCCCTTTTCCTATAGTGGACCCGTGTCCATAATCCGATTGTGGACCCGGGTCCACCATAGGAAAATTCTTGTTTTTATATCAAATTTAACCGATATTTGATTTTTTTAATGCATGGTTTGGGTCTAATGATAGATAAAATAATATGGCTTAAAACAACATTAAAACCAAACAGACTGTTAAATACATTTTTCCAAAAATATCCAAAGAAAACGGGTCAAAAATCACTGTAAACATACAAATGGATTAAAAAAATAATTTTGATACATTTTTTCCATATCAATTACTTCAATCAGGCAAATTAATAGATGTGTTTAAAATTGCTGTTGAATTTCAGAAACTTCGGTAATTTTGACATAAAACAGTCATATTTATATTCATTATTAAACAAATATGCATTTAAGTTGATTAACACAAGCTTTCACTGTATATTTCAGAAAAGATATTGCTCAAATGCAAAGTTTTCTCAATTTTTGTTAGTAAAATTAACACGGGTGTTTGTTTTGGAAAATATAGTTTATTCATTGTCCTATTTTGGACCCCCTTGATTTTGCTCGAAATTTAGAAGTTACTGGTTATACTTATAAAAAGTTCCATAATTTAACATTGTTTCGATTAACTAAAGTCACTAAGTCATTACCACTCAGTCAGGATCGTTTTGGATGATGCAGAACATGCCAATTAAAAGATTTCTTTTAAAATACCCGCTTAAAACTGTGATTTTATTGCGCTGGCGAAAAACCACGATCCATACAAAATAGAAATGAAAAAGTCACGTAGGGAGATTGGGGGTTGGATAATTACAAATTTGAAAGCAAATTTGATTCATGCACGATCCCTTATCCGCTGTCTCTGAGCAATCAAAGGGCTAATCTTCAATGTTTCTTAAAATAAATTTTAGGAAATTTCTGAGCATTCTAGAAACAAAATGGTACTTTGGATTCCAAATTAAATTTAATATAAAAACCGTAGTAAAAATAAAAAATTAAGTAAGATAATTATTTTTCTAAAAAAACGTTAATTAGCCACCCTAAGGTGGTTGGCGCCTTCCTCACATTTAAAGGGTGCTATCCAAAATGCAAAAAGTGCGTAAATAACACTTAAGTGCTTATAACTTTTGATAGGGTTGTCAGATCTTCAATGTTTTGGACGCATTAGAAAGGTCTTTTGAATACCCATTCTACGATAGGTCGCATGAGAGATCCGGACAACGTTTCCATCAAAATATCTGAGATCCTGCCTACAAAAAGTGCATGAATAACTCTGAAGTGTTTATGACTTTTGATAGGTTTGTCAGATCTTCAATGTCTTGGACGCGTTGGAAAGGTCTTTTAAATACCTTTCTGAAAATGTATACCATGACGGAGTTTCTTGCAAAAACCACCCTTTTTACAATCTTCCGGACCTTTGCTAAAATTGTTTTTTTTTGCATAACTTTTGAAGTACTTAACTAAACTGCATAATTTTTAATAGCGACTTATGGGACCCCAAGACGGATCGAATGACGCCAAAACGGACAAAATCGGTTCGGTTGAGATAATCGAGTGACAATTTTTTGATCAATATCCCACCACACACTCAGACATTTGCTCAGAATTTGATTCTGAGTTGATAGGTTTACATGAAGGTAGGTCTAGGACGTCAAATGAAGAAGTTTAATTTCCAAGTGATTTTATAGCCTTTCCTCAGTAAGGTGAGGAAGGCAAAAATCAGCGGCCGTACTTCTCTGTAGCTTAAAAGTGGCAGGATTTCGTCTTTTAAAACAAATAAAAAATTAAAGCAATTAAAATAATAAGGAATAAATGTTTCAAAAATCGAAAAAAAAACCATTTACCGATTTTTTTCTGAATAGTCATCATCAATACATGCAACTTTGTCGAAGCACCAAATCGATCAGCAAATTCCTTTAATATATACAAATTGTCTGATATTTACGAACCATTTTCGTACAGACAGCTGCCCAAAATTGTATGGTTACTCGAAAAAGAGATAATATTCTACCAACAAACTTTTCAACTTATTGTTATGTGACATATATTTAGAATTTCGTTCCTAGCCGTTAAGAATATGTGAAAGTGAGTTTATTAGGAGGTCGAATTTTTCGAAGTTTCATGTTTAGAGTGATTTTAAATCCTTTACTCAGTAATGTGAGAAATGCAACAAATATTCGATAAAATTAAGTAACAATTAACTTTTACTTGTAAGCGATGCAATAAAAACCACATATTTATGAAAAAAGTGAAAAAAAGGAAAAGGCATCAAATACACCATTTTTGCTGTCAAAGTCATTGACATTTTTCCTTTTTTAAAATGATTTAAATGATGTTTATACAATGTGATGAGTGACTGATACAAGTAACAGAATGTTTTCTTACCTCCATACATGACGAACAGCGTAATCTTCAGCATAATAAGGTTCGGGTTGATTCCATGCCGGAGACAAAACTTGCCCCACTTGGTCAGCTCTTCGGTGTCCACCGTGTTAGTTCCCATCTCTTCGGCACTGGCCTTGGCCGTTTTATCACTCCCGTCCACCCCCATAGTGCTCTTCTTATTCACTTGATTTCCACTCACTCTCTCCCTACACCCAGGTTGGCAGGTGATCAATTGAGACGATCCACGTGATGAGCGCTGAAGGGCTGAACTAGAATTACACAAACACACACACTCCACCGAATTAACCTTCACAGCTTCGAACTTGAGCTTCTGGCCGAGCTGGCTGTCATCGCGCGCACAATCCCCTAGCCAAGCTAAACGAACCCCAGCTCCTTGAAGGCGGAGAGGCGGTCTTGGGGCTCAATTTGCAGCATCCGTTATCAACCGCGAGATGCGTTCATAACATTCAACTGGGATGGGGGAATATGAGGTTGGGAGGGGGTCGTATCATATGATGAAGCAATCTTCGTTGAGAATCGAGATGATCATCTCCAGAAACGACTCGAGGAACGTTAACCAGGGATGTCAGAGGCGTAACTAGGGAATTCCATGGCAATATGATCAAAAGTGCAAGCTTGGTTTTGACATGTGGCCGTTGACAGCCCTCTCCCTCCCTCCCTTCCATTTTGGACAAAAGTTCGAAAATCAGTTTTTTTAAACTTATGATGGTTAAAAGATCTGTTTTTGATGAAATTTGCAACCTTTTTTAAACAAACTAAACGTTCAAGTTTAACCCTGCTTACTGCCATTGATACTGCTAGTGAGCCGAGATCCTCTGAGGTATCGTTTACACGCGGAGTTCAACCGCACTCGTCGAGAATTCCTATCTCGTTCAAACACTAATCCAGCAGCAGCAGCAGTTCTCGAAAACAAGATCCAATTAATCAAGCGACCGTTTGCCTTTCCACGACACTTTGCGCGCGGGAAACTGATTTATGGGCAATTTACTTTTTTTATCTGGATTATCAAGACAATACGCGCGTTTAATTAGAGTTGCTACCAAACACGCGACGATAAGCTGGATGGTAACGGAGATCGCTGGCCGGAAGCTAACCATGAACTCGTGCAAACTGCTATCTCCGGATAAGGGAGTTTTGAAAACAATATCACGTGATTTTGGAAATTTTATGAAACCGCAAACATCGTGTTTTGTCTTATCTTGTTGTTCAAAATTTAACCCAGAATGAGCAGCTTAAGCAGCTTATGTAAAGCTTATGAATATGAAATTTTGGTGATTCAGTGAGTTATAAAAGGGTTTGGCTATCTGTGTGTTGATGATCTGTGCTTTCTCACATGGCTCATCTTGAAGATTTTTTTCCGTTTTGTTGCATGGTGTAAATTAATAAAACAATTTCATTCACAAAGTGCAGCAACGCGATATGGGCAATTCTCCATAAAAACGGAAATTGGATTTTATTCATATTTGTTTATTCGGTTCAAACTTTGAAGGGTCCTTTTCTATGGACAAAGATGACATTTTCTGTATTTTTTTTTTACCCTTTCAAGACTCCATACATTGTAAGCAGCTGTCCATACAAAAATGGTATGTAATTATTCGAAAATCTGTTCTTTTGAAGGAACTTTCCATTTCCTTTCTTCGGCAAAATTGTTGGTATTGGTGAGGACTTTTCAGAAAAAAAGGTACTCAGGAATCTAATTTTGCCAATTTCTAATTAAGTTGTTTTTTCACTACAAAATAATTTGCAAATTTGAAGATTTGAAGATTTGAAGATTTGAAGATTTGAAGATTTGAAGATTTGAAGATTTGAAGATTTGAAGATTTGAAGATTTGAAGATTTGAAGATTTGAAGATTTGAAGATTTGAAGATTTGAAGATTTGAAGATTTGAAGATTTGAAGATTTGAAGATTTGAAGATTTGAAGATTTGAAGATTTGAAGATTTGAAGATTTAAAGATTTAAAGGTTTTGAGATTTAAAGATTTGAAGAATTTTTAACTTTAGATTTAATTTAAAATAAAATTTGCAAACGAAAAGTACTTTACAGATTGCTAAAAAACATCGAATAAAAGAAGAAAAAAAAAACAAAAAATAAAACGCATTTTTTTTAAATAGGCGTAGTATTGCATGTATGGCCCTTGATTCCAAAATTTCTAAAATATATTTTTCGAAAAGATCATAACATTTCACAAATGTTTCAATTTAAAACACTGAAAATTGGACCATTAGTTGCTGAGATATTGACATTGAAAAAAGGAAGCTCTAAAAAACTTCATTTTTCGTTAATCTGCTGTATCTCAGCAACCAAAGGTCCAATCTTCAATGTTTCTAAAAAGACTTTTTTTTTAATTTTCGAAAAGAAGATTTTAAGGAATTGGTCAAATTTGTTCTATATTACAAACTCCTGTTTAAAAAAATGAGAGTTATGTCAAATTTCTAAAAAAAAAAACATTTTTGTTCAAACTTGGCAACAAAATTTTTTGACCGTTCTTCAATATGGCTCAAAAGTTACGGCTAAAACTAATGAAAAAAAACCAAAAAATTCGAAAATACGAATTTTGGATTGAATTTTGTGAAAAACAGTTAACTTTTTCTGAATAGCCCTATCAAGACACCAAATCGATCCTAAAATCCCTTTTAAAGATACAGATTTCGGAAAATTTATGACAATTTTTGTATGGACAAATGCCAAAATTGTATGAAGACTTGTATGGGTGACCCAATGACAAAAATAGCTTTTTTGTCATAGAAAAGGTAGGTACCACAAACCGTGGGGCAAATAATAAAAATACAGAAAATAAAAATGCTCAAAATTTGCTGATTAATGCTAGAAAAATCAAGAATTATTTGTTATTTTCAACAATAATCACAAAACTGTAACTGTAGAAGTGCAAAAACTACAGAAAATATTTCTTAAGGGTTTATGATAAAGAACCGAATGCTCAAGCTGTATGATTGATTTTTTTTAGAATAAGAGTTTCGTTTCACATCAAGTTGTTATAAAATTCACAAATTGCACTTAAGAGTGAAAATTTTCTAATCAGCGCCGTTTTGTTGAACTGATTTCGTTAGATTGTGGTTGTTTTTCTGAAAATAGTTATTGGTGCCGAACTTTCAAAAATTGATCGCGGAAAATTCTTCTCCACCACAGTTGTTTGTGTGATCAATGTGATGGATGAATTGGTAGATATTTGACAGTTAGGTGCCAGCGAATTATTTCAAGAAAATCTACCACGATCTACCAAAAATGTTTTAACAATACAATTCTGATGATCGAAATTGCACAGTTCGAATCGTACGGACATCTATACTTTTGACAGAAACTTTTCCTGATTTCAGTTATCTTAATTTTTCGTATCACATGAGCTCAACTAAATAAAATGGCGATCGTGCGGGATGACAGCAGCTGTATAATATCCGTTAGAGGAAATCTTTTGCACAAATTCACTATTCTTATCACACTATGACAAAACTATTCCACTCTACCAGCAACAGCAGCAACAGCAATCAAACTGGCAACCAGGCCAAATATCCTTGATCCTCGAAGAACTCCAAGATGAAACAAATCCAACAAGAAAGGGGTTCCCGTGCGCAACCGGATCAAGACGGATTACCGAGGGTGGAAAGCGAACCGTCGACTCGACTCAACCGCGGCCACAAAGGAACTGAATTATATGTACGATTCGATTAGCTAAATTGTGCCCCATCTCCGTACTTAAGTGACTCGGTCTTGGTTTTGGTTTGGAAGAGAAGGCATCACAGCCAGATGATAACACAGAAGCTTATTTACTTCTCTGTCACGATAGCACTCCGGGATGGATTTGTGGTTGACGAAACCAGCTTTCGAGGCTAGAATTACCGACCCGGAGCGAGTGATATTTCGCAATAGCTGGGTATGTTTTTCCACTTGTTTTTTGTTTGTTACTGCAAACCATAAATATGCACGTGTTATTTATTATTGAACAAACTTTTTTTTTATTTCTAAAAATAACCATTTTCAAGATAATGTCCTAATTTGTGTTACCATGCTTTAGAGACCATAAAAGTTCCACTTTCAATGCACGTGTGCCTTTATTATCCTGCTAGTTTAATAACCTTGATTTTTTTATTTCCACACAATTCTTTTGAATTTCAAGTGAAGATTTTTTTTATAATTTGATACAGATAACATTGAAAAAATAGGTGATTTGTTAAAAGTGTGTCATACATGATTTTTTAACCTGAATCTAGTCTCAGATTCCATAAGTCCTAAAAAAATTACCATTGCCTTTTTTTGATTTTTTTTTATTTTTGATGTTACGAAATGTATGGGAGGCTGCTACTTAATAGCAAGTCCGTAGTAACAGTTCAATAGGGCGAATCTGCGTTTGTAAACAAGCAGTCTAGCCCCCTCTTACTTGACGTGAACTGTCACTTGAGTAAAAGGGATAGACTGCTTGTTTACAAACGCAGATTCGCCCTATTGAACTGTTACTACGGAAGAATAACACCCTCAAATCTCACGTGAGCAATTCCAGCTCAAATCAGGAATTTTTCTGGTACTTTTGTACCCGACCCTCTCCGATTTCAATGAAAGTTTTTAGACATGTTATCCTAGGCCTATATAAGCCATTTTTGTGTATATGGAGCCAATAGTACTCGAAAATAACATTTGAGAAGGGCGTAAGGTATTTAAATATTTTTTGTATTTTGCAATTTAAAAATTACTGTGTCTCGAAGCCATTGCGTCGTATCAAAAAGTGGTCCGAGACAAACTTGTAGGAAATTGGATGGGCTTTCTGAAAAAAATACACTGAAACAAAAATACACGCCACTTCTATGAGATTTTTTGATTTTTAAGTCTAAAACTTAAATTTAAAGGTGTTGTCACGATTTTTTTTCGTTCAAAATTTTTGAGGAAATAGCCTAAGATGTTACCAAAAGACTGACGAAAAATGCAGGATGGTATGTCTCTCTAAAAAAATACAAAAATCATTTACTAAAACTGGTTTTTGAAAAGTGGTCTAAACGTCAAAATTTTAAAAACCCACAGTGAGAATCGATTCTCCAGACAATTTTACATAAAAGTCTCCATATTGACCATTGTCCTATGTCCAATCCTTGGGAAGATACAGCGGTTTTAAAAATAAAAATGATGAAAAATGGGTTTTTTGGTGGTTTTTGGCAATTTCTATATGACAGACTTGGTTTTTCAGTCTCGTAAATATTTTTACCGG
The DNA here is from genome assembly GCF_015732765.1 of Culex quinquefasciatus. Taxonomy (NCBI): domain Eukaryota; kingdom Metazoa; phylum Arthropoda; class Insecta; order Diptera; family Culicidae; genus Culex; species Culex quinquefasciatus. The sequence goes on along the minus strand of NC_051862.1, from coordinate 150,152,549 downwards.
AAAGCTCGTCCAATTTCCCATAAGTTTGCCTTTGACAGCTTTTTGATTTGACTCGTTTTGATATTTACGTAAGCTAATTTATTATCCAGGTTTCTACCACACTGAAAAAAAATATTCTCTTTTCAGTTATTAACAATGTAATTAAGCTTATAACTGTAAGCCCTTACATCCAATTGAAATGCTGTCAAAGGCAAACTTATGGGAAATTGGACGAGCTTTCCGGTAAAAATATTTACGAGACTGAAAAACCAAGTCTGTCATATAGAAATTGCCAAAAACCACCAAAAAACCCATTTTTTCATCATTTTTATTTTTAAAACCGCTGTATCTTCCCAAGGATTGGACATAGGACAATGGTCAATATGGAAATTTTTATGTAAAATTGTCTGGGGAACCGATTCCCACTATGGTTTTTTAAAAATTTTGACGTTTAGACCACTTTTCAAAAAAACAGTTTTAGTAAATGATTTTTGTATTTTTTTTAGGAGAGACATACCATCCTGCATTTTTCGTCAGTCTTTTGGTAACATCTTAGGCTATTTCCTCAAAAATTTTGAACGAAAAAAAATCGTGACAACACCTTTAAATATAAGTTTTAGACTTAAAAATCAAAAAATCTCATAGAAGTGGCGTGTATTTTTGTTTCAGTGTATTTTTTTCAGAAAGCCCATCCAATTTCCTACAAGTTTGTCTTGGACCACTTTTTGATACGACGCAAGGGCTTCGAGACACAGTAATTTTTAAATTGCAAAATACAAAAATATTTAAATACCTTACGCCCTTCTCAAATGTTATTTTCGAGTACTATTGGCTCCATATACACAAAAATGGCTTATATAGGCCTAGGATAACATGTCTAAAAACTTTCATTGAAATCGGAGAGGGTCGGGTACAAAAGTACCAGAAAAATTCCTGATTTGAGCTGGAATTGCTCACGTGATACTTTGTCGAAGACGCAGCCCAGTATCGGACAAAAAATCCTATCCACTTCCCCGTGATCTTACCACTGGTCGTGGCCGGCGCTGTGAATGACTAGCATGATAGGGACAGTTGAAAGTTGCGAAGTGGTGATGATCGGTTCCTAATTTTCATCTGTGGCCCATTGAGCAATTCTTGAAGGTCCTAGTAAATAACATCAATATTTATTTGTTAGAAGCTTACCCCGACAAACTTCGTTCTGCATTTTTTTTTTCGTTTGTTGACGTTTTAAGAGCGAGTCCACGAGCAAAGCATACCCATCTCGCATCGACCTCACCAATCTGCCTGAAATTTTCAGGGGTTGTTTGTACATATAAAACTAGCATCTGGCCAAAATATGAGCACTCTAGGTCAACGGGAAGTGGGGCAAATCGGGACACAAAGTTTGAAGGTTCAAAAACGTCAAAAATCGTGAAAAGGCTGTAACTTGGGCAAAATTCAATTTAATTTCAAAATTCAATATGCATCTGAAAGGGCTTAAAAAATGCAACAAAATGCAGGGTAGAGCATCCCAATTGGTTGAATCTAAAGGGAGCTATTGGCATTTTAGTGAAAAAATAGCACAATTTTCAAACTCAAATAAAAAAGTGTTCCATTCAGATATCAACTCGGTTCGACCTGCAGCTTGTAGGGGACATTTGGGACTACCATCTGAGACTGAGAACGCTTTGGGTAAGGCAGTTTAACATATTAAATAGACACTTTTACTTTTAGTGAATTTTTTGGTTGTAAATTTTTGCTCGGGGGACCCCTTAGATCCCATTTTCTGATGATAATTTTATCATAATCGTGTTTCTGAGACAATTTCACAATAGAATGTTTATTTGCATCCATTTTAACCCGAGCAAAAATTTACAACCAAAAAATTCACTAAAAGTAAAAGTGTCTATTTAATATGTTAAACTGCCTTACCCAAAGCGTTCTCAGTCTCAGATGGTAGTCCCAGATGTCCCCTACAAGCTGCAGGTCGAACCGAGTTGATATCTGAATGGAACACTTTTTTATTTGAGTTTGAAAATTGTGCTATTTTTTCACTAAAATGCCAATAGCTCCCTTTAGATTCAACCAATTGGGATGCTCTACCCTGCATTTTGTTGCATTTTTTAAGCCCTTTCAGATGCATATTGAATTTTGAAATTAAATTGAATTTTGCCCAAGTTACAGCCTTTTAACGATGTTTGACGTTTTTGAACCTTCAAACTTTGTGTCCCGATTTGCCCCACTTCCCGTTGACCTAGAGTGCTCATATTTTGGCCAGATGCTAGTTTTATATGTACAAACAACCTCTGAAAATTTCAAGCAAATTGGTGAGGTCCAAACGACGTCCCATACAAAGGGGTATGCCCTGTTCGTGGACTCGCTCTTAAGCTTTTTTACTTATTCAGCCTCCTGTGATCATAATTTGATTTTATGGAACTTTTTCCATACAATCTGCACATTTTCCGGAATCGGTTCCAGAGTGACCAAAGTTGTGACTTTTTGACGTAAGAACCTTCCTTGGCCTTTTACGAACCCAACGCAACAAAAAGCACCTCGATCCGACGCTCCGTATTGAACTGATCAAAGAGACTATTATTTAAATTTGGAATCTGGCGTCCAGCATATTCAAAATTTCGAAAAAAAACCTATTATTCATTAAAAAACACAGAAATATGGTCAAAAATTGTGCCATTTACCATTACTCAATAGTAGAGGGCAGGGCCGTGTACAAGGGGGGGGTTTTAGGGGTTTAACCCCCCCCTGGCAAATTAAGTTAGTTACACCCCATGCGCCCCTCGGCCCGAAGGGCCGATTTTTTTTTAGCTATGTTGCTAAAATGCCAAAGAGATTTTTTTTTCAAATCGATATGAAAAATTTGACTGGAGGCGCCCCTATGACTAAAACATTTTTATGAAAATTATGATAATTTAACTGGAGGCGCCCCTAAGACTTATTTTTTTTCAATACGAATATGCAATATAAAAATTTGACTGGAGGCGCCTCTACGTCTTAAAAAAAACGTGCAAATTCTCGAAATGAAATATTGAATGGAGGCGCCCCTACGACTTAAAACAAATCATATTAATTTTTTTTATAAAAATTGACTGGAGGCTCCCTTATGACTTGAAAAAACATGAAAATTCTTGATATAAAAAAATTGACTGGAGGCGCCCCCCCTATGACTACCACATTTTTATGAAAATTTAACTAGACGCGCCCCTTAGACTTAATTATTTTCAATACGAATATGCAATATAAAAATTTGACTGGAGGCGCCCTACGTCTTAAAAAAATCATGCAAATTCTCGAAATGAAATATTGAATGGAGGCGCCCCTACGACTTAAAACAAATCATATTAAATTTTTTTATAAAAATTGACTGGAGGCGCCCTTATGACTTGAAAAAAACATGAAAATTCTCGATATAAAAAATTTGACTGGAGGCGTCCCTATGACTACCACATTTTTATGAAAATTTAACTGGACGCGCCCCTAAGACTTATTTTTTCAATACGAATATGCAATATAAAAATTTGACTGGAGGCGCCTCTACGTCTTAAAAAATCATGCAAATTCTCGAAATGAAATATTGAATGGAGGCGCCCCTACGACTTAAAAAAATCATATTAACTTTTTTATAAAAATTTACTGAAGGCGCCCTTATGACTTGAAAAAACATGAAAATTCTCGATATAAAAAATTTGACTGGAGGCGCCCCTATGACTACCACATTTTTATGAAAGTATAACTGGACGCGTCCCTTAGACTTAATTATTTTCAATACGAATATGCAATATAAAAATATGACTGGAGGCGCCCCTACGTCTTAAAAAAATCATGCAAATTCTCGAAATGAAATATTGAATGGAGGCGCCCCTACGACTTTAAAAAAATCATATTAATTTTATTATAATTGACTGGAGGCGCCCTTATGACTTGAAAAACCATGAAAATTCTCGATATAAAAAATTGACTGGAGGCGCCCCTATGACTACCACATTTTTATGAAAATTTAACTGAACGCGCCCCTTAGACTTAATTTCTTTCAATACGAATATGCAATATAAAAATTTGACTGTAGGCGCCCCTACGACTGTAAAAAATCATACAAATTTTGTTATGAAAATTTGACTGGAGGCGCCCTTATTACTTAAAAAAATCATGCAAATTCTCGATATGTAAAAAATTTGACTGAAGGCGCCCCTATGACTAAAACATTTTTATGAAAATTATGAAAATTTAATTGGAGGCGACCCTAAGACTTATTTTTTTTCAATACGAATATGCAATATAAAAAATTGACTGGAAGCGCCCTTACGACTTAAAAAAATCATGCAAATTCTCGATATGAAAAATTAAATATAGGCGCCCATACGACTTTAAAAAATCATACAAATTTTGTTATGAAAATAAGACTGGAGGCACCCTTATGACTTAAAAAAATCTTGCAAATTATCGATATGAAAAATTTGACTGCAGGCGCCCCTATGACTAAAACCTTTTCATGAAAATTATGAAAATTTAATTGGAGGCGCCCCTAAGACTTAATTTTTTTCAGTACGAATATGCAATATAAAAATTTGACTGGAGGCGCCTCTACGTCTTAAAAAAATCATGCAAATTCTCGAAATGAAATATTGAATGGAGGCGCCCCTACGACTTAAAAAAAATCATATTAACTTTTTTATAAAAATTTACTGGAGGCGCCCTTATGACTTGAAAAAACATGAAAATTCTCGATATAAAAAATTTGACTGGAGGCGCCCCTATGACTACCACATTTTTATGAAAGTTTAACTGGACGCGTCCCTTAGACTTAATTATTTTCAATACGAATATGCAATATAAAAATATGACTGGAGGCGCCCCTACGTCTTAAAAAAATCATGCAAATTCTCGAAATGAAATATTGAATGGAGGCGCCCCTACGACTTTAACAAAATCATATTAATTTTATTATAATTGACTGGAGGCGCCCTTATGACTTGAAAAAACCATGAAAAATCTCGATATAAAAAAAATGACTGGAGGCGCCCCTATGACTACCACATTTTTATGAAAATTTAACTGAACGCGCCCCTTAGACTTAATTTCTTTCAATACGAATATGCAATATAAAAATTTGACTGTAGGCGCCCCTACGACTTAAAAAAAAATCATACAAATTTTGTTATGAAAATTTGACTGGAGGCGCCCTTATTACTTTAAAAAATCATGCAAATATTAATTTTATTATATTAATTATTATTAATTATTATATTAATTATTATATTAATATTATCATATTAATTTTATTATAATTGACTGGAGGCGCCCTTATGACTTGAAAAAACATGAAAATTCTCGATATAAAAAATTTGACTGGAGGCGCCCCTATGACTACCACATTTTTATGAAAGTATAACTGGACGCGTCCCTTAGACTTAATTATTTTCAATACGAATATGCAATATAAAAATATGACTGGAGGCGCCCTACGTCTTAAAAAATCATGCAAATTCTCGAAATGAAATATTGAATGGAGGCGCCCCTACGACTTTAAAAAATCATATTAATTTTATTATAATTGACTGGAGGCGCCCTTATGACTTGAAAAACCATGAAAATTCTCGATATAAAAAATTGACTGGAGGCGCCCTATGACTACCACATTTTTATGAAAATTTAACTGAACGCGCCCCTTAGACTTAATTTCTTTCAATACGAATATGCAATATAAAAATTTGACTGTAGGCGCCCCTACGACTTAAAAAAAAATCATACAAATTTTGTTATGAAAATTTGACTGGAGGCGCCCTTATTACTTTAAAAAATCATGCAAATTCTCGATATGTAAAAAATTTGACTGAAGGCGCACCTATGACTAAAACATTTTTATGAAAATTATGAAAATTTAACTGGAGGCGACCCTAAGACTTATTTTTTTTTCAATACGAATATGCAATATAAAAAATTGACTGGAAGCGCCCTTACGACTTAAAAAAATCATGCAAATTCTCGATTTGAAAAATTAAATATAGGCGCCCATACGACTTTAAAAATCATACAAATTTTGTTATGAAAATTAGACTGGAGGCACCCTTATGACTTAAAAAATCTTGCAAATTATCGATATGAAAATTTGACTGCAGGCGCCCCTATGACTAAAACCTTTTCATGAAAATTATGAAAATTTAATTGGAGGCGCCCTAAGACTTAATTTTTTCAGTACGAATATGCCATATAAAAATTTGACTAGAGGCGCCCTACGACTTTAAAAACATACAAATTTTATAATGAAAATTTGACTAGAGGCGCTCTTATGACTTAAAAAAATCATACCAATTCTTATATTGAAAATTTGACCTATGACTATGAATGAAACATTTTTATGAAAATTCTCAATTTGAAAATTTAACTGGAGGCGCCCCTACGACCTAATTTTTTTAAACATATTCTCAACATTAAAGATTTGACTGGAGGCGCCCCTTAGAATTAAAAAAATCATGCGAATTCTTGATATGAAACATTGTAAAACATTCCCAATGTAAAAATATGACTGAAGACGCCCCTACGACTTTAAAGGCATATGCTCGATATGGCAACTTGGATTGAGGCGCCCTTATGACTTAAAAAAATCATACAAATTCTTATTATGAAAATTTATTTGGTGCCGCCCCTACGACTTATTTTTTTTAAACAAATTCTCAATATTGAAAATTTGACAGGAGGCGACTTAAAAAATCATGAAAATTTTCGCTATGAAAAATTTAATGAATGCGTCCCTACGACTTTGAAAAAATCATACAATTTCTTATTATGAAAAAATGACTGGAGGCGCCCTATGACTTAAAATTTTTTATGAAAATTCTCGATATGAAAATTGAATTGAAGGCGCCCCTACGACTTAAAAAAATCATGCAAATTCACGATATAAAAAATTGAATGGAGGCTACCCTACGACTTCAAAAAATTCATACATTCTCGATATGAAAAATTTTACTGGAGACGCCCCTATGACTAAAATTTTTTTATGAAAATTATGAAAATTTTACTGGAGGCGCCCCTACGATTTAATTTTTTCCAATTCAAATTCTCAATATAAAATTTTGACTGGAGACGCCCTAACGACTTAAAAAATCAGGCCAACTTTCAATATGAAAAAATGAATGGAGGCTCTCTTTTGACTCAAAAAAAATCATACAAATTCTTTTTATGAAAATGTGACCTATGATAATTATGAATGAAACATTTTTATGAAAATTCTCAATACGAAAATTTAACTGGAGGCGCCACTACGACCTAATTTTTTTTAAACATATTCTCAACATTAAAAATTTGACTGGAGGCGCCCCTACGACTTAAAAATATCATGCAAATTTTGGATATGAAAAATTGACTGGAAGCACCCCTATGAATTATTTTTTTTAAATATGTATTTAAAAAAAATAATGTTAATGTAAAAAATATGACTGAAGACTCTACGACTTTACAGGCATATTCTCGATATGGCAACTTGGACTGAGGCGCCCTTATGACTTAAAAAAAATCATACAAATTCTTATTATGAAAATTCAACTTGTGACTTAAATTTTTTAGAACAAATCTTCAATACCAAAAATTTGACAGAAGGCGCCCTACGACTTCATCATGAATCATGATGATTTTCGCTATGAAAAATTTAATGGATGCGTGACTACGACTTTAAAAAATCATACAATTTCTTATTATGAAAATTGACTGGAGGCGCCCCTATGACTAAAACTTTTTATGAAAATTATGAAAATTTAATTGGAGGCGCCACTACGACTTTTAAAAAATCATACAAATTTTTTATGAAAATTTGACTGGAGGCGCCCTTATGACTAAAAAAAATCATGCAAATTCTCGATATGAACATTTTGATTTGAGGCGCCCCTACGACTTAAAAAAATCATGCAAATTCTCGATATGGAAAATGGAATGGGGGCGCCCCTATGACGTAAACATTTTTATGTAAATTCTCAATATGTAAGTTTTACTGGAGGCGCCCTTATGAGTGGGGAAAAAATTGGTAAAAATATTGAAAAAAAAGTTGAATAATCAGTGCCCAAATCAGCTTAAAAATGATAAAAATATTTTAAACATAAGATTTTACTGGAACCGCTATTATGACAAAATTAAAACATTCAACAAAAAAAAGTTTGACTATCGACGCCCCTCTAGCAACATAAAGACTGTTTAATAAGAGCAAAACAAAGTTTGGCGTACGGTAACATAAAAAAATAAAAATTCTGTTTAGCGTTCTAGCTACAACAACTTTTTGCGCCGGTTGGCAAACTTTGTTTGACTAATTTTGAATAGTCTTTATAGCTTGAGGAGCGCCGATAGTCAAATAATTTTATCAGCAAAACGCCGCTGGTAAAATCCTATTTTTAAAATATTTATCTTTGATCTTTTTTTTATGTTGCTCTACTTTTTTCATTTTTTTTATTTTGTCATGAGGCCACCTCTAGTGAAATTTTATTTTCAAAAAGGTAGTCAAATTGTTTTATTTAAAAAAATTATTTCATCACAAGGCGCAACTTTTTATCATTTTTATGTTGCTTAAGCTAACTTTTTTTTGATTATTTTTTTTACGTGTTGTGAAACTTTATTTGAAATCTAATTTTCAAAATATTTTCATCATTTCTATGGTGTTATTCAGGCGTTGATAGTATTTTTTTAATATGTTAATTATTTTATCATTTTTTAAATTTTGTTTATGAGAGAGGTGCCTTTTCGGAACATTTTCTGGGGTAAATCGAAATATATCTTTGTTTCCTGTAGCAACTTTGTTAAATTTATCGATTTTCTAGGACGTTTCTTCAGAAAAGTCAAGGAATCGATAGAAATATATTCAAAATTATCATTTTTAATTTTTTATACTCAAAAAATCTGTTACAAATGTTTGACCCAAAAATGAAGTTTCTTATCTAATTTTTCAGATTTTTAGAAAATTCCGTCCAAAGATACAAAATTTCATACGTTTACATACCCATTCCAGCCCTCAAAATTGTATGGAGACTTGCATGAAAAAACAAATGATGCAAAATTGCTTCTTTTGACATAGGGAATGCAAAGAAAAGTAGATTGAAAACCAGTAGTTTCCGAGTTATGATCAGTTGAACACTTTCAGTTTATCCAGCTACAACCCAACCCCACCTCTAGGCGGGGTTCGATCTAATAATTAGCCAAAAATCTTTTTTTACCAATTTTCGACCTTTAAAAGCATTGGAAAGGTGAACTCTTAAAATTTGTTTTTTTAGGGTTGAACGTGTGACTTGTTTTATTTGACTTTACCAATGTAAATTTTTCTTTGCTGTGTTTTTCACTAATATTTTCTGTACTTTTTTCTATTGTTTCAGACTATACCTCTAAGCATTTTTTAACAATTTAAATGATAATGGTTTGTTCTAGAGTAAAAATTAAAAACATACAAAAAATAATGAAAAATTGGCTGTAAAAACATGACAAATTAGGTGCTAGAATAGGTCAAATACTACCAAAAACAAATATCAACTAAACAAGATAAATGCAAATATTAAAACTATAAATGAAACAAAAACAACAAAAACAAGAGACGTAAACTTTTCGTAGAACAAAAGTTGCTCAAAATGTCAAGGGAAAAATTAAAAAAAATCGAAAAAATTGGGCAGCAAAGGGTTAACTCTTAGAAAAATCAAGTTCATCGATTTGATTTCTTTGAGATTGTGTATCTCAGAAACAAATTGCTCGATTTGAAAGTTTCAGAGAGAAAATTGTACAAAATTTTCTTGAAAAGAAACCAAAATAAATTGAAAATGCAGTCCTAAAATTAGCTTTAACCTGAAAACGGTACATTTTGTTAACAAAATTGCTTCAACAATTTTTGTCCACTTTTACGTTTTTTTTTCTTCAAAAAAAAACATATCTCCTAAACCAGATGAATAATATGACCGGCCCCAGAATTGTATGGACATTTGTATAGAAAAACGAATTATGCAATTGTGCTTCTTTTGACATATGGAATGCATGGTACATGGCAAAGTTTCATCCAAATCAAAAAAATGAAAAGCTAAAAATCGTGAAAAAAATTTGCGAAATCGTTGAGAACTACTCTTAATATTTAAAAAAAAAACTTATGAAAACTTGTTTTGAGCAATTACCGCTACACTTCTTCACTAAAACCCCGTTTTACGCTCCACAAGTGAACGGCCCATGACTCTTCCGATTTACGCCAAAACTCTCATTTGCGCAAAAATCTCAAATTCTCTCAAACTCCGAATTAACGCCCCCCCTTCATGGTGCTATTCAACACGATTTGCAGCACCAATTCAAAAAGTGTAGTCTCCTGTTGCACCAATGTAAAATATATAAAAACGAAGTTGACTTTATATCTGTCGGCCGGTACTAGACCAACCACTGTCTTCCTTTTAACTACAAGGACTTCGCCGCCCTATTTGAGTAAGGCACAGAGTGACGGCGCCGGATACCCATATTTACACTTAGAATTTTAGAGCGTCCGCCGCGGGATTCGAACCAGCAAAATATATGTAAAATATACCAAAGTATTATTTATTGAGTTTAAAGATTGACTGTTAGCGCCCTTTCGCAATCTAAACAAGCACCCCATGCGCCCCTTTCGAGAAAACCCTCCCCTTTCGAAAATCCTGTGCACGGCCCTGGTAGAGGGTGACGACTCTCGAGATTTTCAATTTCCCGGGAATCGAGAGTTGAGTTTTGCCATTTCCCGGGAATTCCCGGAACCCGGGATTTTTTTCAACTAGCCAATAGTGTCAATAACTTAAAAAGAAAAGTAAAAAAAACGTATCTTTTTAATGAATTCAGATACAATTAATTCATACTAATCCAATTAAATGTAAATTTGAGTAACCTCATTGTTTTAAGGAAAATTTTCTTCATTTAAATTTTTTACCTCAATCCACAAATACAAAATCGTTTCTTGAGCCTTTTTGGGACTCGAAATTGCAGTTTAAAATGTTTACGAACTTCATTCGCACATTCGCTTCATTCGAGTGATTTTTCAAAAGTTGTGGCTGGACTTATTATTAGATTTTATGAAATTAAAAATATAACTAATATATAATTTTCCATTTTTGCAATATGGCATTTTTCCAATATGATAAATAACGACACAAAGTAAAAACTTTAAGTTGATTTTTTCCTTCTTAAGATCAACTGTAAATGTTCACAATTAGTGGACACTAACTTTACAAATAATGCCTGATTTTTATTCCCAACATAAATAAAATTTAATATGCAAAACACAAAATTACTTATTGACATCAAAAAAGGGAACTACCTCGATACAGCGAAATTGGCTTACCAAGAATTAAAAAAAACAAGTTTATGAGTTTTTCTATACTTTATAGAGGATATGGAAATCAAACTTATCTTGAAAAGGGTTTCCTTCTTAAAAATAATTAATATTTCATTCCTGGTGTGTTACTGCTAAGAATGTTTCAAGGTAAATTTTGGGGTCCACATTTTTTGGTTACTCTCAATTATAGTTTTTGGAATTTTTTAAAAGATTAAATTTACACTTTTAGAATAAGTAAATTAGAGAAGCATTGGTTTATTCAAATTTGAGAATCGAACATTGAACATCCAATATTCTAAACAATTTTGAATTTTTCAAATGTTTTTTTCTGATTAAATTTTTAATTTTGAGTCGATATTTGTAAGTAAAAAATTTCCCGAGAGTCTCGACCAAATTTCCCGGGAATCGAGAGGTCCAAAAATGGCCGATTTCCCGGGAAATTTTTCCCGGGAATTCCCGCTCGTCACCCTCTACACAATAGTGATAAAAAATTAAACAATTAATTTAAAGGGGAATTTATTGTACTTTTCAAATTTAACATAATCCAAAAGTTTTCGTTTTAAAATTTGTTTTTTTTTATGCACCAAAAAATAAAGTTGACTTCAAAGCTGTCGGCTACCATTGCTAGTACCAACCGCTAGTGTCTTCTACAAGAACTTCGCCGCCCTGGGCTCCAAAGTGTTTGAGTACGGCCCGTAGCGACGGCGCCGGATACCCATATTTACACTAAGAATTTTAGAGCGCCCGCCACGGGATTCGAACCAGCAACCTCTGGATTGTGAGTCTAGTGCGCGGTCCGATTGACCCACACGGGCGGGACATGTACATGTTTTTATGTAACTTCGCAGGATTATTTCATAGAATGTAAAAATATAAACAATCCCCAAAATGTTGACATGTGAACATAAGAAAATTGCTCATAATCATCACGAGACATCGCGATTTTACAAAAAAAAAGTTATGAAATTTGCAAAAAAAAAAATCCAGAGAGACGATTCCTCGAAAAAAAATTAAAGAATTTACAACTAACTCAATTTTTTTTGACCACCTTTTTCGGATAGGGTGGCCCCAATTTTTGCCAAGGAAGTTATCAAATTGATTGATTTAATTGATTTTGATCCTGCTGGTTTGACTTGGAATGGCTGTTAGATCATTTTCAATTTCAAACACATTCACAGAACAGTAAAATTTATAGGGTTACATACATGTATAAAATCACAAAATTTATTAAATCCACTAAAATAATGATTTCAAATAATCCTGAAAGTTTCATGATGATATTTCATGATAAAACTGAGTAAGAGACGATTTAAGCTCAAAGTTTTGCCATGCGTAAAGCGAAGTGTCAAACTTTGAGGGCGTTTTTCTCTAAACACCGTGTTGATTTACGGGTGCCACGATATCTCGAGATGAGATAGACCAAATTGGCTGAAATTTGAGGTGAAGACTCTCAAGACATACTCCGTGTGCATGACGAAGCCCGATTTTGAAATTTTGTTTTTTTTTTTTTTTAATCAAAAATAATGATTTTTTACATGAAAAACAGAAAAAATATTTTTATCTTTTAAAAAAATAAACTTTTTAAAAATCGGCGACGAGTCTTCACCAAAAATTTGAGCCGATTTGGTCAAAGCAGTGTTGAGATATCGTGGCACCCGTTTTTTTAAACTGCAAACTTCAAATAGCTATATCTCAGCAAAGACACAACCGAATCTGTTCAAATTCATTTCATTGATAGATGAAAAAGTATATTTTAATGCCCTGCAAACAGATTTGAAAAAAAAAGTTTAAGCGTCAAACCAACATCTGAAATTTATGCCGATTTACATGTATGTAACCCCTTAAACATTATTTGTTTTCTTCAAGTTGTTTGAAGCCATAATTTGATCCTTAAACTTATTTTTAACATCCAAAGAGTTTTCCTGTATAATTTTGTTGCAAAATACTAATCAGAACCATGTTCAGAACAATTTAAAAAATGTTTCCCGAAAAATGCGTTCATAAATTCTAGAATCCAAGAATTTTGTGTGGCCCGGGAAATCGGACGACCTAGAAAAAATTATAGAGATTTAAAAAAATATTCAAATTAGAAAAACGCAAAATCAATTGTCAAACGGATGAAAGAAGTTCAATCATTAATGTTAGTCGATTTCTTAGCACGTTTTTGTGCTTTTAACAGCTGTCAGTCGTTCCAATTAGTGAGATCGGATTCACAAATCCGAAATCAGTTCCATTCAACTTAGCCGTTGGGCTCTGTATAAAATTGTGAATTACCATCGAAGCAGTGCTACTCCAATGCGGATTTGCTGGTAGCAAGTCTTCGAGAAATATTTTTGAAAAAAAACACCATTTTGAACATTACAAACCAGGATAAATTTGTTTACGTTGAAAATAATTATTAACTACAATTTCATAAAGTTTATAAAGCTAAAAATCTCGTTTGAAATTAAACTTAAAAAAAATTGTAGCCGCCTTTTAAATAACACTATAAAAATAAAATCAAAAAGTGAAATAAAGGCGTTCAATGATAGCCAATATCGAGTGCTTATCTAAATTTAAGAAGGTTTGTATTAAATGATCCAAATTCGAAGTAACAAAAAAGCAAAAAACTTCAGCCAGGTCCGTTTGCAAGTCAGTACATAACACAATTGAACCTCCGCCGTCCAGTCAATGTGTGTGCAATTTCATGTACGTTTGTTAACTGATCTTGCTTATCTTCTTTCATGTTCTGATCTTGCTCCCTCGCTTAGTATTTGTCGTTGCACTATCAGTGACATACACGCACACACACATACACCTTCACGCGGGAGAAAGCGCAGAAAATCAACAAGAAGAAGCTTCAGTGTGTGTCCTTTCGTCATTGTCGTTGACGGTAAATGGTGATAAAAATAAATTTTATTAGTTTACCCAACATCAACACTCTTGAACGAACGAATGAAGGCATAAGCACTTCGGGTCGACGCCGCCGCCGCCGAGCGGTCGTTTTGCTACCGATCACAAGCGCCGAGGTACGATTCCAGCTTCCACCATGGTTAATCCCCTCCAGCCAGAGCGTGTTTCGCGTTCTTTTATATTACACACGTGTGGAGCAGTTATAACGGTATGGGTGAGTGTGTGTGTGTGGGTTTTACGCGCGAAGCAAGGTGAATTTCCATGTAACCTATCCCGGCGGAATATTAGGGCCAATTGATTCTAGGAGTACCTTATATTTCAGCTCATCAAATTTTACGATATGCCACTACTGCTTAAACATGGACTTATATCCTGATTTATTGGAAGTATAATTGGAAAAATTGAGGCGTGTGATATCGTGCAAACGATATGCAAATGACAAAAATCAAAGCAAAATTACCAGAAACGTATTTTTCATCAAAGACAAACAATAACAAGTTTTTAAACTGACACAATTTCCCGTTTTTCTACGATAAAAATAATCGAGTGAATCTGTAATAACCCAGTGTGCACATTTTTGTATTTTGAATCACAAACATCATTTTAAAATTTTGTGTTTGTTCGTAGATTTGCAGGAACATTTTGTAAAGAATAATAAATTATCTTAATGTTCGTGTAATTGTTTGTGTATTGTCTGAGTACGAAAATTTTCTCAAAATCAAAGAATAAAAAGAATAAAGTTGCTAGTTTCCAAAAATTCTTAAAATCCAGGCTATGCACGAGCCACATCAATCGTTCCAAGGGTCAATGATTGGTAAAATTTGCTTAACTATCCAAGAAAACAAACTTTCAAAAGTTTCGAAACTTTATCGTAAAACTGTAATATATCTGGAGCAACATTTGAAAAAGGTGGATAAGCATTGTGACAGTTTGAACCATTTTGCTTATTCTTAGCTAGGTAACATTTGGCAAAACTCGAAATGTATAGTTTTTTTTTCAAAAGGTCTAGCTATTGTATTTCATATGTTTATAGGAAACTCTAGAAATGTACAATAACTGGCCCCAGTAGCCAATAGTAATACTCCTCTGTGTTTTCTTGCTGGCTGGTTTTTCTATCTAGTTAGCATAAAAGAGCTCAGAGGCAGTGATCTTGGGAATTGCAAAACAGTTCTAGTAGTCAAAATTTCAAATGTTATCAAAAGGGCGTAAAATTAATTTTTTGGTCTTTTTGAAATGTTAGTCTTGATTTAAAATTTATGAAAATATTTTTTTTCGAAAAGATCGGAAAATTTCACGACTGTTTCATGTTTTAACATTGTAAATCGGACCATTTGTTGCTGAGATATCGACATTAGAAAATGGTGGGTTGTGGTGCGTGAGACTCAGAAAACATCAATTTTCCTGTTTTTAAACCTTTGCATGGCAATATCTCAGCAATGGAGCACTTCCATTCGAGCAGTTTTTGCTTTTTTCTACAATGTATTTCTTATGGAGCGAACTGTCAAAAACTGCTCGACTGCGGGTGCTCCATTAAGGGTCGTATCAACGAAGTTCAAAAAAGCAAAATATTGAGAATTTTCTCAGCTTTTCAAAAATTTGTTGTTTTCAGAAATGGGCAAACATGTGCACTAATTTAAAAAATTAAAAACTGCGACTATTTTCAAAAAAGTCTCCTAAAAATAGATTTAACTTGGAAACAGTTCACTTTATCAAAATTTCACTAAAGTATTTTTTGATTGCAAATTTGATTTTACATCGAAAAATGAAGTTGAAAAATTTTTGCGACCAATATTTCGATTTATTGAAAAAATCAGTATTGATTCAAAAATTCATAATTCGGTCAAAGATTTTTGCACAACCTGCACTAAAAAAAACAATTCTCGAAATCGTGAATTAAATTCACGAATGCGAGAACCACGAAGGAATATATTCACGTGTATGGTGCAAATGCACCATACTCATGAATAAATTCCTTCGTGGTTCTCACATTCGTGAATTTAATTCACGGTTACGAGAATTGATTTTTTTCTGTGTGGAAATTTCTGAAAAGTTGGCATTTTATGTCCCCTAAAACATTTAAAAAAATAAAAATAGTATTTTTTTTGCAAATCAAGTTCTAGTGACAAAAATTTAAATAAAAAAAACCAAAATTTTTTTACCGTGTATATTTTTTTTTCCTGTGTAGTCCGTATCCATACCTACGACTTTGCCGAAGACACCAAATCGATCAAAAAATTCCTTCAAAAGATACAGATTTTTGAATTTTCACATATCATTTTTGTATGGACAGCTGCCAAATTTGTATGAAAAATTATATGAACGAACTAATGATGCAAAATGGCTTTTTTGGGCATACCGAAGGCACCAAAATAGTTTCAGTCGGATTAAAAAATACAAAAAAAATCGAATGACCGAAATCTGAGAGAACTGCTTCTAAGCTACTGCTTTTAAAAGATTTTTGACGCTATTGAGTCATAAAACTTTCTGTCCCAATTTACCCCACTTCCCGTTGGCCTTGAGTGCTCATACTTTGGCCTGATGCTAGTTTTATATGTACAAATAACCCCTGAAAATGTCAGGCGGCTTGGTGAGGTTGATGCGAGAAGGGTATGCTTTGCTCGTGGACTCGCTCTTAAGTTTGCAATGTTTGATTCCATTGCAAACTTCGAATATTGATTGATAATTTATCAAAGTCCCAGATGATTATTCTATTGTAAGTTCAGAAGACATTAATTTAAATTTTTATATTTTTTCGCCTCCCCCCCCCCCCCTCGACTTTGGTCAGAGCCGAGGGTTAAAACTTCAAAAAATATTTTCAACGGCCTAATCCAGTATAGAGAACCGGTTATTATTCAATCTAAATCAAATATTACACCCAATCCTTTGTAGCAATTGGATCTGAAACTATCTTATATTTAATGGCAAATAAGTTTTGAATCCCCGAATAAACATAAACAAACTAGTTTTTTTACTTGCACATTAAACTATATTAAAGGAAAACATTTCAAAGCAATCCGTTAGGTACTAAAAACATTCTCAGGTATAAAGTAATTTGTTCAGTTCAGTTTTGAATCGTACTCCCTTTTATAACAAAAAGTTATCGCAGCAGCTATGAATAGGTAAACCTTAAACGAAAAAACTACCCGTGCAACGCAACTGTCAACGAAACATCGCACATAGTACCACCCGTACCACAGTTGATTATGGACGCCGCCAGCTGACAGTTTGCCTTCATCTGTCAACGGCTTTCGCAAACTGCGTTGTTTGCGGCTTTCTGGAAAAGTTTTGTTTCGGCGTGCTTGATTTTGATAACATTTTTTTTTGCGGCTTGGTGGTTCGAAATTGTGGTGTGAATTACGCGGAACTGGCGATTTGGGACTGCTTACTGAAAAACCGAACATCACCATGATGATGGAAAACTTGGACCACGTCTACTGCAACACGGCGTCCACCGATGTTGGTGGGAAGGACTCTTCCGACCAGATGAGTTTATTTAAGGAGGTTAAGCAGCTTCAGTCCATTCTGCTGCTGCATTTGGACCTCATCCAGGAGCAGAGCGATCAGATTCTGGCCAAAGACAAGTTGATTATCAAGCTGAAGGATGAGAATGAAATGCTCAAGCATCAGCTGGAACTAGTCAACAAACGGATGCAGCAGATGAAGCAGCAGCAACAGCAACAACAACAACAACAGCAGCAGCAACGAGAAAATAACATTCCAATAAGAAGTGTGGCGGTGGAAAAAGTGTACGAATTTAACAGCCGGCTTATTCCGAGCATCGATCCGGCACCATTGCGTGAAGCTATTCCGGAGGTTACCAGCACCGTGAGGAACATCAAGAAGGAAAACATCTCTAGCGAGTATGACCACTTTGATTCAATTGATTTTGGCGGTGAACTTGAGTCTGAAATCAAAATTGAAAACAATGAAATCGAGGAGGAAATTTTTCTCAACTATTCCAAGTCGGACGACGAATCGGTTCCGTCGAGTGACGTTCCGTTGATGGAGAGCCGGCCGGTCGTGGAATTGCGTCCGTCGAGTGCTAGTACGCCGGTTGATTTTGGAGCCAGCATTTCGCAGCCGCTGGAAATCCCGGCAAGCGACTCTGAGTACAACAACAATGTAAACATCCAGTTTGACGCCGTCGACGATCAGCCGGACTTGAAGGATCTAATCAATTTGCATGATGGTGTTTCGAAAGCAAGCAACTACAATCCGATTTGTTCGTCGGGGAACTCTTCCGATGGCAGTTTGATAAAGAAGTCCTGTAAGACACTGTTTATGATCACAAAGAAGCCGTACATAACCTGCAACTGGAAGGACGAAGCCATTACGAACGACATCGAGCGGATATTGGAGAACGAAGCTGCGGAGCTGGAAGTTCCCTGCTGGTCCGTGATCGACGACAACAACGACAGTGCTTCCAACTCCAGTGAGTTGCTAACGGAGAACATTAGTGATGAGGTGTACATGAAGCGACACGCAAAATTCGAGCTGGACGAGAGACGACGCAAAAAGTGGGACGTTCAGCGCATTCGTGAGCAGAAAACGATAGAACGCTTGAAGAAGCGTCACCTCAAAACCGACCCCGACAGCGAGCAGAAGAACATCGTTTCGTTCTATCCGCTGGTCGATTCCATCAAGTACGTCCAGGTGACGGACGAAATTCCGGTGCAGGCGTTCGGTGAGCTGATTCCGATCCTGCCGACGAGCAGTTTCAGCCTGCCGTGGATGGCGGCCAGCCTGGACGCCACGGACAACATTCCGCCGACCGAGTTCGGACCAGGGCCACTGTTCAGTGCGGCAACCGGAGTTCCGGCGACGGCAACAACGTCCGCAGCTTCGCAGCCAGTCAAAACTAAATTCCTGCACCGGTTGGCCCCCAATCTGGTCACCCAAAAGCAGCGATTCACCAAGCGCATCAAGAAGGAGACATGAATTCGAAGGGGACGAGTGCGGAGTGCGGTCAAGTGCGTGGGAGGTAAAGTGCTTTAACAAAGATCTACTTGATGGTGATTTTGAATTTGTATGACAAATAAGATTAATCCAGTTGGAAGATATCTTTATCTGATAGATTGAGCATGGATATTTGTAAAAAGTAAGATAAGAAATAAAGTTGTACAATGTGGTTGTTCATTTTCTCTTGCAGAATGAAAGAAAACCTTTAAATCTTAGGTGCCCTTAAGTAATAAAAAGAATATCTCAGCTAAGGAAAATAATTGCAATGAAGTGCTAAATTATCAAAAAACAAAACTAATCAAATTAAACAAAAAATCAAAACTTCGAAAACATTTGGAACAGAGCAAAAGTTTTACAAATTTTACTTGAGAACCACAGCAAAAACTACTTGCACGCAACTAATTTTTGCACACAAGTAGAATAATAGGTTGGCTCAAACAATTTGTTTATAAAACGAGCGTCAATATTGTACGAATTTAAATCTATTTTTGTGTATTTGAAAAGGTTAGAAGTAGAGGCTTTTAAACCTGCAAAAAAAATGCGCCCTTAACTTAATTCAACTCATGGCAAGAGCGACAACATAGCAGGATCACGACTAAATGATAAATGATATACGTGCACGATACAATGTCAAGTTCTTCGATACGATGCTATTCTTGCATGCAATGTTGAACCCATCTTTGAGAGATTGCCAAAATGCTGTGATATTCGAACCAATTATAAAAGCGATGTTTGTTTTTATTTGAAATTATCAACAATTTATTGTATCAATATGGGCAACTCGTTATACTTTTGTCCACATCAATAAATAATTAACTTATAAATATCTCATGACTGCGTTAACTGATTAAAATTCCATTACAAATGACGGGCACGAGATGGAAACAGATGTGTACGTGGTTAAATTTCCGGCTAGACTTTCCTAGTATATCATCATTTTAATTTAAACACTTTGCTGTCGCAGATATATATACTAAATACTAAATATTGCGTTTTGGAGCTCTCCTTCTATCTGGCAGCTCGGTGCACCAATCAAATAGAAAAATATTCACCTGTGTGTAAGTGTCTTTTTTTGTGGTTTAATATTTACAATTGGCTAAACGATTAAATGTTTCACAATTTGGTACTTAAATTTGCTAAATATTGTGGTTCCCAATTGAGTTATTTTTACTTTGTTTTTCATATAAAATTGAACATGAACGTGTAACAAAAAATGCCTTTCCATAACTAAATTCTTTCTTTTTACATGCATTTTTCACAAAAGTTACCCTCATTTGAGTCGTTTCTATCAACTAGATTGTAAAACAACATAGTACATAATAGAAAGAGCGTGTGAGTGTGTGTGTGTGTGTGTGTGTGTGTGTGTGTGCTTTACACAAATAATCATTGTCGTTACGCGTTAAACAAGTGAGATTGTTTGTTTGTTTGAGGTTCTGCTTGTTTGGTTGCATCATTTTATAGAAAATAAAAACTGCTTCAGAATTGGCTGCAAAAGGCGTGGAGGGCAGCTGGTATTTGTGTGAGTGTGAGTATGTGGTTTGTGTGTGTGGAAGGAATGATTCGTATAAAACACACTTGTGGTTAAACAACGATCAGCGTGTACGAACAAATAACAATTGGTAATATTCTCGATTTATCCTCGTAGTGATTGTGACTAAAAGAGTATTAAATGACAAATGATTGACTTTCGATACAACTGTAAGAAATTGGCTCATCCTGATTGTATAGGTTTCAAGGGTCCTCATCCGAATGTGCGCATTAAAATAACCATTTTAACGCTTTGTTTCCAGTGTTAATATTCTTCGCAAATGAAGGCATCGAAAAATTTCCGTCGATCTTTTACGAAATAAATTCTGTTCTTTCCTTCATTTCCGCAAACTTTCATTCTACAGGTATAAGTTGTCTCGAAAATTTTCTTCTGCTAAACCTACAAACTTACAAAGACTTTGGTTTGACCTAGAGCTTCCATTTTGCTTTCTGTGAGTGTGAGTCTGTTTTTGTTTCAACTACAAATGTTTGGTAATCATTCCGCTTCACTTTACTTAAAATTGGACTAATTTTTGGGCACATCGATATAACAACAGTGACACTAGGGACGTTATCACTACAGTCAGTTGGAGCAGCGGCTTGGAGGTGCCACCGCATTGAGCCACCAGCTCCTCCTGTGGAATACATGGAATAACAATCAATATTGATGCAACTTATAAGTTTTTGAAATTTTATCTAAAGTTTTTTTAATGAACGCTGGCTGCAAAAACTGCTTTTTAAAGTTGAACGTTTTTAAAAACTTAAAGTCTAGTGATTTTATTTTAAAAGAGCTTATCTCTAGAATTTTGCTATTGAAATTTATGTGCTTTTAAAAATGGTATTGAAAAAGGAATGTTGAGCAGATGAACGTTATATATTGTAGTTTAATGTAAATATCAATAAATTAAAAATATTTCAAACAAAGAAAAAATTCTATTCTATAAAGGGGGCGCAAAATTTAAATAAGAAATTGATTTATTTATTTGTTTTAAAACACAGCACGACCAAAATCAATGTGTATTAAATATAAGACCAAATGACAATTGACCATTTTTGTCGTGCTGGTTAACTTGTTCCTGAATATAAAGGAATATTGCAAAAAAAAGGAAAATCTAAAATCATGCATTTAGCTAGAAGGCCTAGTAAACGGAACAGTTTTGCCTTCCATCATCTAATCAAGCTGTTATGTTGTGTTTGGACGGAAAATAGACTTACGAAAGTTTGTTTTTTCCTCTTGGTTTGAAAACAAATCGAATGAAAAAAAAGTTAAACTAAACAACAATTTGGAATGAAAATATCAAAACCAATCATGGTTGGAATGTTTAAAAAAAAGTTAAAATGTGTTGTTGTTAAACTTATAAACAATTAAAAAAATAATTGAAAAATCTCAATTTGAAACTCGACTAACCCTGGCTGACCTCTGCCTCTAAGAGAAAAACAGAGGTCCAATATTTAGGCTATTAGGGGAAATTTACCAATTTTAATCACTCTAAGCCGTTTGAACAATTCACATCACTTTTGCCGTTTTCCGCTATTAAATCAACATTTTCAGATGATTCAACAATGGAGAGTTGCTTGCTCACTGTTATTTGAACTATTTATTACTTTGGAACAGTCAAAAATACTTTATGAAAACTGTAATTCAAGATCAAAGTGCTGATAAGACGATGATAGAAATTGGCTGAGAAAGGGTAGATTTCCCCTACATTTCAGAAACGTCATCTCACAACGTCACAATGGATTATATTTTTGAAAGATATTTAAATCTTCTCTCTTGCCATTTTTGTCTTTTTTTCTAACATTATTGTTCCATGATTTAGTTGCTTAAATATGATCAGTTAATTAATATAAACTAGTAAAATACGAACATTTCATTTCTTGACTTTAAATGCATTTCAATTGCAGTTTGACGTATTTATCTTGAAAAAATATTATAACTATAATAATTCAGCATAATGTTCTGCAAAACCGAAAAAAAAAACAATTCAAATATTGAAAACTAAACACGTAACCTTACACACAAACTCTCAGCAGGCAAAGAGCATCAGCACTTCCCTTTTTTTACAAATCCCTGTTGTGCGATGGAAATGGGAACTGCTGACAACTGCTTGGTTGTCATGGGTTTGACGATCTGTTCTGGTTGTTTTAGTTTTATTCGTATTATTAAGCATCTTGAGTCAAGAAATCATCACTTATAAAATACATGTATACATGACGAAATCCAGTATGCAACCTAAAAATTCGCTACTTTGGTTTCGGTTGGCCCCAGTTGGCCCCAGTCGAGTAGAGTTATTTTGTTTATTTAGCTCAAACTTTTTTTTTTTGGGACCTACTCCATGACCAAAGAAGCCAATTTGTGTCTTTGACAAAGTTATATGTATTGATAATGACTTCTGACCAAGGACCAGACACAGGGAAAAAATGCAGATTTAAAATACTGTTTTCACTTTTTACCAAAATCCCAAAATTAACTATCTTTGATTTTTTTTGTATATGTGTTAGAGAACAAAAATTTGCTAGTTTTAAGCCGGAAATCGATGATAAACAAGGTCAAAAAATATACAGCCATTCCACGTCAAACAGCAAGTCTCTAAATCAATAGTGCTCCGATTTGGCTCACATTTGAAGTGGGGGTTCTTTGATCCAAATAATTAGACCCGTATTTTTTTGTTTGGCGATTAGGGTGCTCCTATCCGTAATAATGTGGTCCAAAAAATGCAATTTTTCGTCGATTTTCGCAAAAAGCACATTTTTGAAAAAATCATGTCTCCGGAACGGCTGAACCAATTTAAGAGCACAACATTTCAAAAAAAGGATTATTGGTTGGGCTTTTAAGGACAAAAACATTCCTCCCCAAATCCTCACGGGACTGTACGGGCGTAGCCTTGGAACACAGTGTGGAAATTTACGTTCTTAGAGATTTTTGATTGTACCGGGCAACAATCAAATTGTCTAAGAATATTGAATTGACCATTGTGGCACCCCCTACAGCGTGGTGCAGACCCGTAATGCTATGCTATGCTATGCTATGCTATGCTATGCTATGCTATGCTATGCTATGCTATGCTATGCTATGCTATGCTATGCTATGCTATGCTATGCTATTGGTTGGGCTTTTAAGGACAAATATGTGGAAGATCAAAAAAGCTAGCTGAATATTTCAAATGGTCCTATTAAAATTCATTTGCTAATTTGATGGTCTCGGGACCAAAGAGGTATGAGGTATGAGACCTGAAAATATTTCTCCCTGATTTCTTGTAATAGTTTATATAACATATCCAAAAATTGCGGATATCCATTAACACTATTCGGAGATTTTTTTAACATAACTGGAGTTTTTTTTGAAAAGGTCCTATAAACCAAATTTTCATTTTTTGCTTTTTGGGTGTTTTTGAAAAACCCCGACTCAAGGCGGTTCTAAAAACACCCGAAAAGCAAAAATTGAAAATTTGGTTTATAGGACCTTATCAAAAAAAACTCCAGATAAAAACTTGATTTTTCCCGTTTTCGTCATTTTTCCGTTTTAGCGCGCGGAGCGTCGAAAAACCCAGTTATTATGCTAAAAAAATTCATATCTCCGTATCGTGTTAATGGATATGCAGTTTTTGGATGTTTTATGTAAAATATTACAAGGAATTAGACTAAAATATTTTCAGATATGAGCTCTTTGGTCCCGAGACCTTCAAATTAGCAAATTAAATTTTCATATGACCTTCTCAAATATTCAGCTAGCTTTTTCGGACCACCTTCGAAGCCCAACTAATAATCTTTCTTTTGAATTGTGGCGCTCTAAAATTGGTTCAGCCGTTCCGGAGACATGATTTTTTCAAAAATGTGCATTTTGTGAAAATCAACGAAAAATGCCTTATTTGGACAACCCTACTTCAGGAAGGAGCACCCTAATCGCCAAACAAAAAAATACGGGTCTAATAACTTCGGTCAACTCAAAATTTGAGCCAAATCGGAGCACTTTTGATTTGGAGACTTCCTGTTTGACGTGGAATATACTGAATATACTGAAATTTTTTATACATCTGCTAGATTTTAAAAATTTGATATTTTTTCGAGAGCATCGGAAAATTTCACAATATTTTTGTTTTTTTTTTTTTACATTGAAAATCCAACGAATGCACTGTGTGCCTACCTACAACAAGTCTGAAATTTTTCAATTACCACATTGTACGGTTTTTTCGTCTAAGTTCATTGCAAATATTTTTCAAAGTTTATGTCTTATATATCGAAACATTTGCAAAAATATCAAAATATGGATTTTTGGAAATTGTTTTATTTAGTTATTGAAAAATAAGCATTTTTTCCGTGGCAATACTCCTTTTACCGTGTACCAATTTTGCTTTATATTTCTCATCAATGCCGAAGATACCAAATAGATCAGAAAATTCCTTTAAAAATGTAGATTGTCTCACATACCGTTTTTGTATGAAAAGCTGCCAAATGTTAATATAAAATGTATGGAGACTTGTATGGGTGAACCAATGACACAAAGTGGCTTCAGTGGTCATAGAGAAGGCCCCCACAATGTTTTTGCCAAATAATAAAATACAAATAAC
Organism: Culex quinquefasciatus; assembly: GCF_015732765.1. NCBI lineage: Eukaryota > Metazoa > Arthropoda > Insecta > Diptera > Culicidae > Culex > Culex quinquefasciatus. The sequence goes on along the minus strand of NC_051862.1, from coordinate 150,127,325 downwards.
ATCCGTTTCCAGATTACGGGGAGAACTCTGGAGTGACAAGAAGAAAGAGCGCACAAGCATTTTGACATTTTGCGAAATATTAACAGGTATCAAAATGCTTATGCGCCCTTTTCAAATTTTGCTCCAGATCTGATCCTTTTTCTTATCGGAGGCATTACGCTTTGTAATTTGTCGATTTCTCTCAAACCAAATGACAATTGCAATCTTTAAAAGTTCTTTTAAAGGAGGTTTTGTTGAATCCGACTCAACTGCCTAAACAGAAGAACCGCTTTCTCATATTTCGTCGATATCTTTTGAAAACAATAGAATCATTATGTAATCTATTTAAAATGTTATCCCGCTTGTGCCATACAGCTTCAAAGAAATGTTAGTCAAGAGAAATAGGATATCACAAACCGTAACACATCTGCGTAAAAAGAAGTGCTGCTGTAACAAATAAACTTTACGCTCTACACTCTGTACTCACATCCGGGTGCTCGGTGTAGCACTCCTCCAGCCGGCGGCGGGGCAGGAAGTTGAGGCGCGTCTTCACGCACGGCAGCCCCTCCGAGACGTTGTAGTTGATGTCCTGCGGGGCCGCCGACAGCACCACGTGGTCGGACGGGTACTCGTTCTCCACGATGATCATCAGCAGATTCGAGCGCGGAATCCGCTTGGCAAAGTACGGCCGGTGCAGCAGCCTGGAACGAATGTTTTGGTCATTGCGGAGGTCTTTGACGGAGGAAGGATGAAACCCATACTCTGCCGGGTTGGAGGGTAGCGATTCGTAGATGAAACCGTCACCCTTGATGAACTTGTCCTGCTGCATCACGTACAGCTCGGACTTTTTATCACAGGCGTTGTAAACCGTCTCCGTGCGGATCTCCTTCGGGCGGTTGAAGTACTCCTCCTCCTCGTTGACGACGATCTTTTTGGGCTTTTTGGGGCGCGTCAGATCCGAGTAGTCCGACTCGTCGTAATCTGCGGGGGAGGAAGACTCATTTTGAAGGTGCTTGTAAACCACAGTTACAACATACCTTCGGCATCGTAATATTCCGGGCTGGGAATGCCGTGCACCCAGAAGTCGAACTTGGACAGAGTGATGAAGAATTCGGCAATCAACCAGTTGATTCCCAACAGCAAGACTTTCAGTGGCTGAAGTTGAAAGTGAATTACAGTTAGATCTTACAACAAGTACTAGAAGCGGCGTAACTTACGTGCATCAACGAGAACGCATCATTCGGCATGACGCGTTCCTCCAGACAGAGCCCCTGCAGGTCAAACACCGGAATGATGGCGAACAGTTCCTTCTCAACCATCGACTTCAAGATGGCGCCCTCGACCTCGCCGAAGAACCGGCCCGTGTCGTTGGAGCTCTCCGACAGGACCACGTACCCGTTGTTGTCGATCACGTAGCAGTCGCGCGTCTCCGAGTGGCACGTTTCGATGCAGCCGTCACACTGGAAGGAGTGAATTGGATCGATCATGGAAGTGTGGGGCTTGAAGAAGTTATCAACTGACCGTAGTTTTCGATGTGATCTCCATGAAGCGTTGCTGCATGAGTTCGTGCGAAAACTGGAAACCGGTAACGCAACCAGGTGCCTCCAGCCCTCCGTCCCTCGGGAAGATTCCCATGGAAGCGGTCACCTTCAGCTCGACGTCCTCGGGTTCATCCGAAGCGTGCGGCACCGAGTACACGAAGCTTTTCGGATCAACCTTGTGCTGTAGAATGGCGCTTTTGTACCACGTCTCGTCAATCGACATCTTGTGGTAGTCTCCGAACTCGTTGTCTGATTCGACCTCAACTTCGCCAAAGATGAACTGCCACCTCGTCAGACCACTCATCGTGGCTACGAACCGCAGCGTGGCGTTGTACATCTCGATGATCTTACGCTCTCTGTCATTCTGGAACTCCCAGCTTCGGTAGCTGTTGTTGGTCACTTTGGCGTCAAACACCAGCAGCTGCACCAACTCCTTGTTGCAGTAGTACGCGTCATCATCCAGGGTTTTGCGTCCACAATTGGCTGCATGTACAGAAGAGGGAGTAGAAGGGGGGTCAGTTTAGGGATATTTCATCACTACTTACGTTCTTCGTCACCATCTCTCTGGATGTCCTCCGGCTCCGGTTCGTACTGCTGGGACCATTTCCAGTTTGGCTCGTACAGCCGAACCAAGAAGTGCTGCAGCTCGTCTTCTGGCGTTTTAAACTCGTGACCCTCCAGATAATGATACTTACAGTACACCCTGAAAGCAACGTTAGTACTCACACATGCTATAAACTATTGTTAGCTCGCCTTACCATTCCGGATGCACCTTCCAGTTCTCCCCGACAAAGAACTCCGAGATGTTCGTGCCCATGTGCTGGTTCCGCTTGATCTCATCTCCCACCTTGATCCACGTATTTCCGTAATCATGAGGCAGCACCAACCCAAGCGAAAACGGAGTATTCTCCAGCGGAGCGAAGTAGTAATCCTGGTACTCCAGCGAAACTCGCCTCATCTTATCGTAATGGAACCGCACCGGAACCTTCAGCATCTTGCCGACCTTCGAAAACACCAACTGCTCCCGCAAATCCTCCATCACCTTGTTCATCTCACGCCCCGTCAACGAATCGTCCGCGATATCCGCGATATCACTCAGAATCTGCTCGATCTCCGTCAGATCAATACTGTTGTAGTTCTCCTTAAGCCGACCGTGTGAAACAGGCCGTAGATCCGGATGCATCAGCACGTACCCGTTATTGCTCACGATGAAAGAGTAACCGTTGACCCCTAGCTTATAAGGCAACGTTAGCTCGTCCAAATCCTCCACGGGGATATCCGTGCCGGCCACTCCCAACAACCGCGCCGTCCTCGTTTCATTATAGTGGTTCGCCTTCCGATCAAAAGCCGGCGCACCAACCGCTATCATCAACCGAGGCGGCTCATCGTCATCCGCTTCCGACTCGAGGTTCTCCGCCGTGTCCGTGAAGGCGTGCGTCCACGTGGGCGGATGTTCGACGCCCTGCAGCACCAATGGCGTCGCTATCACAGTAACGTACTTCAGTACCTCCTCCTGGACCTCGTCCAGCGACTGGATGTGCGAGTAGTGGCCCCGGTTCAGGCATGCCATCCACTGGATCTCGCGCACCTTGGTGACCTCGCGACCCAGCAGGTACGTGAACACCCGCACCGGGATCTTGGTGCCGTTTTCGAACCAGTTGTACTGCTCGAACACCTCCGTGATGTTGCTCGGAACGCCGTCCGTGATCAGCATGATTGCCTGGTTGCAGCCGCTGATGGACTCGTTACAACGGCGGATCTCGCGGTACTACGGAAAAGAAAGCGTTACATGCCTTACGCCGGGAATAACAGAGTAAACTTACGTTCTGCAACAGCTCAAACGCCTTGACAAAGGCTTTGCCAACGTTGGCGTAACCCTCCGGTTGAAGCTCTTTGACGTACTCGTTCAAAAAGCGAATATTTTCGGGAGTTGCTTGCACCAAAATGTCCTACGGTAATGAATAAAATTAGGTACAGAGAAACCTCTTTTTACGAGGTGGCGTTACGCTTTTTATTTCATCGATTTTTCTAAAACCATACATCATTTTTGCAAACTTCAAAAAGCGTTTTGTAGATCTGAACAAAACCTAGGGGAGTTTGGGGTAATATGGACAGTGGGGGTAATTTGGACACCCCTTTAAAAATCACCTTTTCTTGGGATATAAAGCGAAAACGGCAATTTAAGTGATAAGGCTAGTACTAGTAATGGCCTAGGAGTATGGACAAACTAAAAAAGTTGGAATAGGTTATGTAGTTTTGGTATAATATATAAAAGTTTCCAAAGGCCGGTTGGCACTGCCTAAAGTTCTAATTTTTGAGGGTTGGGAAATAAGGTTTTGCAGGAATTATATTGCAAAAAAGTGGACAATTTTTGTTTAAGAGGGTTGTTTGAACGATGCCTGAGGTATGTACGTATAAATATTGTGCATTTTATCCATTTTTATCATCAAAAATTGCCATTTTTGATAAAACATGCTATGGGGGTAATTTGGACATAGCTTGTGGGGTAATTTGGACATACCTGAAAGTCTACCTGTCAGGCAAACAAAAAGTATCTTTCATGGTTGGTTGAGTTTTTAAATGGATTTAGATAAATTTAGAGGGATTTAAAATGTCAGATCGGAATGTGAGCAATAAGATCTTTCAAAAAACCCCTATTTTTTAATTTAGATAAAAAATTTCAATATTTGAATGGATGAAAATCTGATTAATGCACATTGGGCGTTCAACTAGACTCTAATGTTTTTAATTAATTTCTTTGAAATTTCTAATTTCTATGCTGGTTTTCAATAATATTTAAATTTGAAGGGCTACGGAATGTAAAACTAAAAAAATAATGGTTTCAGGTTAATAAGTTCTATATAAAGATTGATTTAGATAAATCTAAACGATACCTTAATCACTAAAAGCTAAACTTGTGCCCGTGCCTAATCCAGAATCAATGTTCTAATCAAAATTTATAAATGATTTAATTATGTAACTACACTGAACTATTTGTTTTCTTCCTTTTGAATTATAGTTCTATCACAAAATCATGATTCAAAACTCTGATAAAATATTGTGAGCAAAAAAAAACTTAAAAACATAGAGCAATCACAAAACCAGGTTGAAGGTTAAAAATCATGCTCAAAACATCAAATGTTAAACTTATTCATCCACATGTGTCCAAATTACCCCACAAAAGGTGTCCATATTACCCCACAAGGCATGTCCAAATTACCCCACAAGGCATGTCCAAATTACCCCATAGGGGTGTTCATATTACCCCCACACAAAAATGTGGGGGTAATTTGGACACCTTTTAATTTTTGCGATAAAAATGAGTTTTTCATCAAAATTTATCGAAATGAATGAAATTTTTCCATCGAATATGATCTCTGTTATCCTCTGGTTTCATTCACATTCCTTTAAAATATCCATACAGCCCGTGGCAGAGCAATTTCCTTAGGGTGTCCAAATTACCCCACACTCCCCTACAAATTTCTTTAAAATGATTCCAAAAATGTTTCGTCGTTCCAGAGCAATCTACAAATTAAAAACGTAACGCACCGCGTAAAAAGAGGTTTCACTGTATTTGGATTATCATTTGAATGTAACAAAAAGAAGCATAGCTTACAGAAAAGCACGGCACCAGCGGATCCACGTCATTAGAGTACTTGTAGATGTTGATGAAATCGTTATTGGAAAACGTGTCCAACACACTTTTGACCGTCAATTGAGCAATGTAGTTCCGGTACCCTGTCATGGACCCGGAATTATCCAACAAGATCACGATATCCTTCGAGCAGGTCGCCGTTTCAATGTACCACGAGCGCTTCCGACAGTCGAAGGTATCGACCTGTTCCCGGTCCCACTCCAGGGCCGGATAGTGTCGCAGCATGCCCGTGGAAGATCCAAAGTACTGCCACGACAGGGCCGGATCCGAGTTGTAGTTCTGCACGAACACGTCGTCCAGCGCTTCGGACCACTGCAGGGCCTCCAGCACCCACGGGTACCGGTCGTACACGTTCTGCGGCACGTGCACCGAGCTGTACGACGTGTTCACCGAGATGTTGAAAAAGTGCGTGTCCGGATTCAGGGACATATTGCGGTACATCCAGATGTTCTCCAGCAGCGTCGACGGAATGTCCGGCTCCGGACGGTTGTCGATCTGTAACGAACCCCATTATTTATTTAATTGCCATACACATCAGCCCCATTCCAAACTCACATTCGAGTACTTGCTCGAGTAATACGTAAAGTTGTCCGCAATAGTTTCGTTAAACTCAAACTGCTCGGACAGCTCCTCCGCTAGGCTGATGATGCACTTGATGGCGTCCATCTTTCGGATGAACATCCGGCCCACGTTCTCCACGATCGATGTGATCAAACTCTCGCCGTCTTTGTGCTCGACGCGAGCGTTGTATGCTTTGTATTTCTGGAAATTTGTTGTGATTTTAATTTAAATTCTGCATGCAATGGAGTTCTAAGGAAACTTACCGCAGTTATCTCACTGGCTTTAGTCATCGTTTGTGCTAAATCCCACAGCTCTTCACCGAAGTTATCACCCCATTTCTCCATGCTGTGAATAGGAGAAAAAAAATTAGCTTAAAAATGAGTAGAGAAATAACAGATTGTAGTAAGACACTTTATAAGTCTGATTTGAGAATAAAAATAAACGAAGTTGCCAGTTCCAATGACTAATGTCTTCCCTTAATATATATTTTATTTAATCTGCTGGTATTCCTTTCAAGGTGGCCACTCAAATTACATTTCAGAATTCCCGACTTTACCTTTCCATGTCCAAATAATAGGCATTTCTTACCAAAAAGATGATTAAAAATCGTAAAAACATGTAAATTTATAAAAAAAACATATTCACCATCAAACCAAGCTATTAAATACTGTCAAAAAAATTTCAAGCTGTTAGCAAAGTAAAAAAAATAATGCTTAGTAGAAATTATTAAAAAGTTCTAGAAAACTCTTGCCGTTTCATTGCCATGAGAAAACAAAACCAATAAATTATAAAAAAAAATTACATAATATTATTTCAAAAATCATTTCAAAATTGTCTATGCATAATTTATTATTGTCTAGGAAAAAAAATAAAGGTGTCAAAATTGAAATAAGACTTAATTGAAAATTTTGTTTTTTTTTTCTAAGAAGGGTTAAATAAAGATTTAAGAAATTGTCTAAAAAAAATAACAAATTGAACATTTAATGTTCACAAGGTCTTTAATATCTCAAAACAAATAATGGCAATGGTCTAAATGTAAATAGACAAAAAAAAAATTGCCAAAAATGTAATTTATTAAATGAAAATGATATGTTTACACTTTCAACTATTGGCTTTGAAAAATTGAAAGGAATTTGGAAACAATATATGCATTTGCCCTCCTTAAAATACATTTTACAACATAAAAAACTATTGTCAAACTTAAGTTGAAATGTATTTACATGTTTCACATTTCATTCAGCCTAACGATGATTTGATGTTTTCATAAAAAAAAACAATTGAAGACCTTTTTGAATTTAAAAGTCATAATATCTCGCTAATAGTTGACAACTGTTTACACTGCACAGTGGTCCAGATCCAAAATTTTATCTCGTAATCTACGCCTTCTACGACCAAATTTATAGAAAGCATCTGAGCAAACCTTCAAAAATCAGTTTTTTGAACGTGGCAATTCAGGGTTAAGTTTTAGAGAAAAGTGGTATTGGTAGCACTTTTAGAGCTCTAAAAAACAAACATTTTTATTTTTTGACAAGTCAATTTGGACTTAAGGATCAAAAGTTACAGCGATTTTAAGGTAAAAAAGATGCAAATTTAAAACTTAAATATCTCGAAGAGGCGCTGGCCAAATTTTAAGCTCTAGGTTGCATTTGAAAGAGAAGATCCAGCACTACAAACGCTGAAAAAATCTCAGGGGTGTTTTTCTTTAAACTCGAGATATTTTCATTTGAAAAAGTCTAATTTTCATGGGAAAACCTTATGGGGCCACCCTAACGAATTTCGAGAATTGTCCAAATATATGTTTTTCCATGTAATTTTGCCCGCTGAATCTGAATCTGCCCTCAGTATTGAGCCAAAGTGTCGAAAAATCGATTTTTGGTTATATTCAGAGTTTAAATGATAATTTTACATAGAAACCTAAAATATGTCCAAAAAGCGATTTTTCGACACCTTGGGTCAATTCTGAGGGTAGATTCAGATTCAGCGGGAAAAATTACATGGAAAAACATATATCTGGACAATTCTCGAAATTCGTTAGGGTGGCCCCATAAGGTTTTCCCATGAAAATTAAACTTTTTCAAATGAAAATATCTCGAGTTTAAAGAAAAACACCCCTGAGATTTTTTCAGCGTTTGTAGTGCTGGATCTTCTCTTTCAAATGCAACATTGAGCTTAAAATTTGGCAAGCGCCTTTTCGAGATATTTAAGTTTTAAATTTGCATCTTTTTTACCTTAAAATCGCTGTAACTTTTGATCCTTAAGTCCAAATTGACTTGTCAAAAAATAAAAATGTTTTTTTTTAGAGCTCTAAAAGTGCTACCAATACCACTTTTCTCTAAAACTTAACCCTGAATTGCCACGTTCAAAAAACTGATTTTTGAAGGTTTGCTCAGATGCTTTCTATAAATTTGGTCGTGGAAGGCGTAGATTACGAGATAAAATTTTGGTGTCTTCCACAAAGTTACTTGGATTAGCAAGCCCAACAACTTTCTAGAAGACAAAAAAAATCCCAAAAATATTCCTGAAAAGTTAGATTTTCAAAATCACCCTAATAGTGAACCACCTTAATTTTCAACCAAACCAAAAGTTGCCCCTTTTTATATGCAACAACTCTTCTCAAGATAAAAAAGCTCCAAAACTTCATCATTTTACGGAAAATCCATTTTCCACTTAATTTTGCGATCTGGACCACTGTGCACTGGAAGCTTTAAAATTAAAAAAATATCGATAAGCATTAAATCCAGATTCCAGATATTACTGAATAAATCTGACCGTACACAGAAAAACAATGATGGTAATATTCATCAGGAAATGGTGACAGATTTTGTGTCAAAAAAATGTGTAATATTGCATCAGGAACTGGTGAATTTTCATCAGTTTTTGGTGAATTTTCATCAGGTTCACATTTTTACACATTTTGTTTGTAATATTACTCAAAAAAGTTGTAATATTCAACCAACCAAATTTGAAACCTAAAAAATTCATTTTTTTTGTGTGTACACAGAAAAAAAAGTTGAATTTTGAACACTAAACTCAAAGAGACCATCACTACCAACCATGTAAAATTAAAATGTGTATAATAATAAAATTGCTAATTTTTAAATAGTTTAGCTGTACATATGCCTACTTAAAAATTGCATTAAAATGAGAAAAAAAAATCAAAAATAGCTTCAACATTTAAGGGGTTACATACATGTAGAAAATCGCAAAATTTCATATTACAGAAAATTTATTAAATCAACTTAAAAGATGATTTTCAAACACTCCTGGAAGTTTTATGAAGGTATTTCATGATTGAACTGAGTTAGAGACGATTTAAGCTCAGAGTTTTGCCATGCGCAAAGCAAACTGTCTAACTTTCTGAGCGTTTTTCTCTGAACACCAAGTTAATTAACGGGTGCCACGATATCTCAAGAGACCGGCCCGTGGCTTAATGGCTACGGCTCCCGCCTCATAAGCGGAAGGTTCCGGATTCGATTCCCGACCGGTCTCCTTGAAAATGAACTTTGAATATGAACAAAAAAACGCATGAAATCAGGTGAGATTCGAACTCACACCTTTGGATTGGTAGTCAGATGCTCTAGCCACTCGGCCACCGAGGGGTTGACACCCCTAGAGTGAATTCATCCGTAGTTGTGAAATAATGTTACAAGGTCATTTACTATATAATACAACAATCCCTTCCCCAACGATTCCCCTACACACACTACACACCATATTCTATAAATAACTCGAAGTGGTTGGTACGGTATGTCCTCACTTCTTCTTCTTCCCCTGATGATTCCATGAAATGTGGGTTCCGTTCATAGAATCTGTCTCTTGCGGTTAATGCAACGCAGTAGGCCGGGCCGCTTTAGTGAGTGTAATACATTTCGGGGGTTCTCGAAAGTACTGCAATCATTAATAATGACAAGAAAAAACTTGAGGCGTAATCTAACCATAAGTTCTTCCCGGATGCTTTCTTCGGACTGGCTGCGCTTGTGTTCGATTAGATTAGATTAGATTAGAGGGTGCCACGATATCTCAAGATGGGACGGACCAAATTGGCTGAAATTTTGGGTGAAGACTTCCAAGACATATTCCGTGTACATGACGAAGCCTGATTTTGAAATTTTGAATTTTCAAAAAATACAAAAATCAAAAACTGGCGATTTTTGATACGAAAAACAGAAAAAAAATCATCTTTTTTTAAAATAAACTTTTTGAAAATCGGCCTTCGTCATGCACACGAGACCGGTTTAACGAGTCTTCACCAAAATTTTGAGCCGATTTGGTTGAAGCAATGTTGAGATATCGTGGCACCCGTTTTTTGAAACTGATAACTTCAAATAGCTATATCTCGGCAAAGCTACAACCAAATGTCTTCACATTTGTTTTGTTAATAGATGAAAAGTAATATTTTAATGCCCTGAAAACAGATTTTTAAAAAAGTTTAAGTGTGTGCTAAAACCCACCTCTGACATTTTTGCCGATTTACATGTATGTAACCCCTTAAAGAGAAATAAAAGTGCAATCAACTGAAAATAATTTAAAATACACTTTCATGTATCATAACTATATTTTGCATGTTTTGAATCGTTTTTTAATATTATGAAAATTAGTTACCAGAGTTGTTCTTGAAAACTTGTTTTTTGCTAAAAAAAAACATAATTATTATTAAACTATAAAAAAATACTTGCAACGAATTAACAAACATATTTTTACGTTGAAATTTCTATTGCATAAATAATTATTAAGATTATACTTTTCGAACAATAAAATTTAATAATTAATAATGTTTGATGGAAACCAAAATAAACAAAAATCAAGTTTCCCTTCCACAACTCGCTCTGTTTGTAAACACCGCTACCCAGGTGCATGCGCACTCGAAAAAAAGTCTGTTTACAAACAGAACTCTATCGCGTTTGTTTACCAACAGAGAGAGAGCGTGTGCCGCTCAGCAGAAAGCGCGTTCTCATCGTCTCACGCGCGAGAAGCGCGCAACACGTGTTTTTCGTGAGCAGCAGCAGCGGCGCGCGTGAGAAAAACCCGGTGAGCGAGGAAAATGCTCACGCGTCTGAAAATAGCGCTCGCCTTCGTCAAGTTTGCCTCTTCCTCTTCTTGGTGGCACTTTTTCCCCGCGTGACAGCTGTCAAAGCGATTACGATTTTAGGAGTTTTGGACGGGGAAATCGGCCCGAATCGCGCGTTTCGGCCCATTTCCGGACCGTTTCGGGCCGTGTACTTACATTTCAGTCTGTACCGTTGCGTGCGCACTTTGGTCCGGTAATTTCATCCATAAAAGGAATATGGCGATGCTGAGCAGCAGTCCCCGCTGGGTGCTCATTTTTCCAACCTTTGCAGTCATTTTCACTCGCGATGGAAAATTCTAGCAGCATTCATTTACTATTAACTAACGTGCATGCTTGTCTGCAGTGTGCCCTTCGGAACGCGTGCAGATCCTAGCAGAAATGGTCCACTGGCGTTTCGGACATGGATGACAGATGACGGACTCTCTCCTCCTGCTGCTGGTTGATGGTCGATGGGCGATGATGAAAAACGTGTGACGATTTGTGCGCGTTCCGTCCGCGGCCGTGGTTCGCTCGAGACTGAGCACGGTGAGAAAAGCTATTTCAGGCCCACGGTGGGTGAGAATTTTCCGACGCAACGCCTCGACGGTGGGTTTGTTGTGGTTGAGTTTTCCGACGCGGTGCCGATTGGGGAAGGGATGCGTCCATAGAATCGGGGTCGGATTTGACGAAAGAAAATTATACATTTCTGTGTATAAAATTATATTTGCAATACCTTTAAGCAATTTTCTGAACCAGTGACAGCATCTAATTCCAGTGGGCCTCTAATGTTGACATATCAGCACTTTGGCATTCAATTACAGCTCATTAAAAGCGTTTTCAACTGATATCTTATTGCAACAGCATCTAACTCCCATACTCCTATAGGTTCTAAAATATGAATTCTAACAGCGCCGCCAAACATGGAAATTTTATAATTTGCGCTTATTTGTCCGATAATGAGGCATAATTTAAAAATAAATGTAGACTATCTCACCAAAAACTAGGATTATATTATATTCGGAATATAAAAATATTTAAATAAGAAATGGCATTCTATTTGTATTGAGCATTGAGGATTGAGGGCAGGAACAATGAGACAGCTGGGGAACAATGAGACACTGTACGAAAATAAATACTTTTCTAGTAAAATATCATGTTTTGCATTGTTCCATTGCAGGTAACTTTTCAAGAACATCTTAAATCAATTTTGTCAACTTGAAACTTTAATTAACAAAAGTTAAACTAAAAAGTATTTAATTTTTTTTAAATCCATTTATTTATACTAAAAAGCATTATATCTTTGGTTAAATAGTGTTAAAACTCAATAAATAAGCCAAAAATCACATTCAATTCATGTTTTGAAAAATTTTCATAAATTATGAAAAGTTTAATGAAGAAAAATCAAAGAGTCTCATTGTTACCCATGGGCAAAAAAGAGTGGGGAACAATGAGACAGCCCTGGATTCTGAGTATATTCTAAATTTTGGCCAAACCTAATGAAAGGACATTGTAGCTCAACCAATTCCTATGGAACGTCTAAAGAAATTTGATGAAATATTAGCCTACGAGCGAAAATGTTTTTTTTTATTTTTTTAACAAAGCCACTATTATGGCAGACGTGTATCTACTAGACACACAATTCCCAAAAATATGAGAATGAGTGATTGAAACTACGATTTTTGAGAGCCATTTATTTATTGTTCCCCGTGTCTCATTTATGACTACTCTACCCTAGAAAATAACACTCAATTGCTTATGAGCAATTCTAGCTTAAATTAGGAATTTTTTTGGTAAATTTCAATGAAACTTTGAAGACATTAAAAACAAAGTTGACTTAATAGCTGTCGGCCACCATTGTTAGTACCAACAGTGTCTTCCTTTTATCTACAAGGACTTCGCCGCCCTGGGCTCCTAAGTGTTTGAGTACGGCACGGAGCGACGGCGCCGGATACCCATATTTACACTTAGAATTTTGAGAGCGCCCGCCGCGGGATTCGAACCAGCAATTTCTGGATTGTGAGTTCAGTGCCCGGTCCGATTGATCCACACGGGCAAGGCATGTTATCATAGGCCCATTTGTGTGTATATAAGGCCGTTAGTATTCGAAAATAACATTTGAGAAGGGCGTAAAGTATTTAAATATTTTTGCATTTTGCATAAAAAAAATAATTGTAGAAATTATTTTATCTCGAAGCCGTTGCATCGTAGCAAAATTATGGGAAAATGGACGAGCTTTCTGGTAAAAATATTTACAAGACTGAAAGATCTAGTCTGTCATATAGAAATTGCCAAAAACCACCAAAAACCCTATTTTTCAAAACTGTGAACTGCGATCAATATGAAGACTTTTATGTAAAATGGTCTGGAGAATCGATTCCCACTATCGGTTTTTAAAAATGTTGACGTTTAGACCACTTAAAAAAAACAGTTTTAGTAAATGATTTTTGTATTTTTTTTTTTTTTTTGAGAGACATACCATCCAGCATTTCTCGTGAGTCTTTTTGTAACATTATATGCTATTTCCTCAAAAATTTGAACGAAAAAAAATCGTGACATCTTCTTAAAATTTAACTTTTAATTTTAAAAATCAAAAAATTTCATTGAAGTGGCAAGTATTTTTGTTTCAGTGTATTTTTTTTCCGAAAGCTCGTCCAATTTTCTATACGTTTGTCTTTGGCTTCGAGATACAGTAATTTTTAAACTGCAAAATACAAAAATATTTAAATAACTTACGCCCATCTCAAATGTTATTTTCGAGTACTATCGGCTTCATATACACAAAAATAGCTTGTATAGGCCTAGGATAATATGTATACAAAGTTTCAATGAATCCGGAGAGGGTCGGGTACAAAAGTATCAGAAAAATTTCTGATTTGAGCTGGAATTGCTCTTGTAACTTTTGATACGGTTCTCAGATCTTCAACCTTTTGAACTCGTTGGAAAGGTCCTTTTAATACCTTTCTAAAAATTTAAAAAGTGTAGGATTTCCTTCCAAAAACTACCCTTTTTACAATCTTGTGAACTTTAGTAAAACGCGTTTTTTTTAGCATAATTTTTAAAGTACCTTACTTAACTTCATAATTTTCATTGGCGACTTATGGGACCCCAAGACAAATTGAATGAGTCCAAAACGGACAAAATCGGTTAAGTCTGTGCCGAGATAATCGAGTGACAATTTTTTGATCAACATTCCACCACACACACAGACATTTGTCCAGATTTTCATTGGAGAAACTTGTTGTATGATTTAAAAGCAATTTAAAAGCATTTATTGCGCCTTGCAGCAATTTCAGGCAGTAAGTCATTGAGATGATCTGTTAAGAGGCAGTATTTGTAGATTCTGCTCGGTTTGTTCTAGAGGTCGTATCGAGGTGCTCCGATTTGGATGAAACTTTCAGGGTTTGTTTGTCTATACATGAGATGAACTCATGCCAAATATGAGCCCTCTACGACAAAGGGAAGTGGGGTAAAACGGGCATTGAAGTTTGAGGTCTAAAAATCATGAAAAATCTTAAAATTGCTCGCATTTACGTAAAACTTCATCAATTCCAACTCTCTTAGATGCATTCAAATGGTCTTTTGAAGCCCTTCAAAATGTGCTATAGACATCCAGGATTGGTTTCACTTTTTCTCATAGCTTTTGCAAATTACTGTTAAAAATGGATTTTTTTAAAACCTTAATAACTTTTCCCAACAGCCTCCAACACCCATACTCCCATAGGTCAAAAGTTAGGGAATTTCATGGACTATAAGCCTACGGTATTAACATTTTGGCCAATCGCAGTTTTTCTCATAGTTTGACGATTTTTCTAGAACAAACATTTTACAACGTTAGTTTTTGCCCTGTAGGCCGCCATAGCGGCATTTTTTGGTCTCAATTTTGTCATATTCGTAATCCTCGGACAATTTCACGTAAGTTAGAAGTATTGGAGTTGTAATATTTCTTTAAAAAATAATTAAATAAAAAACAATTTTGAAAAAAGAAAAAGATCTTATTAACCCTATGACCAATACGTCAAATGCTGTATCAAGTAGGCGAAAACCTGTTTTACCCCCAATTCAACAAATTGTTAAAAAATATTTTAATTCATTCTAAACGGAAATTTTTCCAATCAAATTTACAACTCCAATACTTCTAACTTACGTGAAATTGTCCGAGGATTACGAATATGACAAAATTGAGACCAAAAAATGCCGCTATGGCGGCCTACAGGGCAAAAACTAACGTTGTAAAATGTTTGTTCTAGAAAAATCGTCAAACTATGAGAAAAACTGCGATTGGCCAAAATGTTAATACCGTAGGCTTATAGTCCATGAAATTCCCTAACTTTTGACCTATGGGAGTATGGGTGTTGGAGGCTGTTGGGAAAAGTTATTAAGGTTTTAAAAAAATCCATTTTTAACAGTAATTTGCAAAAGCTATGAGAAAAAGTGAAACCAATCCTGGATGTCTATAGCACATTTTGAAGGGCTTCAAAAGACCATTCGAATGCATCTAAGAGAGTTGGAATTGATGAAGTTTTACGGAAATGCGAGCAATTTTAAGATTTTTCATGTTTTTTTGGACCTCAAACTTCAATGCCCGTTTTACCCCACTTCCCTTTGTCGTAGAGGGCTCATATTTGACATGAGTTCATCTCATGTATAGACAAACAAACCCTGAAAGTTTCATCCAAATCGGAGCACCTCGATACGACCTGTTTCACATCGGTGAAAAACTTGCTCTTAAAGGTTCCTGGTTCGATTCTCGTAGATGACACTTTTGGATTTTTTGTCGGGTTATTATTTTTTTTCTAATGAGCTCGAGGGCATAATTCTATCGGCCATCACGAGCTGTGTTCAATGAGTCCGTAAACGGTACCATTATTCTTACGGCTTGAGGCCATGAATTGGCTGTAAATTCAACAGATTTTTGGCTAAAAACCGATGCTTTGTAGAAGAAGGAGGCTTTTTTTATTATTTTTCAGTAAAAAACAGTACTAAACATTTTTTTTCGAAAGACTTCATTAGAAAAGGTTACATTCCCTAAATGACATTGGTAGATCGGACAAACTCCAGGCTAGCGAATGATAACAAATCGCCCTCTTCAACGATGTAACTTCGAGCATCCGTCCATCTCGGATTGATCTACATGGGTAGCGTGAATGTCGGGCAGTTGCATTCCACCGTCGCCGTCTGCCACATCCCCAAATGAGGATCGTAGAGGACGATAACTAGTGGCCTTCCTCGCCATGAAGGGACCCCTCTTAGCAGCGCCGGATTAGCCGGATGTTGTACCGATCCAACATGTAGTGAAGACGCCTGTCCACAACGTAACCAGCAACGCCCGCTGGTTGTCCACCATCCGTCCAGCAAAAAGACAAAGATCCACCGTAAGCCAAGATGGCGGCGCAACACTGCTGCATCCCGGCACCGAAGACCACGATTCCACAGTCGAAACGACTTGTTCCTTTAATGTAGCCGGTCCGAAAAACTTTCTGTGGGCTGGACGAGCCTTTGTTTCTGAACCTCCAAAAATAAATAAATAAACAGCCTGCCATAGCAACGCACGGCGTGTTTTCTAGAACAACATTATCAAGAAAAAATAGTCATCGCTACTTTCAAATGTGTCTTATAGGAAATTTTCTCAGCTTTCCAAAGCTTCTAAGAGCGAAATGTTTGATCGGGAAATTTCTGAGATATCTCTTTTTTAAGTTTTTTGGTTTTAAATGTCTTTATTATTATTGGAAATTTTATACTAACTGTTAAGAAAACTTATGAAATGATGTGTTTCATGTGACATTTACTCATCAAAATGTGCAAAATAAGACAAGAAACAACTTTGTAGAAGGTTGCAAATCGCTAAACATTTTGAAAATGAAGTTTAAACCATTTTTTTTATTATATGGAATTTATTCAGAAATTTAAATCATAAAACAATGTAAAAATATATTTTTATTAGATTATTGCGCAATTCTCACTAACTTGGACTTCGCACTAAATTATTGCTATCGATCGCACTATTGCGACTTGTCAAACTGGCTTGGGAAATTTTAATTTTCTCAAAAAATGATCAAAGCGAGTCGATGTTGCTCACCTGCCAATCGCAATTTTAAAGTGCGAATGTCCAGTTTGGTGGAAACTGCGACTGGAAATGTAAATAAACAACTGCTGGTTGCCTAGTTTTTGGAAATTTTGTTGTCAAAAGTGCGAGAGAAAAGTGCGGGCCAAATCCAAGTTACAGTGCAAGGATTAATATTACACATATTTTTTGTGTGCAAATATCAAGAATCTGCTCTGATTCAGCTTGTTCAACCAAAACTTTGGCAAGTTTGTGATTGTTAATAGTATTATTGAATTTTAATGAATAAATTTGATATTTTCTTAAGCAAACATTAACCAGGAACATAAATACAAATATGATTTAAAATCGAAATGTACTACATAGCTGTTACAAGCTTAAAAAGTCATATTTTCATGAGTTTAAAATAAATATAAAATTTTATAAAATGTTTACTGTTGAAAATGCACTTAAAAGTAGCAATAAAACTCGAGTCTTCCAATTCAGAATGCTGAAAACACCGTCACAAACTTTTTTTTTGTTTGAACAATCTAATTTATTATTTTAACAAAAAAAAAAGTTTTTCCAAACTATTTGAACAAGAATCAAGAAATAAAACATTTTTTTTAAAAGATGAGATTAAAGATGAGAGTCTTATAAATTTCTAAAATATTGCTTTTTCCTTGATCATTTAGTACAAAAAAAAACTAAAACAATCATTTCATACTACACAGAAAAAAAATCATGGTATTATTACATCTGGGAAGGGGTACATCTTTTATGTCAGAAAAAAGGTGTAATTTATTTCTGAAAATGTGTAATTTTAACCACTTTTTTGGTGTAATGTAACTTTTTCAGTCTAAATTGAGGTAAAATTACATCATAAAAGAGGTAATATTCAACCTTCCAAAATTACAGCTTCCAAATTTACATTATTTTTTTCTGTGTAATGGAAGGTATTTCTCCTAAAGCTTGCAACAGTAGTTTGCAGTTCAATTTCGAGTATTAAACATGTGTTGTATTCATCCAACTGGTTAATGTTTGATTAAGGAAATATGTTATTTATTTATAAAAATCTTGTAATACCCTATCAATCTCAAACCTGTAAAAAAATCGGTGGTATCAGTTAATTCCAAGTTGAATCAGAGTAGACCGGTGTTATTTGTACACAACAATTATGTAATAACCTATTTATTCTTGTAAAAATAATATTTTAATGCGGTTTTATGATTTTAATTTTTGAATAAATCCCACATATTCAAAAATTCGGTTAAAACAAACTTTTCAATATGTTTAGCGGTTTGCAACGTTCAACAAAGTTGTTTCTTGTATTATTTTGCACTTTTTGATGAGTAAATGACACATGAAACACATCATTTGACAAGTTTCCTGGACTGTTATTTAAAAGTTTCCAATAAATGATTAAGGATTTTAAAACAAAAAACTTAAAATATAGATATCTCAGAAATTTCCCGATGAAACATTTCGCTCTTAGAAGCATTGGAAAGCTGAGAAAATTTCCTATAAGATACTTTTGAAAGTAGCGATGACTATTTTTTTTCCTTAAGGTTGCCCAGAAAACACGCCGTGAACGGATATCGTCGTCATCACTGTGAAGAAAAATCACTGTGATGAAAAAAATACTGTGATGAAAATAATTGCGCAAGACTCTAGTTAAGTGCAAAAAATATTCGATTGAATTTTAATTTCTGAAAGTTGAATCGATTTAGCAAGTTTTTTCAATGAAAATTATTTTTTGTGTTTGCTATGATTTTTGAAAAAAAATTTGAAAGGGGTAATAACTTGAAGAACATCAATTTTTTTTTCTCAATCTTTTTCCACCGGTTTAACAAATTACTTAAGAAGGGAAGACATGCTTTGTAAACACTTGATCTACCAAGGGCGCTGTAAACTCGTTTTTTTTTTAATATAAAACCAACCTAGTTTTCCGCTTGCATGGTAATTTAGGTGTTAAAACAATTTAGGTTGGAACAACTTTTAAGATAAATTGTGCTGGTTGTGCAAAATGAATGTCTCAAACTGTGCACAGTGTATCACAAAGTTGAGTGGAAATTAGATTTCCAAAAAATAGTAAATTTTTGGAATTGTGCAGTTCTCCTTTAACTATCAGAACATAGAAATTGGTTTTTCACGAATTATTAAATTCGCATTCCTTCTTCTATTATTAAAAGTTGCAACGGAAACTTCAGCTCGTCGGTTCTCGGGCATTACTCAACCAATCGGTAAAATTCATTTTTTCGAAGAATTTTAAGGATGTCTCGATGAATTCTCCAGTTTGATTTTGATTATAATTGCCAAACAGCGAAAATGTTTAACTAATTTAGAAGCCCTTCCAGTGTTTGAATTGTTTAAATAAACCAAAATGGGCAGACTATGTTATGCATTTACTTTAATTTTATAACAATATTACACAATTTAAAAATGCCTGGGAATCTCGCCTAAAGCTGTTAAGAATAACGAATATCATGAAACTTTCACTTGTCACCCAAAAATTAAAAATAAATTTTCCACTTAATAAAAGTTAATACATTTCAATTTTTTCTAGAAAAAATATAAATAAACTAGAAATTGAATAATAGTGTTAATTAAGAGATAAAACTGTTTCTATATGTTTTGTTTTCGGGAAAAATCGGTTTCTGACAAAATTGATCACTTGGCTTTTATTTGTATTTGCTTGGAAAATCTAAGGGCTTAATGAAAACAAGCGCAATCAGCTGAACATTGTGTTGCAAGGTCATTTACTTTCAGTTTCAACCTTCAATTTTAAACGTGCATGCTAAACTTATCAGCTGAACCCAAATATAGCTCGGAACTGTTTAACGCTTATTGAGTTCTGTAAGCTGTCTAAGCGCCACAATTTTAGAACATAATTTGCATGAAACCAACCTCATTATATTCAATTTCAAGCCTGGTGGCGAAGCCCCCCTGAAAGCCTTACCGAATCGCTATACTGGGGGCCCTCTTTTTGCGCTGTACCCGTCACTGCCATTAGTGCTGTGACGGCATCGTGTCTGGTGGAGTTTGCAAAAAGACTCCACAAAAAAGTGATCTGCTTAGGCAGTGTGTACGGGATAGTTGGTTGTACAAGCCAGACAACGTTGGTTTGAAAGTATTTGGCGTCACGTGCAACGTCAATGCCGTTACGGTAAATATGAACTGCGTAATATATAAATCGAGCTGATTTTTTTTAAATTCCTCAACATTCACTGCAAGAATGCACAGCAAACAAACAACAATCAATTATGGTGATTCCCGGAAGGAGGAAACTCATCCAACCAGGATCGTCATCTCGCGCACACAAAACAACCAACAATAAGTCAATTCGATTTCGAATCAGCTTCCTGAAATCAGCACCACAGAACTCACCTGGAAGTCCTTTTCCATCATCCAGCAGCGCCGTCGTCGTCCTCTGTCCATCACTTATTCACGTTGCAGTTGCATATCCTGCTACCATCCATCCATCCATCCAAACTCGTTCAGCTCGTCCATTTGTGCCCATTTGGCCGGGCTCTTCTGGCCATCCTGGGACACAACACACAGCGAGCGGTGAAATGGCCTCACTTTCCAATCCACTGAACCGTGTGTAAATTTGCGAAAGCTGTACCGACAACCCATCCACCGGGGTGCAGAAATAAGAGGAAAAAAAAAGACCCCTCTGCTGGTACTCTTTAGTGGCACATTTCAGGACATCACCGCATGTGCCAATCAAGCTGCTGTCACTTGCCGTGAGGACTCGGACGTTGCTGGACCAAGCCACGTGGCAGACGTTTTTGTTGTAGTTTGTGAAAGTTAAATTCAACTAGTCTGCACTTTACGAGTATGCTTTGTGAGAATGGTTTGACTCGGATAAATTTGTTGAATTTCTGAAATTTGTTCTAATTATTATCAAATTTTAAATGTCATTAACACTTAAACTACCATCCTCAATATTATCCCGCGAACTACCAAGCTAGCGAAAAAAGACGAAGTCCAACTTCAAACAGCTGTATCTCGGCTCCCTGTGGACGGATTTTCAAAATTCAAGAAGCAAAAGATGCGGACAGATCTCTAGATTATTTTGCTTTTTGAAAAGTCAAAAACAGAGGCACTTACCCTAAATAATTCCCAAAACCAACCAGGTAACTTTTTTTTAGCCCTCTATTTTCTAGTTGTTTTGCATGTTGGATCGAATGTTGAATGACAATTTGTTTAAAATTTTATCATAATGCAAGTTACAGTACAATTATAATACCCAATACCATATTGGACCGATCTGGCCACATTGGGACCGGTTCCAGGTTCTCCGGTGAAACCCGGAATATCCCCAATTCCAGAGTATTTTCAAGAATTTTATTAGAATGGCAATATGGGTATCAAAATTCAACATTTTCAAAATTAAGCTCACTGATGACGCTGAAAACCATTTTGGACATATCTGGCCACTTAGGGACCGGTTCCAGGTTCTCCGGTGGAACCCGGAATATCCCCAATTCCAGAGTATTTTCAAGAATTTTATTAGAGTGGCAATATGGGTATCAAAATTCAGCATTTTCAAAATCAAGCTCACTGATGACGCTGAAAACCATTTTGGACATATCTGGCCACTTTGGGACCGATTCCAGGTTCTCCGGTGAAACCCGGAATATCTCCAATTCCAGAGTATTTTCAAGAATTTTATTAGAGTGGCAATATGGGTATCAAAATTCAGCATTTTCAAAATCAAGCTCACTGATGACGCTGAAAACCATTTTGGACATATCTGGCCACTTTAGGACCGGTTCCAGGTTCTCCGGTGAAACCCGGAATATCCCCAATTCCAGAGTATTTTCAAGAATTTTATTAGAATGGCAATATGGGTATCAAAATTCAGCATTTTCAAAATCAAGCTCACTGATGACGCTGAAAACCATTTTGGACATATCTGGCCACTTAGGGACCGGTTCCAGGTTCTCCGGTGGAACCCGGAATATCCCCAATTCCAGAGTATTTTCAAGAATTTTATTAGAATGGCAATATGGGTATCAAAATTCAGCATTTTCAAAATCAAGCTCACTGATGACGCTGAAAACCATTTTGGACATATCTGGCCACTTTAGGACCGGTTCCAGGTTCTCCGGTGAAACCCGGAATATCCCCAATTCCAGAGTATTTTCAAGAATTTTATTAGAGTGGCAATATGGGTATCAAAATTCAGCATTTTCAAAATCAAGCTCATTGATGACGCTGAAAACCATTTTGGACATATCTGGCCACTTTAGGACCGGTTCCAGGTTCTCCGGTGAAACCCGGAATATCCCCAATTCCAGAGTATTTTCAAGAATTTTATTAGAGTGGCAATATGGGTATCAAAATTCAGCATTTTCAAAATCAAGCTCACTGATGACGCTGAAAACCATTTTGGACATATCTGGCCACTTAGGGACCGGTTCCAGGTTCTCCGGTGGAACCCGGAATATCCCCAATTCCAGAGTATTTTCAAGAATTTTATTAGAATGGCAATATGGGTATCAAAATTCAGCATTTTCAAAATCAAGCTCACTGATGACGCTGAAAACCATTTTGGACATATCTGGCCACTTTAGGACCGGTTCCAGGTTCTCCGGTGAAACCCGGAATATCCCCAATTCCAGAGTATTTTCAAGAATTTTATTAGAGTGGCAATATGGGTATCAAAATTCAGCATTTTCAAAATCAAGCTCATTGATGACGCTGAAAACCATTTTGGACATATCTGGCCACTTTGGGACCGGTTCCAGGTTCTCCGGTGAAACCCGGAATATCCCCAATTCCAGAGTATTTTCAAGAATTTTATTAGAGTGGCAATATGAGTATCAAAATTCAGCATTTTCAAAATCAAGCTCATTGAAGACGCTGAAAACCATTTTGGACATATCTGGCCACTTTAGGACCGGTTCCAGGTTCTCCGGTGAAACCCGGAATATCCCCAATTCCAGAGTATTTTCAAGAATTTTATTAGAGTGGCAATATGTGTATCAAAATTCAGCATTTTCAAAATCAAGCTCACTGATGACGCTGAAAACCATTTTGGTCATATCTGGCCACTTTAGGACCGGTTCCAGGTTCTCCGGTGAAACCCGGAATATCCCCAATTCCAGAGAATTTTGAAGAATTTTATCAGAGTGGCAATATGTGTATCAAAATTCAGCATTTCCAAAATCAAGCTCACTGATGACGCTGAAAACCATTTTGGACATATCTGGCCACTTTAGGATCGGTTCCAGGTTCTCCGGTGAAACCCGGAATATCCCCAATTCCAGAGTATTTTCAAGAATTTTATTAGAGTGGCAATATGGGTATCAAAATTCAGCATTTTCAAAATCAAGCTTATTGATGACGCTGAGAACCATTTTGGACATATCTGGTCATTTTGGGATCGGTTCCAGGTTCTCCGGTGAAACCCGGAATATCCCAACTACGGAGTATTTTCAAGAAATTTATTGGGGGAGCATTATGGGTATCCAAATTCAGCATTTATTGATGACGCTAAAGACCATTTTGGACATATCTGGCCACTTTGGGACCGGTTCCAGGTTCTCCAGTAGAACCCGGAATACCCCAATGCCAGAGTATTTTCAAGAATTTTATTGGATTGGCAATATTGGTATCAAAATTCAGCATTTCCAAATCAAGCTCATTGATTAAAATAAAAACTAAAAACTATTTTGGACATATCTGGCCACTTTGGGACCGGTTCCAGGTTCTCCAGTGGAACCCGGAACAACCCCAATTACGGAGCTTTTCCTAGATGGCAATATGGGTATCAAAATTCAGCATTTTCAAAATAAAGTTTTTGTTGACACTCAAATTATTTTTGGAATGATTTTGAAAATGCTAAATTTTGTTATGCGTATTGCCACTCCAATAAAATTCTTGAAATTGCTCTGTAATTGGGGATATTCCGGGTTTCACCGGAAAACCTGGAACCGGTCCCAAAATGGCCAGATATGTCCAAAATGGGTATTAGCGTCATCAATGAGTTTTATTTTGAAAATGCTGAATTTTGATACCCATATTGCCACTCTAATAAATTTCTTGAAAATACTCCGTAGTTCCACCGGAGAACCTGGAACCGGTTCCAAAGTGGCCAGATATGTTCAAAATAGTTTTTTGCGTCATCAATGAGCTTGATTTTGAAAATGCTGAATTTTGACACCCATATTGCCACTCTGATAAAATTCTTGAAAATACTGTAGAATTGGGGATATTCCGGGTTCCACCGGAGAATCTGGAACTGGTCCCAAAGTGGCCAGATATGTCCAAAATGGTTTTCAGCGTCATCAGTGAGCTTGACTTTGGAAATGCTGAATTTTGATACCCATATTGCCACTCCAATAAAATTCTTGAAAATACTCTGAATTGGGGATATTCCGGGTTCCACCGGAGAATCTGGAACCGGTCCCAAAGTGGCCAGATATGTCCAAAATGGTTTTCAGCGTCATCAGTGAGCTTGATTTTGAAAATGCTAAATTTTGATACCCATATTGCCACTCTAATAAAATTCTTGAAATTGCTCTGTAATTGGGGATATTCCGGGTTCCACCGGAAAACCTGGAACCGGTCCCGAAATGGCCAGATATGTCCAAAATGGTTTTCAGCGTCATCAATGAGTTTTATTTTGAAAATGCTGAATTTTGATACCCATATTGCCACTCTAATAAAATTCATGAAAATACTGTAGAATTGGGGATATTCCGGATTCCACCGGAGAACCTGGAATCGGTCCCAAAATGGCCAGAAGTATCCAAAAATGGTTTTAGCGTCATCAATGAGTTTTATTTTGAAAATGCTGAATTTTGATACCCATATTGCCACTCTTATAAATTTCTTGAAAATACTCCGTAGTTGGTATATTCCGGGTTCCACCGGAGAACCTGGAACCGGTCCCAAAGTGGCCAGATATGTCCAAAATGGTTTTCAGCGTCATCAATGAGCTTGATTTTGAAAATGCTGAATTTTGATACCCATATTGCCACTCTAATAAAATTCATGAAAATACTGTAGAATTGGGGATATTCCGGATTCCACCGGAGAACCTGGAACCGGTCCCAAAGTGGCCAGATATGTCCAAAATGGTTTTCAGCGTCATCAGTGAGCTTGATTTTGAAAATGCTGAATTTTGATACCCATATTGCCACCCTAATAAAATTTTTGAAAATACTCTGGAATTGAGGATATTTCGGGTTTCACCGGAGAACCTGGAACCGGTCCCAATGTGTCCAGATCGGTCCAATATGGTATTGGATATTATAATTGTACTGTAACTTGCATTATGATAAAATTTTAAACAAATTGTCATTCAACATTCGATCCAACATGCAAAACAACTAGAAAATAGAGGGCTAAAAAAAAGTTACCTGGTTGGTTTTGGGAATAACTTAGGGTAAGTGCCTCTGTTTTTGACTTTTCAAAAAGCAAAATAATCTAGAGATCTGTCCGCATCTTTTGCTTCTTGAATTTTGAAAATCCGTCCACAGGGAGCCGAGATACAGCTGTTTGAAGTTGGACTTCGCCTTTTTTCGCTTGCATGGTAGTTTAGGTGTTAAAAGGAGTAATAGTAATATTAGTAATAGTAATAGTAATTTTATTTGGCAACGATATCCTGTTAGTTAGACTTTTTATCAGGGCAAGGATGGAGTATAAAAATGCAAACTTTTTCATTGATAAGAAAGTCAAAGAATAACTACTACAGTGGTAACGCTTCCGCTTCGTAAGCGGTAGATCGGGGTTCAAATCCCGGCTCGGACCAACACAACTGGTGATCTTTTCCCTTCTGGAATCGATTGCTTAGTAAAGGAAAGGTAGTGTATCGTCACAAACTGGACCTTATCACGACACCTTAGGGAGGCGACCTATGGAATGTTAACATTAACCTTAACATGTTAACATTAAGTTGAGAATGAAACTGCCACTGAATCCGCTTTGTAAATGCCGGCCCCGATACTCTTCAAGGGTGTTCCCCTCAGGAACTGGGAAAGATTTACTTTTTAGTGGATTGATCTGAGATATTTTGAACTCGCTCGTCAATTACATTTGCTCTCAGCAGAAGCTAGAGAAAAAGCTGTTAGTTTTATCTCAAATTGAATTACACAAGCTCACTGAACGTCTCACAAAACTGCTCTCTACCAACTCACACGAAATCGGCAAAAGTTGCCCCAACCCCTCTTCGATTTGCGTGAAACTTTGTTCTAAGGGGTAACTTTTGTCCCTGATCACGAATCCGAGGTTCGTTTTTTTTGTATCTTGTGACGGAAGGGCGGTACGACCCCTTCCATTTTTGAACATGCGAAAAAAGTGGTGTTTTTCAATAATTTGCAGCCTGCAACGGTGATGAGATAGAAATTTGGTGTCAAAGGGACTTTTATGTGAAATTAGGCGCCTGATTTTATGGCGTACTCAGAATTCCGAAAAAACGGAATATTATTGCGCGTCATTATCGTGTGAGCATTAGCGCCGAGAAGATGAATTTTTGTGGTTTTCTTTTTTGTGCTGTATTCGTGGTCGTATTCATGTTGAATTCTGTGGTAGGTACGAAGTCGCATGTTTAGATTCTTGTGTCTCTATTGTTTTATTTGTGGTTCCATGAGGAGTATTAGTTTTACGATAATTTTATTTTTTTCACAGCTTCCTGGAATTATTTTAAATTAAATGTCTACATGTTTATTTATCTACTCACTATATAATTTATTTAAATGTTCATATATATGATCAAATTGCTTAATATTAACGAAACATTCTAAAATAGCATGGAAACCATCTGGAGCATTTATATTTTAAATTACTGCCATTTTTTCACAGCTTCCTGGAATCATCTTGTTTATATTTATTATATTTATCATATTTATTATATTTATTCTATATACTATATTTATTATCTTTATTATTTATCATTATTACAAAACTATATGCTTATTAGATAATACACTAAAGACTAACATTTACACTTACAAACATCCAAATCATGTAATACATTACGCATTCAACCATTTTCATCGGCCCAATGAAATTCCTCTAACCCTCATTCCAAACCTCCCATAAATATTCCGTTCGCTTTTAAAAGTCGCATGGGTTCCCTGCACTTTTGCCACTAGTGAACAACAAAAACATCCCCTCCCACATCCCCACGGGACTGTATGGGCGTAGCCTTGGAGCACAGTGTGGAAATTTACGTTCTTAGATATTCTTGGTTGTACCGGGCAGCAATCAAATTGTCTAAGAATATTGAATTGACCATTGAGGCACCCCCTACAGCGTGGTGCAGACCCGTTATGCTATGCTATGCTACTCAGAATTCCAAAAAAAAACGTATTTTTCATCGAAAAAAAACACTAAAAAAGTTTTGAAAATTCTCCAATTTTCCGTTACTCGACTGTAAAACATTTTGGAACATGTCATTTTAAACGAAATTTAATGTACTTTTCAAATCTGGAGTAACATTTGAAAAGGGCGCATAAGCATTTGGACAACTGCACCTATTTTTTTAATTTCCCAGGCAATAGGCAACTATTTTACAAAACCCATAGTGTTAAATGGTAGCTGGGGAGGTCAGCTATTGCTTCCCATTTCGAATTTTGAGAAAAAGTTACCTAAAGCTTGAGAAAGAGCAAAATAGTTCAAACTGTCAAAATGCTTATCCGCCCTTTTTCGTGTTGCTCCAGAAATCTACATTGATCCCGAAGGGTCATTTTTTCATTTAGAACAAAAATATTTCATTTCAAAATTTCGTGATTTTCTTACTTTGTAGGGTTATTTTTTAGAATGTTATAATGTTCTACCAAGTTGTAGAGCACACAATTATAAAATTTTTGATATATATGTTACGAACAGAGTGTTGGTGCAATACGGCTAGGGGTGCCAGGCCGTAACTTATATACATAAAGGGTTTGCATAAAAACATCACAACAAAATATTGTTGTCTACCCATAGTTGCTACTCTGTTATTGACCAGGACCTCCAAGAATTGCTCCATGGACCACAGATGAAGAGTAGGAACCAATCATAACCACTTTGCAACTTTCTTCTTTTTCCCTATTATGCTAGCCAATCACAGCGCCGGCCACAACCAGTGGTAAGATCACGGGAAAGTGGATAGAAACTTTGGTCCGATACTTGAGTAATGAAGACCGCTAGATCAGCTGCGTCTTCGACAAAGTATCACGGGAGATTTGAGGGGGTTAGTAAGATGTATGTGAAGCCAGGATTCACCGTGGTAGGTGATGTGGCCGGTCAAAGTTATTTATAGTCCCTAGTTCTTCGTATGTTCTTAACAATCAAACGCTCGGGTAGTCATTTAACCCCTATTTTTTCTTAAAAATATCATAACTTTTGGTAGAATTGACCAATTTGGATGCTTTCGGTTGCAAATGATCCAGATTGAACTGTCAGATGGAGGACAAATATGGTCCACTATTACCGGAAATATTCCGGATTTCGTTGGGGTACCTCGTCCCTCCTATTTAGGGTTCAAGTCAATATAACAATAACTTTTTCACAGAACAATGTCGGAAATAATGCAAAACTTTAAAGCATCATCCTCATCACCACATCATATTTAACTAAATCTACACTTTAGATACTTTACTTTTCATATCGCAAATTATATAAATTTAAGTGATTTCCAAAAATTCACTTTTTACCGGAAAATCAAAAAAAAATATTTTTTCGATTTTTTTTCAAAATAAACCACTAAAGTGTAATGAAAATCGAATTCCAATTATATCAAGCATGTTTGTGCGTCAAAAATATTTAGATTTTCTTATGAAAAAACGATTTATTCTGCTGAAGATTTTTTTGTCGATATGTCTAACATATTTTGAAAAATCAAAACAACTAGACTGGTGTGAAATGCATTTTAAAACACTTGCTTTATTTAAATGTTGAAAGCACAGCCTGTAATTTCATGTTACACACATTTGTTTAACACCTTTTTCCTGGAATATAATCAGAGTCGAAGGATATAAACTTCAAGACTTATTTGCAACAGCCTATTTCAAAATCTATTAGGAAAAGTGAGGAGACTTCGTATCGCACATAACTCTCTTAATTTCTCACAAAACTATGAACTTTTTGCATTAATGAAAGCTAAAACATTCAACTATGTTTAGCTGATAAGGGTATTTAAACAGATGAACTGTTCGAGTCATGCTAAGCGCTATTGAAAAAAATTTTAAATCAGCATTTTCAAAATGTTAGGGGTAACTTGATCCCCCTTTCAACATTTTGAAGAAATCATAAGCAAAATGTTTCTTAATTATCCAAACTTTTGATGTTCTATAAGTTACATCAATTTCACATGAAGCCTGAACATTTGTGTTCAAAATATATCAAGTTTAATATGTAAAATAGTTGGTAATTTGTGTTTTTCAAAACATCTGAAAAATGGTTCAAACTGCAGTGAGTCATCTACAACTATATTAAAGGAAACGAAAAACTAACCCAATTAAATAAGCTTGAGGCTGATTCCTGTAACTGTTAAAATGCAAGATTCAAGTCTTCCTAATTGCACTTATTTTAAACAATTGGTTGTAAAAATAATATGACGATAAATTTAACGGAAAATGCGTGAGGGTTTCGAAGTTGATAAGTTTATCAAACAATTCAGGCATAAAAATATTTTTTTGAAATAAATTATAAATGTTGATTATTCACATTAAAACAAAGGAAAGAGATCTCTTGGAGGATTAGTTTTTGCAAATATGGTTTTTTGTAAATATGAAACTACTTTTAACTAAAAAAAATTTCGTTGTCTAATTTTCGATTGTTAAGCATAGGTTTGACCCCTAAACAACGCTAAAATTATTTAGAATTTTTAAATCCAAGATGGTGGCCAAAATGGTGGTGAAGTAATAATGAGAAAATGCATTAAATTTTATAAAAGGCAACCAACAACTCAAATTCGACTAAAATGGGGTCGTAGAACTCAAATTTAATGTTAAAAACAAGAAAATAAAAAAATACGAAAGAAAAATATTTTTTGTTCGTGATTCGATTATCCGAAGTCCCATACAAACCTTCAGATAATCGAACTTCGGATAATCGAAACTTCGGATAATCGAGTCTGGACTGTACTTATTTTTGCCTGAGGAATCGAATCACAGGATATCCCTGATGTGAATTATTTTATTGTCACCCTACTGGTCACTTATCCTGAATTACTTGAAGTTTGAGCAAGTAATTCTGTCATTCTAGATCAACCCAGTAATGCCGGAGAAATCCTGGTAAATGCATGATTATTTTTTGTGGAAATAAACTACAGGAAACCCTTTTATTAATCTATCTCTCTACAGAAATACGTTACAAGGAACTTAAAAATAGATGAACAAAGTTTTGTAAAGCTAAAAAACAAGAAGAAGAAAAAAATATTAACTAAAAATAAAATTGTCATTCATGTATATTTAAATCACGGCAAAAAAAACTGAAATAAAAATCAGCTAAAAGAAGAAGAAAAAAACATCCCAGGTGCATCTACGATCGACCCTCCCGGCCCGGCACCGTGCAATATCGATTCCGAACCCCAATTAAACACGCCACCACATCGTATGATCTGCTAATTATGGTCCTTTTTTTCACTTCGTTTGTACTTTCCCCCGCAGTTAAAATGCTTTCCCTCCGTGGTTTCCATGGTTTCGGTGGGTGGTAAACATAGCATGCCGCCAAACACAGCTGGCCAGGCCGGGACTTGCATGGCTGAAGCGGAAACATTGCAAAAATACACCCCGGCATTCATTGCATTGGCAGTCAGTCTCCCTCACTACTCGCAAAGGGGCAGAACATCAGAGACTCCTTCAATGGATTAACCCCGTGCCGCTCCGCTCTACCTCGGGTGTGATGGAAGGCCAACTTTTCTGACGAGCGGAAGAAGCCCAGCCATGTGGAACATTTTCTCAACTGTGTTCTGCACTAACTGACTGGGTGTGCTGTTGCTACTGTTTTGTGCCATTGCATTTGCTTGTACTATTACAGTGAGATAGGGTATTTTTAAACAAAGGGTATGCGGTGACAGGATTTGTGAAAATTAAAATATTCATAAGTTGAGATATATGCAAATTGTTATTAACTTAATAAAAAAAAAACTGTGTTATAATATTTGAGAATCACAATAATTCAATGGTTCTCAACAAAAAAATATAACTTACTAAATATTAACATTATTTAAAACCTGGGTGCTGAATAGTGGTTCGCAAAACGGCCTCAATTTTGAACTGTCAAAGTGAAACCAATTTACTGTTCGCCAAAATTAGAAAGTATTGTGATAGATCTTTAAAAAAAATATTTTTGCCATAGGTTGCTTTTGAGGACCTGGGGTGAAGTCAAGAAACCTTAAGAAAGTTGAAGGTGAGATCGTATTTTTTTAAAATAATTATGAATTGAAGTTGTTTATGGAGTCGACGCGGTTGTATCCATCCAGAAGCTGTCTTTATTGTATGATTCCGTTTGATACCCTGGTTTAGTGAAAATCCTTTCTGTTTGTTGGATCAGCTTCGCTAGAATTAGCGATGTCTTTTCGTTGGATCAGGAAGAGCTGCAGTATTCTAAAATCAGCCAGGGAATTTATCTGCGACATTGCAGAATTACGCTCTTGTCGCAGTTCTTCGTCACCCTCTTCTAACCGAACGAAACGTGACAATTTTCCAGAAAAAATGTAAAAAACTAGACAAAATAAAACATATACAACTAATTATAAAACAGCTCATTTACCAGTAAGAAAAAAGTCATGCTTGTGCTTGAACATCCTCCTACTTAGTAAATGTAAACAAAGTGGGATCATTCGAAAATCACGTAACGCATTCTCTCTATTCATCACCCAGTTTAAAACTAACGCAATTTTGATTTCAGTCTTGAGCACTATCTTTCAAAATTAAAAAATATGTTTGGATGTTATAAACATCATCTTTGGTGCAACAGTAAACAAAACCATTTTACGAAATCATGATTTTTTCAAAAAATCAATTTTAGATGAAATATGAAACTTTTAATTTTTGAAAGATTTTTTTATTGCGTTCATGAATTTTAAATTAATGATTATTTGGTTATTATTATTCACAATTTTTAAATTTTCACATTTGAAAAAATTAAAATCAATCAAAAAAATATTTTTTTCACTTTTGTTTATTTACAAATTTTCCAAATAAAAATATAACTTTAATTACAAATCATTTTGAAAAGGCACTTATTAGCTTAAATCTTTAAGCTTTTTTCAAAATTTTAATATGTTTATCCTAAAGATCAGAAAGTTTACAAAAAAAAATTTCGATGTAATATATATCAAGAAATCTTTAGCTGAAAATATTTAGCAAATAAGTTAACACTTTCATTAATTAATTAGTTTAAGAAATATCGTAACCTTTTTTAAATAATTTTCAGAAATACTTTTCCTTCAATTTTTTTTTTTGAAATGTGAAATAATTAAATTATTTCAGGGAAATATAATGCTGTGATTAAAATAATTACAAAATGATTCTAAACGCAGGGGAATTCATTTTAAATTGATTTCCTCTGTTTTTCAAGCCAAATTTGAAGGGGGTAGGTGTGGTGAAAAAAACTTTCAAAAATATTTTCAACAGCCTAATTAAAAAAACTCAAAACGTAAAAATCATAAGGATCAATATCTTTCAAAAATTTGGCAAAAAAATAATTTTAAAATTTTACAATTGCTGTAAAAATATTAATATTGAAATCGTGATTCGGATAAGAAAAAATATAAGGTATCATTTTTTTGCTTATTTAAAAGTGGTTAAGGCATCTGTTGTGTGATTTTAATAATTCAAGAAGCAAAAGATGCGAACAGATGTCTAAATAATTTTTATTTTTATGAAAAGTCAAAAACAGAGGCATTTACTCAAAGTTATTCCCAAAACCAACCAAGCAATTTTTTTTTCAAACCACCATTCTCTATTTGTTTTGCATGTTGGTTCGAATGTTGGATAATAATCTGTCTCAAATTTTATCAACTGAGTCAAAATTCAACACAAAAAAAGATAGTTATATTCATTAGGGAATGGTGACCGATTTTGTGTCAAAAAATTGTGTGATATGTATTACATCAGGTTCACATTAAAAACAATTTTAAAGATAAAATTGTTCAAAAAAAGAAACAATATTCAACCAACCATATTTTCAATATTCCAAAATTCAATTTTCTCTGTGTTAAAGAACTTTTTTCAAAGAATTCCATGTGCTAAGAAAAAAAATA
The DNA here is from genome assembly GCF_015732765.1 of Culex quinquefasciatus. Classification (NCBI taxonomy): domain Eukaryota; kingdom Metazoa; phylum Arthropoda; class Insecta; order Diptera; family Culicidae; genus Culex; species Culex quinquefasciatus. Next base: position 150,094,292 of record NC_051862.1, on the reverse strand, counting down.
TTAAAGATTTAGAAAAAAACACGATAGATTGAATTGAATAAGACTCTAGATCTCTTTCTAACAGACACAATACAGTTCGTAACAATAATGTTATGCTACCCAAATTTACGCTACATTACCTATCATGATAAAAGCAAACATTGACCATCGTTGCAATAAATGGTTCAATGCCGTTTTAAACTCCTACTATTCCTTTTGTTGTTGTGTTAATACTCTCTTTCTCCCTCTCTGTTGTCGTTCCCTCGCCGGCTTGCTCTTGAAAATGTTAATTGGCACAAAAAAAAAAACACTGTCATAGGAAAAAACCAAGAGAGCCAATTCTGCGGAGCTCAATTTGGCCCCCCGAAAACTTCTCTCTCTCTGGTTATTTGTTTTTATTGTGCCGATGCTGGTGTTGGTTGTGGCATCCTGAACATTGTGGTTCCTAAATATTAGTGTAGTTTAGGTAAACCGCTGGAAGCGTGTAGAACTGCGAGTGTAGTAGTGCGCAGCTGGCGTGAAGGAAGTGAGTCAGAGTTGGACCAATAAAGATGGAGCATCTGTCTCCCGTTTGTATTATAAATAATAAAGTTTTAATATTGGATTAAACTCCAGAATATCACATTGGCGATCCTGCCATGTTGATAAATTGTAATATTGTGAGTAAAGTCTGGATAATTAAAAAAAGTGGAAAAACTCGATTCTTTGAGTGTGAAGAAAGAGACGCAGTGGCATTTTCGCGCAGCAGGACGGCATCGTAGCGACGATGGCGGCGGCAGCCGAGCATTGCCATAACGAGACAGCGGGCCTGATGGAGTTCGGTGAGCATGATCCGGTTGTTTAGTTAATGTGAGGCGAGCGTGTGTGTGTTTGTGTGTATGGCAACGTGCGCGGCCTCCTGAGTTGATGTGTGTCTTCCCACCCTCCCATGACGGGACAAAAGCACACGAGGCCGTAGTTCTCCTTTTTCAATTCCCCCGCGCTGCGCCTTGTGACCAAGCTGCGCTTATTTTCTGCATTCGTTGCGTCATGCAGGAGTCACAGCAATCGTTGATTTCGCGTTTGGCGGCCATCCGCGGATTCGTCGACGCACACTAATCTGGTCCGCGGAGTGAATGTTTTCGTATGTGTGCTGCACGGACAGCACACTCGAGGAGTTTTGTTTACATCATGCACGATAAAGGGGTTCTGATTAAAAGTGTCAATAATATTGATCCTTGCACTTGAAACTTGAAACTTGAATTATGCCCGCACTTTTCTCTCGCACTTTTGACAACAAGAATTCCAAAACTAGGCAACCAGTAGTTGTTTAGTTACATTTCCTGTCGCAGTTTCCACCAAACTGAACATTCGCATTTTTAAATTGCGATTGACAAGAGAGAAATAAAAAGTTATATAGACTGACTTTTTGATTTTTTTTTTTTTGCTGCGTTGTTTTTTCATTGAAAATTCTGAGATCCGGATTGAAAACGCGAGAATGAGGTTAGATTGCTAATTTTGAAAATCATTCCAATTATCATTTTTCAAGCAGAGCTTTGCTTTTATGGTAGAAGTGACTTTGAACAAATATTTGTTGACTTGGATAATCTACATTCTCAATTGATTAGTTAGGTTTTGGTTGATTAAATCATTCCCTTATTTTGAATCACAAAAATATTTTCGTTATATCAATTAAGCTATTTATTTTCTTACCTGAAAATGGTATAATTTGCTACCAATGTCGATTTTATGATGAAATAAAACAATTTCAAATTTCAAATCAATTTATTCGCTGTGGGTTATAATGAAAACATCACCCCAAGTTTCAGCGCCTTCTAGTGGGGGATATTTTTTTTGATGTTTGATTGCCTATAGTGCGATCGATAGCAATAATTTAGTGCGAAGTCCAAGCTAGTGGGAATTGCGCAATAACATTACCCTAACTTGGGTGAGCGGAAGGGCGATGTTTACTTTATACACGGTGCCGAGTGTTAATAGGAATTTTAGTTGATGTTTAGCTACTGTACTTATAACAAAAAAAAAAAAAAGCTGTACAGCCAAGAGTGACTTTAGGATAGATTTTTTTCGAAGACAGTTGGAAAGAACCAACTAAAAATGTCAAAGATAACTAGCGTTTAGCCTGTGGATAATAACTGTAAGGACGGGGATGTTTTGGCTGTGTGCTGATCGGAGGCTTAGTGCCTGGGGGATGTGCCGAAGAGTGGCTTAGTGTCGTTGATTCACTCATGCCTGGAGGAGAGATGGCTTGTGGATGATAACATGGAAGCTTGGTGAAGAGGAGGCTTGAGGATGGCGTAGAGTTGGCTTGTGATGATTCAGGGTTAGTGTATAATCATTGGATTTAGAAATACATACTGTAACTTAAGTATTCTAAACCAGTTGAAAAAAAATTGGCCGGTTTAGTTTCGTAAGGTCTGGTTTGTACCCATATGTACCCATTGAAAATATATTAAGTTCGGTAAAGTGCTTTTAAATTTATAAAATAAAAATTGTTAATTTTCAGATATCCTCAATAGTTCTTGTCTAGGTTTTTGCTCAGACAATGTGAGTCATAACCTATTTGCTTTGTTGCGTTTGTTGTTTAATAGTTCGGCAGATATTTACGAATATACATAACATGAAAAGATAATGTTTATAAGTGCATAAATAATTGCTTGTTGAACCGAGAAACAAATTTTCAAAATAAAATAAATTTTCATATTAAACTGAATGCAATTGCGTTTTTGGGAGAATTTCTAACGGTTATATTAATAAAGCCAACTATTAAACATTAATTTGAGAAATAATAACGACATGAAAGTAATACCGATGCTACTGTTAACATGCATGATATTAAAAAAAAGTAAGAGAAAAGAGATGGAATGTGCAAAGATTAAAAATTGAATGAATGAAATTGAAGATTTGAGGGCATAGATAAAGAGATAAAAATAACTGCTACAAAAGAGTTCCAGAAAAGTTGAGTCGGGTTTAGCCCAAGGCCAACTGCTGCAATAGATTGAGTCGGGTTTAGCCCAAGGCCAATCGTCCGGAATAGTTGAGTCGGGTTTAGCCCAAGGCCAACTGCAGCAAAAGAGTTCCAGAAAAGTTGAGTCGGGTGTAGCCCAAGGCCAACTGCTGCAATAGATTGAGTCGGGTTTAGCCCAAGGCCAATCGTCCGGAATAGTTGAGTCGGGTTTAGCCCAAGGCCAACTGCAGCAAAAGAGTTCCCGAAAAGTTGAGTCGGGTTTAGCCCAAGGCCAACTGCTGCAATAGATTGAGTCGGGTTTAGCCCAAGGCCAATCGTCCGGAAAAGTTGAGTCGGGTTTAGCCCAAGGCCAATCGTCCGGAAAAGTTGAGTCGGGTTTAGCCCAAGGCCAACTGCAGCAAAAGAGTTCCAGAAAAGTTGAGTCGGGTTTAGCCCAAGGCCAACTGCTGCAAGAGATTGAGTCGGGTTTAGCCCAAGGCCAATCGTCCGGAAAAGTTGAGTCGGGTTTAGCCCAAGGCCAACTGCAGCAAAAGAGTTCCTGAAAAGTTGAGTCGGGTTTAGCCCAAGGCCAACTGCTGCAAGAGATTGAGTCGGGTTTAGCCCAAGGCCAATCGTCCGGAAAAGTTGAGTCGGGTTTAGCCCAAGGCCAACTGCAGCAAAAGAGTTCATAAAAAGTTGAGTCGGGTTTAGCCCAAGGCCAACAGCTGCAAAAGAGTTTCTGAATGTTGAGTGGCATTTAGACCTAGAGAGTTGCTGAAAATTTTAGTAAAATTTGATCCGAAGCTAGCTGCAGTTACCGAAGAAGTCGAGTTGAGTTATTTTAATGAGAAGTATATTGCTACTGTGAGGGCAGAAGTCGGCAATAGAATAGATAATATCAGGCAAGAAATTAAACAAAAAAAAACAAAGAAGAACCGGGAAGAACTATAATCTTTAACCATTCGAATTAAAAACAGACGCAGTCTGTCCAAAGAATGTTGCTAATAAGTCTTAGGTAAATGCTTCAATGTAATGAGTCAATATTAATGGATACAGTAATTCTAAAACAAACGAAAATGTATCGCAAAAATTTAAGTGGCCAGCCTTACTGAGTAATGTCTACCGCAGAAAGGATTCGCTGAACAGTTCACATTTCAGAATTTACCGCGAAGGATGGGGCACTATTGCCTGCACAGAACTCACCAAAAATAATAATGAAGCTTATAACAAATATAGCAACACAATGGATTACACATTGATAAGTCCCACTATAGAAAAAACGGTTCTACATACAAATATTATCCAAACAAGGTTTCATTGTATTTAGATTTTAAGCAGGGATCTATGTAGTCAACGTATGTTTGACGAATAAATAAATAAAGAACAAGTATAATATATTACTACAGTTAAACACACATATAAAAATATAAGGAGAGAATGTACAAGATACGAAATTCGAGATAGCGGGCGACGAATGTTCGCTAATCAATTTCATAGGAAGATTCCAGCGATTTCAGTTTATAAAAACGATTTTCATCTGAAGCCAAGTGATAAAAAGCTCAATAGGCGAAGAGCAATCAAGGTTATGTAAAAGATTTAAATAATATAATTTGAATATAAGTAGAATATAATTTGTAAAAGTAGTGGATGGAAATAGGACTGAGTTCTTAACAAACTAAACATATTTACTTTAACCCTTGGATGAAGTATTGTTCTGAAATTTATGTTATTTAACAATGCTTTTGAATAATGTCATTCAAGCCTTGTGTAAACCCTAAACAAATTTCATCCAATTTATTGCATTGTTTTAGCATTATTTGTGTACAGTTACTATCCTTAGCTGAGATATAGACTACCTTTCAACGGATAATACATTCAAAGTTAAGCACCCCTAGCGTAAATCTATCGCAGGAAAAAGAAACCTCCGAATAGCCAATAGAAGGGGGATAGTTCGATGAAAAGAGTATTCTTATATCACAGTTTAAATAACTGTAAAGAAGGAAGTTCACTGAAGTTTATACCATAATGACATGACACACGTCTGTCATAAACACATTAATTTTAGTTAGGAGAGGAAGCCTTATACAGTTTTCAGTCAAATTGATGTTATATTGATACGGTTAAATATGTTACAAAGAGGTTTATGATTTCCTATATGCATGATATAGGGGAAATATGCCCATTCTAATCACTCTAAGCCGTTCGACCAATTCTCATCACTTTTCCGTTTTCCGCTATTAAATCAACATTTTCAGATGTTTCAACAGTGGAGAGTTGGTTGCTCACTTTTATTTGAGCTATTCATTACTTTGGAACAGTCAAAAACACTTTATGAAAGCTGTAATTCATGAACAAAGTGCTGATAGGCCGATAATAGAAATAGGCTGAGAAAGGGTATAGTTCCCTACGTGGTTTTCATTTTTTTATTTTACTTTTCAGAGCTTGGTATACTGCTGATTTTTGTTTTTTTATTCATTTTTCCTTATTTTAGTTGACTCGGAGGAAGACAGGAAAGTTGGACGATCAATGATTACGCAAAGAAGGGAACTGGATCCGCATCACTGGCATCGTTGGTATCGGCTGGTATCAGCATCATTGGTATCGGCAGCCTAAGCCGATAGCCTTTGTTCTATGGGAAGGACACTTCACCAGGCGTTGCAAAACTTGAGACGAGAAGCGGCAGAAAGGATTTTAGTTAAACATTAACTTTATTGTTTCGTTAGTGTACTTATTATAACTTTCAATTTGGCAAGGGGAGGATGTGGCATCCTGAACATTGTGGTTCCTAAATATTAGTGTAGTTTAGGTAAACCGCTGGAAGCGTGTAGAACTGCGAGTGTAGTAGTGCGCAGCTGGCGTGAAGGAAGTGAGTCAGAGTTGGACCAATAAAGATGGAGCATCTGTCTCCCGTTTGTATTATAAATAATAAAGTTTTAATATTGGATTAAACTCCAGAATATCACATTGGTGTCGGCTGGAAAAGAGCCCCAAACAAAAAGGTTTCCCACCCTAGAAAACACTCCCAGAATGGAGCTGAATGAGAGAGAGAGGGAGAGTGTTGAATGAGTCTGAGATCGCGAGCATTGAGTGAGTGGAAAATGCGTGGAAATCGGCCAAATTTTCCAGGTAGAGGTGCTGGGAAATTTTATTTCAGATTTTTTGTAATTTTTACTAAATATTGTTTGAATTTAATAACTCAGGTTGTTGGTAACTAGTTCATACAAGTTAAAGTTTTTCATTTTCTATACCAAATTAACCAGACTTATTGCTTTTTCGGCGGTTTAAAATTATTTTATTTTAAACGTTCTAACTTTATGATAAAAAAAAATCTAGCAAGGCGATCTTTTGCATGAAAATTATTTAAGGAAGTAATAGACTATAACAAACAAACAAACTCGCACTTTTTCGTGTTTGACAGTTTGCCAAACTCCCAAACAAAGCAAAATGTATGCAGGCTGACGTTTCTGCAAACAAATGCAAGCAAACTGTAAAAAAGTTTGAGCTTGTTTGTTTCTGTGTTTACACGCAGAAAAATAAGGCATATTTAAATCAACAAAACGTTTTGTTGATTTGAAAATCATGATTTTTGTTGAATCAACGCTAAACGTCAAAGCAACTTTTTCAAAACAACAAAAGATTTTTGTGGTATTGAGAAAATAAAGGTTTGTTTCAACGCAAAATCGGCGTTGATTATATTCAACAAAAAAATTGTTGAATCAAACCTCGTACAGGCTATATACAAAATATTTTTCTGCGTGTATCATAGTCTAATACCTCCTTTAGGTATGCTCTTGAAAAAATATCTCAGCTGTCCATCTACAAAACATGAATAAAAAAAAGTTTGTTATAGTTTTCCTATGATTTTGAATCATTTTTTGATGGTAAGCTAAAAAAACATTTTATTTTATAATTTTTTTTTTGTTTTCTTTTTGATAAGAAACCGAAAGAAAATGCTTCTAAACGATTTTTTAAGGTTAACAATCGGTGACAAATACTTTATTCATATTTTTTACCCTTAGCTTTATTTCTTGTGTTCTTTTGACATACATTAATATTTTAAAGAAAATAAACTATATCAAATTATGCAATCCATCCAAATATCAACTCATTGACCATCCCAAATCAAACCAAATCAATGACCAACTCCAATTTCAACATCCGCTCGCAACATTACGCACATCAGAAATTCTCAGAGAGAGAGATGCCCCTCTCTCTCTCGCGGGCACAAACCACATCCAAAACACGAGGTAAGCGAAAAAGCTCTCCTTCGTTCCAGCAAACTCCCCTTGCTCATATGACTAATGCGAATGTCCTCCCCACCCCATCGAGTGCCGCCCTGCCGCATGGCACAATAGCAGAGAAAAATAAAAACCTTTTGTCGGTGTTGCCGGCAGCAGGGCGATCGTCATCCAGGTCTCATCAGCTGCTTCTGCTTGGATGGCGGTCTCTGTAAAAATGCACAAACTTTTAAAAAATAGTGTAGTATTTTTGAGAATTCGACAGCGGTTTACAAAGCAGTAGATCATTGACTAATACGCGTTACATTTTTTGCCGTTAAAAAAATGAATTTAAATTCAAAATTACCTCCCTCAGTCACGAGTCACGAAGTTTAAAAAAAAGACACCGCACAATAATTTTTTTTTTTTCAAAAGGTCCAATAAACTTTTTTCTTTTTGGGTGTTTTTTAATACCCCTGACTCAAGGCGGTTTAAAAAACATAGTATAGGTCATCGCTGAAATTTTCAAGTTATCGCAGTTTTGGTGAAAAAAGTCGTTTTATTTGCCGTTTTCGTCATTTTCCCAATTGAGCGCGTGGCGCGTCGAAAAACCCAGTTTTTATTTTTTTTAAAGTATCTAAGATAATTGAAAACATAACATCACAATTTTTTGATATGTAATGTAAAATTTTCCGAGGAATCAGATAAAAATAATTTCAGACAACATCACCATTTTTTGATATGTTTTGTAAAATTTTCCGAGGAATCAGGTAACAATATTTTCAGACATAGGCTCTTTGGTCCCGAGACATTCAAAACAGCATTTCAAGTTTTCATACGACCTTTTCAAATGTTAAGCTAGATTTTTGAAACTTCTTACTATTTTTCCCAAATAGTCAAACTAATTTGCGTCTAAGACAGCTATATTCGGATTGAATGGCGCGGAGATATGATTTTCTGAAAAAAGTGGTTTTTGGGAAAAAAATACGAGAATGACCAGTTTTTGGACCACCCTAACACGACGTAGGTCCTAATGTCCAAACAAAAAAATCATATCAAATTATTCGCTCTACAGCATTGCCTTAACGTTCTCGATTGCGAGATACCTACTCGAAACTAAGTGTCCGAAGGCTTGATTGTTGAGGCAATTGCAAACCTCTTTTTACACCTTAGCCTCCATCCACCCCGGGATTCGTACTGACGACATTTGGATTGTGAGTCAAAATGCCTACCAGCGACTCCACCGAGGCAGGATTCAGGGAGATGACCTAACCCTTTCGGTAAACATTAATTTCCCCATCCGACGGTAGGCGTGGTTAGACAAATCTCTGTTAAAGGCAACCACGCTTACCCCTACACCACGGGCCCGGTTATAGTGCTTACACCTCATGTTTTTTTAATTGCTAAACAATGTTCATAAACCACGGTGACACTTTTATCAAACCAGAGCCCAATCTGAAGGTCGTCAGTTCGAATCCCTTAGTGCAGCGATTCTCAACGGGGGTACCGGGCCTACTTGATTTACATGGCAGGGGGTACCGGTCTAGAAGAAGGTTGAGAATCGCTGCCTTAGTGGATGAGAGCTAGTTGTAAAAAGAGGCTTGGATTGCTTCACCGTGTCAAGCCTTCGGACACCTAGTTTCGAGTAGGAATCTTGTAATAGAGACCGCCAAGGCCAAACTAGGTATAGAACGAACAATTTGATTTGTAAAAGAAGATTCTATGACAATTTCCGGAATTCCATTTCCCGGAATGGACGTTTTCCGGAATGGACGTTTTCCGGAACGGACGTTATCCGGAATGGACATTATCCGGAACGGACGTTATCCGGAATGTAATTTCCCGGAATGGACGTTTCCCGGAATGGACATTTCCCGGAAAATTAGTTTTTTTATATTACCTTGGAATCTTGCCTACTCGCTTACTTGTGGTTAAGAATTATTTAGTTTGTACCCCATTGGTTTGACCTAGTCACATTGAAGGAACTCGATATTTTGACAACAATATGAATGCTAAATACATAAATGATAAAAAGAAAGTGAAATGTTCGGGCACTAACAATAGATGCCAGCGTTGACTATTGAATCAATACTTTATCAACAACCACCAGATGTAACAATGTAGATCGATAGATATTAGACAAACACTAGATGTTTTTAATATTCTTTCAATGTGTTGTTATGTAAGAATTTGTCCTTCTTTTGTTAGTCAGTTGACTTTTGTGAATAAATACTACCAATTTTTAGTTGGTATTCAAAGAAGGGCAAACCTCAAGAAAATAAAAAGCTTTTCAGAAATTCAATACATAATGTGTACTTTTTTGAGGTTTTCCCTTCTTTAAAAATACGCGATCTTTCATCAAAGTAATGGGATTTTATATCAAAATTATCCCTTCTCATGTTAATTCAACTAAATTTTACCTAGTTTTTCTTTAAAGACTTCTGCACTATAAAGCAGAGTCCGGGAACCGTGGTGTAGGGGCAATCGAAGTTGCCTCTCACCCATTCGGCCTGGGTTCGATTCTAGACGGTCCCGGTGGTGGCATTTTCAAGACGAGATTTGTCTGATCATGCCTTCCGTCGGACGGGGAAGTAAATGTTTGCCCCGGTCTAACCTAGAGGTTAGATCGATAGCTCAGTTCAGTTGTAAGAGTCGTCTCTCTGGGTTCTGTCTCGGTTTAGTCGCTGGTAGGCAGTTGAACTCAGAATCCAAAAGTCGTCAGTTCGAATCCCGGGGTGGATGGAAGCTCAGGTGTAAAACGAGGGGCAATTGCCTCAACAATCTAGCCTTTGGACACCTAGTTTCGAGTAGAAATCTCGCAATCGAGATTTGAAGTACTTTACTAAACTTTATAATTTTCAATAGTGACTGATGGGATCCCATGACGGTTCGAATGAGACCAATACGGTCCAAATCGGTTCAGCCAGTGCCGAGATAATCCAGTGCAATTTTTTTTGATCAACATCCCACCACACACACAGACATTTGCTCAGAATGTGATTCTGAGTCGATAAGTATACATGAAGGTGGGTCTAGGAGGTCAAAATAAGAATTTCGTTTTTCGAGTGATTTTATAGCCTTTCCTCAGTAAGGTGAGGAAGGCAAAAAAAGCTTTCAGAAAATCAATGTATAATGTGTGATTTCTTCAGGTTCTCCCTTCTTTAAAAATACACGATCTTTAATCGATGTGATCGATTTTCGTGTAAGAGATTTCCCTCCTTGTGTTAATCAGTTGACTTTTGTGACTAAATTCTACCAAATTTTATTATAAAGCAGAATGACTATTTTCAAAGAAGGGAAAACCTCTAGAAAATAAAAAAAGCATTTCAGAAAATCAATGTATAATGTGTACTTCCTTGAGGTTTTTCATTATTTAAAAATACACTCAAGCTATTTATTTTCTTGACAGGACACATTACACATTGATTTTCTTAAAAGCTTATTTTTTCTTGAGGTTTTACCTTCTTTGAAAATAACCATTCTGCTTTTTAGTCAAAGGGCAATTCACTTCTGATATTGCACCAATATGAAGCCAATATTGGAGTCGATACGGTGTGCAGCCAAGGAATACTGAGCGAGTATTATGCGCATATGATATTCACGCTGATATTTGGGTGGATATGACCTCAAATACGAAGAATATGGTGTCTATATCGTCAATACGGTATGTAGACAATGAGAATATCAAGTGCGTATGATACACGTATGCAGTATACTCGAAGTGATTAACCCCTAGTTTTTAGTAAAAATTGGTAGAATTTATTCACATAAGTCAACTGACTAACAAAAGAAGGACAAATTCTTACATAACAACACATTGAAAGAATATTGAAAACATCTAGTGTTTGTCTAATATCTATCGACCTACATTGTTACATCTCGTGGTTGTTGATAAAGTATTGTTTCAATAGTCAACGCTAGCATCTATTGTTAGTGCCCGAACATTTCACTTTCTTTTTATCATTTATGTATTTAGCATTCATATTGTTGTCAAAATATCGAGTTCCTTCAATGTGACTAGGTCAAACCAATAGGGTACAAACTAAATAATTCTTAACCACAAGTAAGCGAGTAGGCAAGATTCCAAGGTAATATAAAAAAACTGATTTTCCGGGAAATGTCGATTCCGGGAAACGTCCATTCCGGGAAATTACATTCCGGATAACGTCCATTCTGGATAATGTCCATTCCGGATAACGTCCATTCCGGAAAACGTCCATTCCGGATAATGTCCATTCCGGAAAACGTCCATTCCGGAAAATGGAATTCCGGAAATTGTCATAGAATCGTAAAAGAAAACTAACGGCCTAGCTTTTCTACAAGTTTTCACAGAGAACCGATTGCTCTTTCTGGAAGTTCACCGTTTTCACCCAAAACTCCAAACAGAGCCACTCTCCCTATCTTTCTCTTTCTCTCACTCTCTAGCTCGCTCTCCCTCTCTCACTCTCACAGTTCCGCCAGGACATCGCATTGTCGTCTCAGCAGCAGCTCGCAGCCGTGGTCGTCGTGGTTCCGGTCCGCATTCCCATCGCGAGTGCCGTTGACGTCGGGTTCGAATTCCTCCGGTGGTGCTGCGTACGTTGCAGGTCGGTTTTTCTAGTTTGTGGGCTGGATCCTCCCTTCCGCTCTCTCCGTGAGTCGATTCCTCAACCCGTGGATTCCAGGATTGCGGTCGATCCTTTTCGGGAGTGGTGTGTGCACCCCTGTGAGTGTGTCTGTGTTTGTGATTTGGTGTGGTGACACACCAAAAAAAAGTCAATAAGCGTTATATCATCGGGTTTGTGTGAGGGTCCCGAATTCATTTGGGACGAGGGGGTTTAAGGAGGTTCCCCCCTTAAGGATTACCCAGCGGAAGCAGCAGCATCCAGCGTTCAGTTCAGGACAAATCTTCAAGGTGACGAAGGTTTCGGCGAAGAAGTAGAGACCCCAAAGGGGGTTCCAGGAACAAACCTCCCTAAAAAGGTCTCGAAGAGCCACGTGCCGGTAATGATTACGAGTGACTAAGTGCACGTGTGTGTGTGTCTGTGAGTGTGCGTGTGGGGTTGTGATTTATCTGTACACACCGACCCCACCCCCCTCGGGTTGGTCCGGGGTGTGATTACAGCAGCCAGGCAATCCCAAAACAACCCCACCCAAAAACAGAGCCGCGGATTTGCAGTGTTCGGAAAAAAATCGCCAGACAGAGTGGTGTCGGTGGTGCCCCGAGGCGTTCCGGACGGGAGAAGAATTTTGACAGTGTATGTGTGCGCGCGGTGTGTATGTGACCCATCACCCCATTTCAGACCCTTCGAAAATGCTGGGAGCAGATCAGAAGTGCAAAACATTGATTGATTCGAATGATGCTTTCCCGCAAATCGCAGGAGAAATCAAAGATTTTCATTTAGGATTGTTACTAAGAATTTCCAAACATCAACATTATGGATTTTCCGAGAAGAAGAGATTCAAATCAGGAAGATGTTTCGTCGAAATGGGAACGTTTGCCAAAAAAGTTTCGTGTTGCAAACACTCACGTTGGAGTGCATCTTTCGAAGCACTGCGAAACTATATCGATCTCTCCGAAAACTGCCAAAAAAAAGCGTTCACACTTAGCTCTTTTGACCTATTTTGTTCATTATTGCTCAATACTAGGCCGAATACGATTGTTTTCTCTTGTTTAGGAGGTTGAATCAGTTTTATTTAATTTTTTAACGTTTTATTTTGTTTTTATTGAATTCTTATTTATTCAATTCAAACTAAAATTATAAAGAAAATTTAACTTAAATCCAAAAAATGTTTGTTTCACATGCTTTTGAGTATATGGGTAACAATGAGACACTTTAGTTTTTGTTCACAGAAAAAAAGTTGAATTCTGGAAGGTTGAAGATTTTGTTGGTTGAATATTATCTCTTTTTTGGGTTATTTTACAAAAAAATGTGTAAAAATGTGAGCGTGATGAAACATCACCAGTTTCTGATGTAATTTCTCAAATCTATTTAAAAAAAATCTGTCACCATTTCCTTATGAAGATTACCATAATTTTTTTTCTGTGTACGACCGTCGGATCGGTCTATTTTTTGTATTTATTAGAACACTTAATAAAAACGTTACTTAATCCACCGATATGGTGGTTGGTGCCTTCCTCACAATTATGTACATATTTGTTTCTGTAGTAAGAATGTCAAACCGACAAATTTAATCTAAATTTTACTTCTTACAACATATCTACATGGAGTATGGGGTCTAGAATCCCAAAAATCATTGGACGTAATATTAGAACAACACCTACGGGACTGTTTCATGAAAATTGTTAACTTTTAATAGTTATATAACTTTAAAGTTTTGTAAGCCTTAAGGCAGTAAAAAAATATATCTGTTCATTTTTCCCGGGAGTTTCAAATCAGCAAAATCCCGGAAGGCAGATCTCCGGATAGATCCGGACCACTTTTTCATCAAAATATATGAGACCCGGCCTCTGAAATGTGTACAAATGACACTTAGGTGCTCATAATTTTTGATAGGGTTATCAGATCTTCAATCTTTTGGGCTTGTTGGAAAGGTCTTTTTATTACCTATCCAACGATGGGTCGCATGATAGATCCGGACAACTTTTTCATCAACATATTTGAGATCCGGCCTCTGAAATGTGTACAAATGACACTTAGGTGCTGATAACTTTTGATAGGGTTATCAGATCTTCAATCTTTTGAGCTTGTTGGAAAGGTCTTTCAAATACCTTTCTAAAAATGTATGATCAGACGGGTTTGCTTACAAAAACCACCCTTTTACAATCTTTCAAACTTTAGCCAGAATCGTTTTTTTAGCATAACTTTTAAAGTACTTAACAAAACTTTATAATATTAACTAGGGTCTTGTGGGACCCCAAGACGGATCGAATGAGTCCAGAACGGTCCAAATCGGTTCAGCCAGTCCGGAGATAATCGAGTGCATATTTTTCGGTGCACGGACTTACAGACATACACACGCACAGACATTTGCTCAGAATTTGATTCTGAGTTCTGAGGTCTACGAGATTGAATTAAGAAGTTCATTTTTCGAGTGATTTTAAAGTCTTTCCTCAGTAAGGTGAGGAAGGCAAAAAGTTTATCCAAGAAATGTAACACCTTAAAATGTTGATGAAAAAAATACAAAAATTGAAAATTCAAATCTAAAAGTGTCTCATAGTCATCAATGAGATACCCGCGACTCTTCTGTGTGCACATCTGCCGTTCAACGCATAATTGTCCTATGCCGTTTTTGGTCGATTCTGACTTTTTGTCAATTTTAGGTTTAGTTTGACGTTTACTTTTCGTACTACTAGTACTTTGACGAAATTATCAGTTTTACGAAGAACTGTGTCTTGTTTACCTATTGTTTAGCAAGAGGATTACAAAAAAGAGTGATAAACTGCTAACTGGGATGTTAAGGGACTTATGGGGTGAATAGGGACCCACGGGACAATTATGCGTAGAAACACAAAAAAACGTTCGAAAAATTTCAATCGAAAAACTTCTCAGTTGCACTTTTTTGAACATGTACACAGAAAAAAAATTAATTTTGGAAGTTAGAAAATTTTGTTGGGCGAATATTATCTCTTTTTGAGTAATTTTACTTTAGAAATGTACAAAAATCTGAACCTGGTGAAACTTCATCAGAAGCTGATGAATATTCACCAGTTCCTGTTGTAATATTATACAAATGTACTGTCTCTTTTATGACACAAAATCTGTCACCGTTTCCTGATGAATATTACCATCATTTTTTTCTGTGTGGATTCACTCTATTGAACTGAAACAGTTTAATATAGTTTTGACCTAAAATCCAATTATGGTTGGCTTAAATAAATCATAATTCATAAGTGCCAATACATAAAATATGACAAATATATGTGATTTCAATGGGCTATGATTTTATTTTTCGATAACCCTTCTCGCGAAATACAGGTTGTGGTATAGTAAATTTTTCCCATGACCCAGAAAGAGTATCGGGTCCGCATTTACAAAGCAGATTTAGTGGCTATTACTTAACTTAATGTTAACATGTGAGGGTTTTTGCTAACATTCTATACGTAGGGATGGCTAACATTCCATACGTAGGGATGGCGACGTATGGAATGTTAACAATAACCCAATAAGTATCGTGATAAGGACCAGCTTGTGATGATACATTTCTTTCCCTTTACTAAGCAATCGAATCCAGAAGGAAAAGGTCGCCAGTTGTGTTGGTTCGAGCCGAGCTTTAAACCCCGATCTACCGCTTACGAGGTGGAAGCGTTATCGCAGGGCCACGTGGCTCGGTCTATTTTTAAATGGTTTATTTTTTTATTAATGACTTTTAAATTTCATGTTACACTGTTAAAATGTTAGAAGCCCTTTTATTCTTTATACGAATTATATACAACAAAATGCAAAGCTGTACATACATAAATTGGTGGTTATTTTGTATTCCTTTACATAAACATTTCATTATTTCTCTTTAAATTGTCAAATAAGAGCCTAAATAAAACTGGGCATCTCTGGACATACACGCATACTAAACTGGTTCTAATTTGACTATTCGCCAACCATTGCAGGGCTGAAATGTATGGCTGTACTTGGCCTTAATCCCTAATATGAGCTCGGAATTTCATTGAGATCAATGAAAAAATGGAATTGTTGGCTACAAATGTACAAAAGAATACTTAGGATAAATTTTGAAATGATACATGCGCTTACTTAAAAAGGTGTGATATGATTTTGAGAGATATTTTCATTTTTTTTTCATTTTCAGTGTATTTGAATTTTTTTATTTAAAATATGGAAATTAAGGGTGTACAGCAACCAAAGACCCAATCCTGCAACAATCTGATTGTAAAAATAGGCAAATTTGGTTGTAAATCGCATTGTAGACAGTACTTAAGAGGATGAATAAAAATTTAGATCGATAGTTTCCATAGTTTCGAAAATACTCAAATATTTGTAACAAAAATATTGATGCAAGAGCTCTGGTTGATGTGCAACGTTAAGATAAAAAGCACCACAAAAAGTGTTTGTTTGATAAAAAAAATTTCCAAAATAAGTTTATTGCAAAGCAAATGCAGTCATGACATATTGATATTTCTGTTTTTATATTTTTGTGTACCTCCTGGAATTAAACTTTTAGCAGCGATGTTTTATTATATTTTTTAAAGTTAGTGATATTTTATTGTACTTGACAGAAACTATTTAAATTTAATTTTTTATTAAATAATTTTATTAAATTAACAAAATTATTAGATTAACCACATTATTTTATTTCATTTCTAAATTGTATCTTATATTCTCACCTCTGGTGTGAATTTACATAAAATTAATTATTTTTCTACATTTTAGAATTTTTATGTGAGAATATTAGGTAAATTTCCAAATAACTCAAATTAAACACCAGTCAACAGTTATAATCTTGCTTGGAATAATTATTAAACCAGTCAACAATTTTAAATTGGGGTTGGCTTCGTCAATGGAATGAAGAAAAAATAATCGAATGAGTTTGAAAAAATCAGTTTGGATATGAGTGATTTCTATCAAATCATTCCAAATTTATAAATGTTGTTCAATTTTCGTGAAACTTTGCTTTTTATCATGCGTGTAAATTAAATAATATGAAATAATTCAAAAATTTCAATTTCAAAAACTAAAGGGACCTACATAAAGCAAAGATCGAAAAGGGAGCGGGGAAACTGCTGTGTGAGTTGGAATGGAATCAAATGGTTTAATTTGAGCAAATTTGAAACATATGCAAGAAATGAAAAGGGTCTCTATAATTAGTTTATTTTAAACAAAAGACTGAAGCATTTTTTTTTATTAAAGTCGTTGTCCATTAGCTTAAGGGGGAAATCAAAAAATTAAATTTCAAATTTCAAACCTAGTTTTCAAAATGTTAATCAAAAATGATCACAAAATGCCTTGAACCTCATTGCTCTGTGCTTTATGTTATGAATTAAAAGTTCATGAAAATATTTATTTTCTATAGCTGGTGTGACGTAAACGGTTGTCCTAAAATTCAAAATTGAAAAAAAGATCATAAAGCCTTTATTTGTTTAAAAAAACATAAATAAGTATAATCCAATGTATTTTGAATAGGTGGTTTTCAATCCAATGAAAATGTAAATTTCAGCCTTTTTTTGTCCGCTTACGTGCTAGATGGAACATTGATATTTGAGGTAAAATAAATATAGTAAATCATAGATTTTCATAAAAATGAATAATAATTACTGTTAAGCTTTAGTTTTGCCAACGTTTTCGATCATCAATTTTCATATGATAATGGAAGATAGATTTGTTTTTATGAAAATGATTTCATTCTATCGCGTTTGTCTGTGCCCATGCCCACACCCTGCGCCAAGTCCACCTCTTACAGCTATTCCAACCATCCATACCGAATCTCTCTCTGGAAGTTAAAGATCAAATCGGATCAAAGCGCCAACTTAATAAACAGCATCCACTCGGTTCAGAACGATGCCGCCGACATGCGACACAATTGAAGATGTCAGCGTGAGAGTTTGAAGCAAATATGTGCACGTATTGTGTTGTGCTCGGCAGCACCGAAAAAAAATAATCAACGAAACAACCATTAATCAACACACACACAATGCTGTCACGGCACAATTAATTGACAATACAGTGTATAGTACCGGCGATTTTTTTTCTTTTTCGCCTTTTTGTATTGTTTGCACCACGCTCTCAAGTCATGCCCAATAAAGCTGTCCTGGTCCTGGTAGGAGATGTTGAAGGCTTTTCATTTCTTGTTATCATGCTCTCTCGGAAGGCAAGAAAATGTTGCACAATAAACACACACACAATCAAGCGGACAATCCATTATGTGAATAATTGAAGAACACGAAGAACCTCGCGGGAAGAACAAGAACCAAGTTAACCATAAAGTTATTATTGCTTGTATAGTGGTGGAACTTTGTATGGAACACTAGTAAGATGGAGCAAACAAGAAAGCAAAAAAAAAACAATGTATGTGTAATATACTCGAGCCTCCCAGTTTACTCACACCACAGAAAGGAAGGGAGAGAACCCATGAAGCTGAGGCCGTTTTCCCGGAGTGTCCTTGCCGGTGGGGCTCGGTGCCAAGGCGAACCGTCGACGCCGCCGTTGGGCTGCACATCTGCGCCACATGGAGGCAGTGTGCTGGAAACTGCTGGAAAACTTGTCCGTGGAAAAGCTTTCTGCAGGGAAGATGCCTTCTGCCTTCGAAGTGTGTAGAGTGGAATTATTTGGGCCAGTAATGGTTTTTTTGAGGGGGGAGCTCTATCAATGCTCCTGGTGCAACACACACCAATCTACACACACCTCACGCGGGATAACGATCCTTGGAATGAAAAATCGTTATTGTAATGGCTTTGGTTCCTTTGCTGGGTTCGTGTTATTTTTATACGCGAGCGATTTAGCTTGATTTGTGATTCTGGATTGAAAGTTGCACTAGTTTGGGCTTAATGAATTTTAATTATGCCGATTTATCAATTCATTTGGCCGCACTGAGCTGTAGTTAACTTGAAGTTTCGAATTTCAAGAATCTTTAAAAAAAAATGTGAACATTCTGCCTATGTCTGTAAATAGCCTAACTATTTGATATTGGATATCTTGAATGTTGATAAAAATACCTTCAGGAACGTCTAACTGTAGATTGCTGGACAGTTGTTAAGGTAACACCTTTCAAAATCTGACAACCCTGTCTTCAAGGATCCTGATTGCTCAAAATCGACGCATTCACTCGCGAGCACGAATCGGACGCGATGCAAAACTGATCTGATGAATTCGCTACTGAAAACTTTCTCTGCTGTTCTCCCTCTCACTCGAATCGGTTAGTGCAGCGAATGGCTCAGAGAGGTCGATTGCGCTATTTCACTCTCTTTCAATCATTGAATAAATTCTTTAAAATAAATTTCATCACAAAAGCACTTCATTTTTTTTTTGTTTAAACATCATCAACGACAGATTTGACACTAACTAACGTGACTGCTAACTATTATCACTTTGTAAGCAAATGGTCTTGGGTTCGACTCTTATTTCACGGGTGCTTTCTGAAGATTATAAATTTTAAAACATGCCTCTGAGTTTTAGGTCATAAAGTATCGATTTATTCGCTTATTCAAGAAAAATAAATTTTTAGAAATATTCCATCGGTAAAATATTGATATATATGCTCATTACTTTTGATAGGATTGTCAGATTTTCAAACTTTTTGTCTTTTTTGAAAAGTCTTATGAATACCCAGCCAAAGATATGTCACATAATAGATCCGGACATTATTTTCATTAAAATATCAGAGCCTCAACAAATTGTTAAAAAAAAAACACTTGAATGCTTATAACTTTTGTTTCAGACCTTCAATATGTTTGGCTCGCTTGAAATGTCTTTTAATTACTCATCCAAAGACAGTTAAAATACACAAGATCCAGCCTCTGAAAAAAGTTTAAACATAATTAGTGCTCATAACTTTTGATAGCTTTTCGACTCATTCAAATGGTCAACACGGCGTGTTTTCTAGAACAAACAATTCAAGAAAAATAGTCATCATTACTGTCAAATGTGTCTTATAGGAAATTTTCTCAGCTTTCCAATGCTTCTAAGAGTGAAATGTTTCATCAGGAAATTTCTGAGATATCAATTTTTAAAGTTATTTGTTCTAAATTCCTGTATTATTTATTGTAAACTTAGTAATATCTATTCTGGAAACTTGTAAAATGATGTTTTTCGGGTGTCATTTACTCATCAAAATGTGCAAAATAAGGCAAGAAACAACTTTGGCGAAGGTTGCAAATCGCTAAATATTTTCAAAATTAAGTTTAACCGAGTTTTTAAATCTATGAGATTTATTCAGAAAAGAAAATCATAAAACCGTATTAAAAAATATGTTTTACAATAATCAAAAGTTAATAACATAATTTTTGTGTACGATATATATCACGATTCTGCTCGGATTTAGCTTGAATCAAGCTGATAAAACCAATTTTTTTGTTGCAAGTTTGAGATTTGTTAGGATATCACTAGATTTTTATGAAAAAAATATATATTTCCTTAACCAAACATTAATCAATTGCATGGATACAAAACATGTTATACACTCAAAATTGAACTAAAAATTGCTGTGGCGAGCTTCAGGAGAAAAACTTTTCATGAGTATGAAATGATTTTTATAATTTTTATTTTGTATGAAATGATCAAGGAATCAGCAATATTATAGAAGTCTTATTTTATCTTTTTAAAACGTTTCAAAAATACTTTGATTTTTGTTTAAATAGTTTGGAAAGGAAGACTCTGTTGGATTTTTTTTATTTAATATTATTTTATTTTAATTTGAGCGAGTTGTGGCGCTATAACCACGGCAAATAGTGTCCAGGGCACACGTGGAAATACAATGTCCCATCCCAGAGGGTCCCGGAGTACCAAACCTTCTTAGCATGGTGCTCCCAACGAATACAACCAAATCTCGGAGCGTATGGTGGTGTGTCCCCACGCTTCTTCCTCCCTTGTCGATTCAGAATTGTGTTGTTGTTCGAACACTCAGTGCTCAAACTCAACCCAATTACGAAACATCTCTGCGATACGGCTTTACGCAGTAGGCCTGGCCGCTTTAACGCTTGTGATGTTTCAATGCATTTCAATGCAATGGCGCACTACAAATGTTAATAAATGACAAGAAGAGTGCTAGGCGTCATCTAACCTAAGGCACTCTCCAGGATCCCTTCGAAAGATTGGCTGCGCTAGGGTCTGATTAGATTAGATTAGATTAGATTAATTTAATTTAATTTAATTTTGTTTTTATTTAAACCAAAAAATGTATTTGGCAGTGTTTTCAACATTCAGAGTTAAAACACACAAATTTTACTCCTACATTTAAATGAATTTTCAACAGTAAAACTTTTTTTCGTTATTTCATACACATGAGAACATGACTTTTTGACCTTGCAATAGTAATTGGTAGTACATTTTCGATTTTAAATCATCTTTTGGATCCATGTTTTCGGTTCATGTATGCTTTAAGAAGTATCATATTTTTTCATAAACATCCATTAATAAACATAACAATCTCAAACCTGCAAAAAAATTATTTTCTCATCTCAATAAGAGTATCTTTTAATTCTTGGAAATAATATTTTTAAGAAGGTTTTCTGATTTTCATTTTTGAATAAATCCCATATATTCAAAAGCTCGGTTAAACTTAATTTTACAAATGTTTAGCGATTTGCAACCTTCTCTAAAGTTGTTTATTGCCTTATTTTGCACATTTTAATGAGTAAATGACACATGAAAAACATAATTCGACAAGTTTTCAGAACAGTTATTACAAAGTTTATAATAAATAATACAGGAATTTAGAACAAATTACTTAAAAAATAAATATCTCAGAAATTTCCCGATGAAACATTTCGCTCATAGAGGCATTGGAAAGCTGAGAAAATTTCCTATAAGACACATTTGACAGTAGCGATGACTATTTTTTCTCCTTGAGGTTGCCCAGAAAACACGCCGTGATCCAACAATAGCTCACAAGATAGGTGCGGGCATGATTTTCTTGAAAAATGTCCGAGATCCAGCCTCAATAAATTTTATAAAACACTAAAGTGCTCATTTGATAGGGTTGTCAGATTTTCAATCTAAGTATTATAAAATTTAGTTAATTACTTGAAAAGTTATGCTTAAAATTTGTTTCGGCAATTTAACCGATTTAAAAGACCCTTATTCGAATGATCACAAAAATCGTTTTTAAATCATAATTTTTTAAATACTTATCTAAATTTTATAATATTTAATGGTGACTTATGGTACCCCAATACGGATCCAATAAGACCAAACGGAAAATATCGGTTTAGTCAGTGTCGAGATAATCGAGTGATTGATCAACATCCCATCATACACACATACATTTGCTTAGAATTTGGTCCTGAGTTAATGTGTGTAGTTGAAGGTGGATTTAGGAGGCATAAATAAGATTTTTTTTCAGGTGAATTTTTAAATTTTATGAAATGATGAAGGTTTACCGAAGGTTGTTAAACAAAATTTCATAATACATTCCATTTCTTTTTGATGAAGTTATCAAGTTATCTGCATTGACAGGTTTTTTCGGAAAATGTTTCCATTTGAAAACACTTAGTCAAGGATGCCCTGCAAAAATATTGTTTAAATGCTTCCTACAATTTAATTCTGCTGGTTGCTGAGCGCAGCCTTTTAAAGGTTATTTCTGGTGAAAAATGAGTTTTCTCAGTGTTGCAAAATCTCGCAAAATATCAGGAAATTTTTTAATCCTTTCGAAAATATTTATTGCAAGGGTTCTTTTGCAAGCAGCAAGTATAATATAGCATCAAAAAATGATTTTTGAAATATTGTTTGACAACATTTTTGATTGATTACAGAAATTTAATTTTATTTTTTAAAAAATGTCCCAAAAAACATTAAAAATTTTGAAATTTTTAAATGTAATATCGGGAATTCAAACTTGAGTGACAGAAAGTCAAAATATCGGTTAAAAAATCAGTAAACCTAGTTTTTTTTTATCTGAAAAGTCCCAACTTTGCCGAATACAACAATTTGATAGGAAAATCCTTTCACAAAATACAGAATTTTGAATTATCAATAACTCATTTTGTATGAACAGCCTACAAAATTATATGGAGCCTTGTATGGAAAAACCAAAGATGCAGATTGGCTTCATTTGACATGGACAAAGTTTCACCAAAACAAAAAAAATAACATTAAACATCTCGAAAAAAATTGCGAATTTATTGGAGGCGAGCCTTTTTTTTTTTTAAAACATGTGTTTTTGTGAAAATCAACTTGACCCAAATTGAGATTTAACTTGACTCAACTCGATTCAACTTGATTCGACTAGACCCAACTAAAGCTTACTTTGGAATGCCAGATGTTGCTATGTGAGGAAGGCACCAATTCATTGAATGAATGTTTCTAAGCTCAGAACGTCGATAAAGGAAATATAACAAACTATACAACACGTTCGATCTGCCTAAATCGATTTATTTTCTACGCAACTCTGGCTCGATTCCTGCGAATGAATAATGTAAATGAACGGCAGAGAATGTGAGCACGGAAAACTTCCAGCTTTTGACAGAACATCGCATAAATTCGCCTGTATTCATTTATTGCATGTTGCTCGCAGATGTGGTGCGCTATGAAATATGGATGAAATTGCTTTATTTATTGGAAAGCTTTCGGATATTCTCGTACGGATCGTGGAAATTTCAGGATTTATAGCGTTCCGTATTAGATTCCGAATTTTTATGCATCTTTACTGATCAACATAAAATAGAACAATAAAAAATATGTTCATTATATTTAAAGAGAAATAAATGAGAGATTAACAATTTTTGTCATGGTTTGTCTTCCTACTGAGCTATGTGAAACTAAATTTCAACTAGACACGTCATTTAGAAACTGCAATTGAACTAAAATGAGCTGATATACCAACATTAGGTGATCGCAGGATTCAAATACTGTTACCCTATTTTCAGTTTCAATACATTTTCAATCAGTTAATCCTGAAAACAACAAAAAAAAATACGATTTGTTTTACTTCAGCTCAACCACACAACTGATGTGATTCACCTCATTCATGATCTTAAACTGTATTTTTTTCCGTTCACCCCATTCTCTTTCATTCACCAAAAGTTGGAAGCACGTGCAAAAGAGTGTGCAAATTTTCTCGCAAATCATCCGATGACGTACGTCGAGAGAGATCGGCGAAAATCCGCAAAGCAAATAGAGAGCACCTGAACATTGCAAAGTACTCGCACAGACACACGTCTATTCCACGTGGAAGCCACGAAGAAGTGGAAAAAGAGGAATCGGCCCAAAACTCATTCGCGAAAGGGTCGTAAAAGCCCACGGCAGTAGTGCACAAATCCGCCGGCCGGCTTCGGCTCGTTGCTCGCACACGAAAGAGAAAGAGCAAAAAGAGCAAGCGGGGAAAACGAAGACCGATCATATGATCGCGCAGAGTACCGTCACGGGTGGGATTTTCGGAAGGGCTAGAATTTCCGCAGTGATTGTGACGGTTTTTTGTGATGTTTCAGTTGGGACTTTTTTGTTAGAGAATGATGTTTACAATCGTGACTGATGAAATGTTTATGAGCTCTCTCAGAAACGGTAGCTTCCGATCAAGATAAAGAGATCGACACTCGGTTGCATAAAAAATACTCTCGATGAAGAATATCTTATACTTTTTGTTAAGAATTTAAGTAAAGTAAATCTTAAATGAACAGACAATATTTTCCTCTTTTCGAAGAACGATTAAGTTTGTGTGATTTAGATTTTGTGTAATTGGAAGCGTTGTTTTCTTAAATAGCGTCCCATTCAACTAGTTGACAATGTGCACAAAAATAAATAGTTTGCTACGATTATTTTTGTCTCATTGAAAAAGTAACTTAAAAAAGTTTGATGCCTGCGGTGTCGAGAGAAAACCGGAGCTGGGTCTCGGTAGCTTCAAGGTGGCAGCCCCATTCCGAGACTAGGTATCGCAGCCCCAATCCGGCTGCATACCGAAAATTCAAGTATTACGAACAATCAAGAAGGAATAAGGATCCGGAACAAACGGCACATGGAACAACCTTCTTGATACAGCACGGGCACCGCGTATGGTGTTCTAAGCTGATTGGTATGGTATGGTATGTATGTTTTCAAACGAGCTACAATGAACTCACATTCATGAGCGATGAACTCCAATGTATGTAAAAAGTCACAAACAGGAATAAGGGAGTAGGAAATGGGACGCGAATGTCAAGAAAACGAAGAAATTCCGGATCCGGAATGGACATTTTTATCTCAATTCTCTCTCGTTTTGCACAAACGATGAACGTTTTGACCGAACGATGATCATTTTGATTCGTGCGTGTTTGAAAAGATCTCAGTGAAAAAGATAATGATATTCTTCAAAGTTGCAGAGCAGACAATTTCAAAAAATTTGATATGTAAACATTAGCTTATAGCCATCATTTTCGCGATTTAACAAAAAAATTTTTTTGAAAAAGTTACTTTTTTGTGTTTCTTTTTATTTCGTCATTCGTGGTCTGTCGCGAGTGACCCGAGTAACCATGAACTGCCATGATCAACGACGACCAGCTTTTTCAAACCTTTTTTTCCTAAAATCGCGATAACTCGTGATGATTACAAGCAAACCCCTTATGTTTACATGTCTTTTTTGTAATTTTCTGCTCTACAACTTAATACGACATTGTTACACTCTAAGAATTACCCTGCAAAGTTAAAAAACACGAAATTTTAAAATGAAAAATTTGGCTCTAAATTAAAAATTTAACCTTCTGGGTTAATAAAGATTCGAAAAAAACGTTAAATATCCCTTAAAATGACATGTTATTAAAAATCAATTGAATAACGGAAAATGGGAGAGTTTTTAAATTTTTTTAAGTGTTTTTTTTTTCGATGAAAGTTACGTTATTTCAATTTTACATAAAAGTTCTTATAACACAAAATTTTCATCTCATCACCATACCATGTTCACCATGTTTAAAAATTGAAGGGTTCGTATCATCCCTCCGTCACGAGATATCAAAAAACGGTTTCGTTGTCTGGGACAAAAGTTACATCTCAGGAGAAAATTTCGCGCAAATCGAAGAGGGGTCGGGGCATCTTTTCCCGATTTCGTGTGAGTTGGTGGAGAATCACCCAAACAGGCAAAATTTTAATTCAATATTTGAAATCTTTTTTGAGAGCATTCAATTAAAAATTTTGAAAAATTCCCTATATTTAATTTCATCAAATTTGATCAAAAACTATCTGGGATATTTCAATTCGAAGATTAAAGTCTAAAAAGGTTGCCATGAAATCTCATCGCTATCAACCGCTACAGTAACATTTTAAACTTACAGGTTTTATGATGGTTCTGAAAACCCTCACACAGCCTAAATAGGCTCTTATGTCTTTCTTAAAACCTAAAATGTTACTAGGGAAGACTCGTAAAAAAACTAGGGCTTGCTTTAGAATTTTTATTTTTCAAAGCGAAATTACAAACTCCAACTTCGTCATGCACACATATCTTAAGAATATTCATCCCAATTTCTATTTGGTTCATCTATGCCCAACGTATCGAATGAAGTTTGTAGTATCAGTTGTAGAAGCAAAAACTGATCTAGATGTTTATTTGATTTGTGTCTTAAACACATATTTATACATGGGTTTGAACACTTGTTTGGCAAATATAACGGGCCCTGTTTTTACCAGAACTGAGCCCAAGGTCAAATACGAAGGATAGTTAAAAAGCAAACCGCGTATGCTAGCGAAATACCAAACCTAATCTTCAATTAAATGGTTCGGATATTTTCCAGCAGGAAAGGTTTTTCTAAAGATTATTATTTCTAAAACATGTACTGACGTACGCCACATCAAGTCTTTTTAAGTTTCCAAGTCTTTCCAAGTTTTTTCAATAGTGTTTAGAAAAATAGTTACGTTCAAAATTGTTAGTTTAAATTCCGAGGTGACTTTGATAGTCATAGTTTTTCTTATTGAAATTATATTTGAGATGTTCAAACTGTACTTGTACGTTAAATGTACCATCACTAAAGCAGCAGATATAGTTGTAAGAAAAAAAAAATCATTTTTTATTTAGTTAACTAAGTTTACAAGCTTTTTAACAAAATACATAGAAATTTTAGGTAAAATTGCTAAAATGTCGGAATTTTGCCAGAAATTTGTTAAAACTAGTTTTGTTTATAAAACTATCGATTTAAATTGCATTTCATACTGAATTCGAAGCACCAATCACAAGTTTTTACATTTTACATGAAATTTGTTCAACTGAAATTACCTATAGATTTGAAGATTTTTTTAAATTGTGTTTCAGAAACACATATTATAAATTATTTACAAACTTATTTAACCTTCTCCATGTGGAAAATTGTTCAAAGCATCCTAAAATGCATTCCATTTTCCGATTCAAAAGCATGTTCATTGAGAAAATCATGACACTTTGAGAAGTTTAAAAAAATGACTTTCATCAACATTTTCTTAACTATAGTTAATTAACTTATTAAACTTTTCAATATTTTATGAAAAGTTCTTTATGAGGTACTTTGAACACTTCTCTACCACGGTCAGTATGATTCTGAACCATTCCGTACGTATTTTAATTGTACTCTTCATTTTGCGGAAAAATCGCAAACCTATCAAAGTCACCCCGTTTTACGGTATTTGAATTTTTGATAATGTGCAGATTGTATAAAGCAATTTGTGAACCTCTTTGCTTCAAATTTTTTAACATTGAGCAAGTTTTTTTGCTCCTCTTTGACCTCAACCAAGGCTGGGTGACAATTACTTTGAACCAAATTTGTAACAGCCTTACTCAAAAATGATGTAAAATGCTTTTATGCAAACATAGAAAGTTTTGTTGAAAACCAAACGCAGCTGAGTGTACCGTACCGTGTCAACCTGCCCGATCCATTTAGCGATAGTAACAATTAGAGAAGGCTGACACACACACGGCCAATTGATCT
The DNA here is from genome assembly GCF_015732765.1 of Culex quinquefasciatus. Lineage (NCBI taxonomy): Eukaryota > Metazoa > Arthropoda > Insecta > Diptera > Culicidae > Culex > Culex quinquefasciatus. The sequence goes on along the minus strand of NC_051862.1, from coordinate 150,066,688 downwards.
TAATTGATTTTGTGCAAAAAATATCAAGTACAGAAAAGAACCATTCCCACCATACAAACACACACAAATTAACTCACCGACAGTGTTTGGGTCTTCCACACACGACTTGCTTCGGACGGTAGATCCAAAACGTCAGTTAGTACGGTTCGAGCCACCGTCGGAGCAGGAAGATCTTCCAAGCGGGGGGGAGTCTGGACCCGAAATTCGATTGTGGTCTCACGCTGTGTTCCCAGGAAAATTTTTGCACCCGCGGGTCATTCCAGATCAAGTGCCGTGTGGCCAATTTGGCACCGAGTGACAGTTGCAGTGTGCGCGCGCGAATTTTAACGAAAAAAAACGAAACGTGCCGGTTGTTTTCTTTCCAATTCAGTGTTCGGGCTTTTGTTGTTGCTCTTCTTTGAGCTCATCATCATCAGCGTCCGTACTTTGCAGCCTCTTCCGTTGCTCCTTCACACCGCTCTGCTGTTTATTGTTGCAGTTTGCTTTTTTTTTTGCTCGACTTTTGTTGCTACCGTGTAGGTATGTATTTTTTTTCTTTAATTTTATTTTATTTAATTTCGTTTTCCCCCAAACTCGCATTTCATCCGAAAACTTTTGGGCTCTCTTCCGTTTGCCGTTTGTGGGATGATGATGAGCAATGCGAATTCGCTGACCCCTGATGCTTTCGGCCTCTCTCTCGCTCTCTCTATCTGCAGGTGTTATTGCGAAATTATCTTCTTTTTCCTCCCCCGGTCGATTTGCAATTTTTCAATGTCGATCGGCCCATGTGGAAACCGTTGCGTGGAGTTATTTTGAATATTTACTTTAAACTACAATTACTCTTGATCTTATACCATGTCAGGAACATCAATTGTAAAATAAACAAGTATTTGATCAGAAATTAAAAAAAACTAGGCAAAACAAAATGTAAATGACGAAACAAAAAAAAAATCTTTGCCTATAAATCTAAAGATATTCTTCAATTCTATTTCAATAACACTTAAAATTTGTAATCTAAAAAATAATTAAATTTTGAAATAAAAAACTAAAAATAATGTGATTTTGAAATAAATGTTAAGCACTGTATAAACATGAAAGATTAAATTTTAGTTAGTCACCATTGTTTTGATTTTTTAAAGGTTGCTTGTACATTTTCCGCTGCGGTCTCAATTTCAAATGATAATTTTTAAACAAATTGTGTGAGTTACTGAATTGGCATTTTCAATCATTTTTTCAACAAAAGATATTCCAATTGGGTCCTAAAATGAAGCTTAGATTGCTGATATTATTGTTTACAGCGATAAAGCTTATTTTCTGAGTACAATGACCCTTTGTACCACCACAAAGAGTTTAAAATGTTTAAAATCTATTTTGAAAAATTAACGTAGCGGTCCTTCTTGACAGAAAAGCTCCTACTTGACAGCTCGTTCCAAGGGGACCATAGTTGATCCATCGAAAAAATGTTGTCTTGTAAATTTTTTTTTTTTTGCGTTAAAATAAAAAAAAGTGATCAGAAATAGTTTTTAATCGTGTTTTTTACCGTTGTATATAAAAATTGACATAGGGCTTTAGCACCCAATTAGTTTTTAAGTGCGTTTAAATGCCATACAATCCAAAATGCAATATCTGAGCTCATTTAGTAATTTGCAACAAAATAATTAAAATTTAGGAAAATTTGTATAACGTCATGATTTGAATTCTCGGACGCTTCGAAAGCCGGACACCTCATCTTGTTTTATCAATTCATCAATCCGATACGAAAACAGTACGATTCGAAACATAAGTTCCCCGATCGGGCTCAAAAATTTTCTGGCCGAAATAACTAGACCCGTATTATTTGTTTGGCCATTAGGCTGACCTACGCCGTGTTAGGGTGGTCCAAAAAATTGCAATTTTCGTCGATTTTTGCAAAAAAAAAACACATTTTTCAAAAAATCATAAGTTTGCACCATTTCAACCGATGTTAGCTGTCTTGTGCACAAACGAAAGGGTATTAGATAGGCTTTTAAGGAAAAATAGTCAAACATTTCTAATATCTAGCCTAACATTTGAAAAGGTCAAATGAAAACTTAAAATGCTCTTCTGAAGGTCTCGGGACCACTAAAACTGTGATAACTTCAAAATTTCAGCAAAGACCTATACATGTTAGGGTACCAAAATTTTCGTAATTAAAATACACAACTTTTGGAACCCTAACATCGTCATCGTTAAAATTTTCAAGTTATCGCCGAGACCTTACAATCAGCATTTTGAGTTTTCATACGACATTTTCAAATGATCCGACTGAAACTTTTTTGGTGCCTTCGGTATGCCCAAAGAAGCCATTTTGCATCATTAGTTTGTCCATATAATTTTCCATACAAATTCGGCAGCTGTCCATACAAAAATGATGTATGAAAATTCAAAAATCTGTATCTTTTGAAGGAATTTTTTGATCGATTTGGTGTCTTCGGCAAAGTTGTAGGTATGGATACGGACTACACTGGAAAAAAATAATACACGGTAAAAAAAATTTGGTGATTTTTTTATTTAACTTTTTATCACTAAAACTTGATTTACAAAAAAACACTATTTTTAATTTTTTTTATTTTTTGATATGTTTTAGAAGGCATAAAATGCCAACTTTTCAGAAATTTCCAGGTTGTGCAAAAAATCACTGACCGAGTTATGAATTTTTTAATCAATACTGATTTTTTCAAAAAATCGAAATTTTGGTCGTAAAAATTTTTCAACTTCATTTTTCGATGTAAAATCAAATTTGCAATCAAAAAGTACTTTACTGAAATTTTGATAAAGTGCACCGTTTTCAAGTTATAGCCATATTTAAGTGACTTTTTTGAAAATAGTCGCAGTTTTTCATTTTTTTAAATTAGTGCACATGTTTGCCCAGTTTTGAAAAAAAATATTTTTGAAAAGCTGAGAAAATTCTCTATATTTTGCTTATTTGGACTTTGTTGATACGACCTTTAGTTGCTGAGATATTGCAATGCAAAGGTTTAAAAACAGGAAAATTGAAATTTCTAAGTTTCACCCAAACAACCCACCATTTTCTATCGTCAATATCTCAGCAACTAATGGTTCGATTTTCAATGTTAATATATGAAACATTTGTGAAATTTTCCGATCTCTTCGAAAAAAATATTTTTGGAATTTTCAAATCAAGACTAACATTTCACAAAGGCCAAACATTCAATATTACGCCCTTCAAAAAATCAGTATTGATTAAAAAATTCATAACTCGGTCAGTGATTTTTTGCACAACCTGGAAATTTCTGAAAAGTTGGCATTTTATGTCTTCTAAAACATATCAAAAAATAAAAAAAATTAAAAATAGTGTTTTTTGTAAATCAAGTTTTAGTGATAAAAAGTTAAATAAAAAAATCACCAAATTTTTTTTTACCGTGTATTATTTTTTCCAGTGTAGTCCGTATCCATACCTACAACTTTGCCCAAGACACCAAATCGATCAAAAAATTCCAAAGATACAGATTTTTGAATTTTCATACATCATTTTTGTATGGACAGCTGCCGAATTTGTATGGAAAATTATATGGACAAACTAATGATGCAAAATGGCTTCTTTGGGCATACCGAAGGCACCAAAAAAGTTTCAGCCGGATTAAAAAATACAAAAATTAAAATTGAAGAAAAAAGACCGATTTCGTAGAGAATTGCTCTTTTGTGATAATTTGTCAATAGCATGCCAAATGTTTCTTTTCTGTCGACGCTACTTTTTTTAGGACCTTTATTTGGACATTCTCTTGCTATTTCACAGGTGAAAGTAATCGTTTAAAAAAAAACAAAAAAAACTGCATCTAAAGACTATTTCATTCAGAGCAGCAAAACACTGCCTTCAAATTGCATGTTCCATAATTGAGAGATGTTATTGTGCTTCCACTTTAGGAAGACCTAAATTTAACTGATATTTTCACAACAAAAAGTTATCAGACCATTCATAAACCATATCTTAGCTTGAATTTCGTTGGTTTCAGTGCATGAAGTCATTATTTATTAAAAATCATGTACTCATGGAGGGAACCAAAGTTTGTTTGCATCCGTAAGAAAAAGTGTTCCGAATTTGTGGATTTCAAGTTTAAATTTGCAGTTGTTTGATACAGCATTCGAAAGATCACAAGAAAAATTTTCAAATGAAGGTAAAAGCGAATCATTAAGTCAAATTATCGATTTGCTTTGATTTTTTGAACATTGGCCAATCTGCAAACTGTTCCGAATATGAGGGATGACTGTACCACGTGGTTGACATATTTCTAACAAAACACACATTTTCTATGCAAAGTTCAAGAAAACGACTAATTAACATCACGATTGCTCAAAATGATCATTTTCTAGTTCAAATGAGGCTTGAAATTACATATGTATACTACGCCTCCAGCAGGGAGACATATAGCTCCTTAGCCATAGGTTAAAACGCGTTAGCTACCGCCGGCCGGTGGCGATTTAGTGTGTGAAATTACAAATCTGAAATCCTCTTAACTACAGTCATAAAATCAATCATTTTAATATGTGAAAATGATAAATGCAAAAATTAGTCTAACATTCTTAAATAACGTAATTTAAACGCACACCAATTTCAACATTTATTATTACTTTCAAATATTTTTTTACTCTCTTGACGGAAAAACATTACTGTGCTCAAATTTTGAAACCTTTAGAGATAGTACTCTATCAATAATGCAAATTAGTCATCAATTACTCTAATCCACACTAATCTCCGAACCTTTGATTTTCGTTTATTCCCTTCGGTTGTGATAAAGCTCCTCTCATCTCACCGCGTATCCAGCTTCTTGTCGAATCACGCCCAGCACTAAACCCGATCCAATTATTTCCTGGAAAAAACACCCTCAAAGGTTTTCATAAATTAAATCTGCCTCTTGAATCGATGCAGACCCTTGTAGAACTAAAATCACGCCATTATCGCTGAGTAATGGGTACATATCCAACGAAGACTTGGAATTCCCCCATATGATGTTGACGCTGGTAACTGCAGGCAGCTCGAGGGGAATACTTACAAAATCAAACAACCCTCATAATGCACGACACAAAATTCTAGATAGTGGATTACACTATACTATGGGGATTACCTGCTCTGCCGTTGAGCCGCACAGAGAAAAAAAATCCGATGGTAAAATCGCATGCAAAAGCATGCACATCACCTTCGTCAAAATAGACACTTAACAAAAAAAAGTTGCAACCGACGGGATCAAACCCAGCACCAACAGCCTTAGCCCACTCGGCCATCAGACCGATTTAAAGGTGAAAAGATAAACGCATATATCGGCTTGACATTTCGGTCAAGTAGAATTCCCATACTCATGGGCTACATATTTCAGGGTGTAAAATTACATAAAATTGCATAAAATAATGCAATATTTAATTTTAGCTGGATTACTACTTTTTCAGCTGTGCAGGTTTTCCAAACAATTCTGAAAACTTTAGTTGCTTAACCGATGACGGTGCTTACCTGCTTCTGCTGTAAGCTTTGAAGCTGTTGCACAAGCAACAGGATCATCAAACTAGCGGCGCAAAGAGTAATTAATCCGCTTCTGCTGTGAGGGCTTCTGGAAAGAGATGATTACAGAACGTGTACCACACGTTCTACCTCTTTTTAATAGGCAAAGTACCAATTACGCCATCGTCGGATCTAGTGCAGCTCATTACGTTTTGCTGGCTCATAATTTCTTGTGAAACTGCTTTAAAGAGGTCGTATTTGCAAATTCTTTTTTTTTCTTAGCCGATTCTAATTGTTTGCAAAAATAATTTCAAACATTAGTACAAAATCCGTTTTACTTTACATTTTACTTATTTAACTTCATCCACTCATGAAGCACACTCCACTTGGCTTAAGGGGGGTAGGTAACAATGTTTAAAATGCCTCCCCAACCCTCCTCTTTGTCAGATGAAGGAGCTCAGGTGGCCAGCTCTCGTAAGTTCTCGTACTGCTTTCTTTCATTCGCTTCTTTTGGGGGGGTTGGGAGTGCTGGAAAGCAAAGAGTTATTATGCCCAACAACTTGTGCCCGTCTTTTTAATTCTTTCTTCGCTAATGAGTGTTTCGTACAACCATTGCTGGCTGCTTTCTGATTCCGTTGTTGGCGATAAACGTCTGTGCTGTGGGGATGATCTTTTGGGAACCAGTAAATATGAGACCTTTGGAAGGGTTAAGATAAACGTTACATTTCTATTGAATAATGTCAGTTTAGGGTTAACAATTTAATCCTGCTGGCTGCCAATCTAAAAACTCTCCCACCAACTGTTTTCAATCTAAATTGAATTTGAATAAACTTACAGGTTATCTCAACAGAATCTGCTATGAATTTAAAACAACCAGAATCTATTACAAACTCAATTGGAGCACTCAAATCAAGAACCAACGCATTACATGTCTTGAAATCCCATGAAAATTGAATTTGAAAATCATGGTAATTTTACAACTTGAGAATGTGACAGATTAAATTGTAAAAAAAAGTAGTAGTATTACATAACAAATTTGCAAAATCACATTTTTTTTATGAGTGCATGTTTTCCACATGAATTCATGTAAAATTACATTGTAGTTTTTTGTTCCATTGCAATGCGACAACAAACTTAAACAGAGAAAAGGGGACTTTTAACGAATTTCAATAGAATTATTTAAATATCTCATCTATAGATGAAAACAAACAGTTTGCTCGACTCTACTGTTCGCTACATCCCTTAATTTTATCTGATAGATTATGTCATTAGCCTGATTTCCCACTTGATCAGTCCAATACATTTGTTTTATATCAAATCAAACAAATTCACCACTTTGGATGATTAGAAATAATGACATCTTTTGGCAAACATCTCTATTTTTTACATTTCAATTTATGTATTGAGACACCAAACTTTGTTTATAAATTTAAATCTTAGAAACCAAAACTAAAAAAAAACTGAAAATAAAAATTCACGGATAAACAACACTAAAACGAGAGACACTATTAAACCTTAAAAAAAAAAACAATTTCGAGACCATTGATCAGAATGGACGTAAAACTAATATTTATTAATAATCATTTCATAAATTCTTCGATATTATGCAGTTTATCAAGCGTTTTGTGATACTTCTGCCTAATATTTGAGTTAGTAATTAAAATTTACTTGCTCAATATTTTATTTATAAATTTTATTTTAATAAGTACGGAAAAATTGCAATAATCTGCATTATTTGTCTTTTGAAATAGATGCTTGGTTTATTAACTGTTTGAAACACATTTTGGAGCAAATTACTTCAAAACAATAATTAACAATGATAATAATGATTTCCTCAGCCATTTTCAAAATCAGGTCTTTATTTATTTTAATTTTAGTTCTCTTAGGCGTTGCAAATATTTTTCGAAGTTTATGTCCCTCGGCTCTGACCAAAGTCGGGGGGGTTGCGGCAAAAACATAAAAAAATATAAAAATTGAAATTGCAAGCCTAAGTTTCAACATTTTGATGAAAGAAGTGCTTTAAATTGCATTTTACAGGCGTACAGTTGCTTTCCAATCATTTGTTTTGAAAACATCGAGATATTGACGGATCTTTTTTTTTCGCAAAAAAAACAACTTTTCGTGGGACTGTACATTGGTATTTCATGAAAATTAAAAATGTTTTCAAAGGAGTTCAAACAAGCTGAATATGATTATAAACGCGGGAAAATGCATTTTAACTGGTTTTAAGTTGATGAAACTTTAATTTTCAATAAAATTTTGAAGTTTTTCGAAAAAAAAACAATAAATTTTTTTGCCCCCTGAAAAATATTTGCAACGGCCTTAGTTGCAAAAAACCCCGCAAGAGGAGGAAGGATAAAAGAGTACATTATTATGAAATCAATAAAAAGCAAAGAAAATTTTTTTTCCCAAGATCGACCAGTTCTATCAAAGAGTAGTCTAACTAGAATCTGTACTAGGTTGGAGCTGAAAATGGCCATCTAACCCCAATCCCCCCTGCACCGATAAAAACACGCAGAAAAATAAGGCATATTTGAGTCAACAAAACATTTTGTTGATTTTAAAATCAAGGTTTGTTTCAACGCAAAATCGGTGTTGATTATATTCAACAAGAAAAATGTTGAATCAAACTTCGTAAGGCTGATCGTATGAAACATACTTTTGTGCGTGAATATACAAGGAATATTTTTTCCGCTGATTCTAGATCATTTTTGTAACTGAAAATTGATAATAAAAACACTTTTCCATGTCTAAGAAAAAGAGGATCTCTAAAGAAAATTACAGAGCGGGTAATTTTTTTGATTAAGTTATGTTTTTTTCGGAAAAATTTTTTTCAAAAAAACATATTTTTTTATATTTAATATAAAATTAAAAAGAACTTAAATGACCTTTTCATAAAGTGCTTCGCTTTTAAGTTCAATACATTTTTAGTTATTTTAAAAAGATATAAAAAAACTGGAAAAAATATCTCAGTGTTGTCCAATCAGCCTTCGTTTGTTGATCACTCTCAAGAACGAATAACCCGATTTTCGATTCTGAAAAAAAATATTATGAAATTATCTGCTATTTCCGATACAAATTGTTTCAAAACATAAAACATGACCCAACATTTGAAATTGTCCTAAATAATTTTTTAAAGCCCTTTCAAAAAAAAGTTGGGATAATTTTATTAAAGTAATGAGCTTAAAACTGTAATTTTTAGAAATCATTCTAAACGAAATCATATCAAACTTTACGTAGATTTATCTCGAGATTTATCTGTAGGAGAGTTGTAAAAAAGGGTAATGATGTTTTTAAGAGTGCACTTTTTTTTCTCAATGCAAATTTCTGAAAATTTAAATTGGTTTGGTGAAATGGTTCTTTATGAGCACACAGCAAAAAAAAATCGTGGCAAAATTACATCTAAAAAGGGGTACATCATTTATGTCAGAAAAATTGTTCAATTTTACCTTTAATTATGTGTAAAATTTTTACTGGCAGACGCTAGGAAAAAATATCTCTAATCCCAAAAAATATCAAACCGGCGAAAGTTATATGGGATCATCCACAAACCACGTGGGCACTTTTCTGGATTTTACTTATTTTTATCCTGAAAATTTCATTACAGTCTCGATTATCCGAAGGCCTTGGAATTGGAAACTTCGGACAATTGATTAAAGATTTTTTTTTTCGTACTCTTATTTCTAATGGTCCAGCTTAAGTATGACCCCAAAACAACTGTTTTGATTCTCTCAATCGAGGCTTCGGACAATTAAGTTTGCACTATAATATTCGATTTCTTACAACAGTAAAAAACCTTTCTGACCATCCCCAATCTCTCTTACAATGTAGCAACGCCTCATTGTGCGCGCCGTCAACACCCGGTTGAGCGGGAGAGACAGAGAGAAGAATGTCCGCTCTATTTGACCGTTCTTCTTGTTTCTACAAACTCGCGACTGTCATCGCCTTTTGCATGTTCTTGTTTTTCCTCAATTTTTCCACTCTTTTTTTCGCCATCCTCCTCCAACAAAAGCAGAATTGTGTCAGGCTTCTGGAATGCTTTTATTTTATTTTTCTTCTTCTTCTGTTGCAACTAGCAGGGTTATCACCATGTACCATGCTAACAAGGCTAGGATAACCTTTTGGTTTGAGGGGGTGGTAGTGGTAAAACAGGAAGCTGGAAGTAGGATACAATGGCCACTGCATGAATGCTGAAACAGACAGGCCACTGACAGAAGTTGGTGTGATTAATTAAAGTGTATACTTTTTGTCTGCACTCTTCAAGAGCAAGAGAGGGAAAGGGTTACAGCATCCAACAAACACGTCAGAAATGGTGGGGGGGTGAGGTGAGCAGAGCAAATTGCATAACTTCAGGGGTAACCTTGGTACGTGTTTTTTTCTGCTGCTGAAGCCATAGTGGCGAATGAAGTCAAATGGCTTAAAGGTGGAAGCAAATTTCGTTAGAATTAAATTACACTTTCTCCAAAAAACAACTGGGACATTTCTAATATGTCGTAACGTTGAGTTATTATGACATCCATTTAGCACACGTGAATAGGTTCAGGGAGGGGTGTGGTCTCGCTACCACACATCCAAGTGCTAATCCAATTTAATTGCCATGAGAGCCGGGCCTGTTGGTTCTAATTGACACATTGTCCGTGTGGGTGTAATCTCCGAAAATACTTCAATTTCACACCCCCAGAGAGTTGAGTTGCAAGTGCTAGACCGTCACTTTGAACGTCATCCGAAACCCGCGGCATGCCAGCTCGAGCTTTTGGGGACCAGAATGGGCTTCCGGCTGTTTTCGCAGCTTGCAATGGGGATCTACTGGCAGCATATTGTGTGGTCGTGGTTCTGGTGTGGGAGTGATCGAATACCGTGGGGTGGAGTAAACTTGTAAATATGGTTCAAACTTAATTAATTATTAGTTAAAACATTATATTTCAACTACTAAGCTGAATGCAAATATTGAAATTTGAAAATTAAAAAAATCCCGACCAAAGTCACCCCATCGGACGCGTGACGCGTCCCACTATCGAAACCGCGAAATAGTTTGGTGCAGAGTCCTTTCTCCACTGGCAGCAGCAGTGTGGCCAGCACGAGAAGCCCTTAAATTTCGTATATAAAAAAAGATTTATGGTGGCATTATGGCGTGTGGTGTGACCATGGCCATCCGGCCAGAATGGACGATTCTCCCGTCGCGCGGAAAGCACAGTGAAACCCTACTCAGCTGGCACCCGCAAAACCCATCGACAGACAGTCAGCCGGGCTGAGAGTGGGTGTGTGTTTTAAACTATTTGGTCAATTTTTCGGCTGGAATCACACCGAGTAGTTTGCAGCAGTAGGGTGCGTCACAAAAGCAAAAAATTGAGCTAGATCGCATAGGCGGGCAGAATATCATAGTATCATGTCCACAGAAGCTCTCCTGAAAATTTCAGCCAATTTGGTCAAGAATCCGAGGTGCCCACTCGATTTAAAGTTTGTATTAGATTTTGGACCCGTTAGTATGGGGAAAACGACACTTTTTACATTTTATTGTCCCAAAAATCCAAAGTTGAACCAAATTACATTCTGAGCGACCTGTTTATAGGTTTTTATATGAGGAACAACTTTGTAGAACATCGCGAAACGATCTGAGCAGATCTGGCTTAGTTATAAGTGGTTTAAGTTAAGTTGTTTTCCCAGGGTCGAAGTCAGGATTTAAGTATAGCCTTTTTATCAATACGGTCACTGTGATTAGAGAAAAAAAAATCTGACAGGTGATGTTTTTGTTGACAACATTTTCATTCCAAATTGCAATTGAAGCAGAGTTGAGGTGAGGATTTAGTTCTTTCTAAGCTTTTCATCATACCTTGACCAGTTTATATTTTTTTAGGTCCTGCCGGTGTTCAGAGGTGGAATAGACACGCTGACCATGGAGATGATCCGAAAGGCCGAGGTCCGGGAGGCCGTGTTTGACCAATTTCAGATGCCTACCGTTGCGGGTGCCGGATTTGGATGTGGTTTAGCAACAGCAAGTTCCGTGAATTATATGATAATTGTATAAAGTAAACAATTTGAATAAATGCTTTGAACCTATAATTAGAGAACCTGCTCACGCTGCTGATCATAATTCCCCTTAGTTTTAGAATTTGTCAATAACTAATTCTAGTCCTTTATCTAACCCCAAACCGCACTTTGTGGCCAAAGTGGGTAAGTGCTCATGAGAACGACCAGCCTTTGACTCGCAAAGGTGATCAGTGAGTGTTGTACCAGTTAGTGATTTCTCCAGGTGCGATGTTCCAGGTGCCCGTGACTACACGGGAAGTAACCCTCAGATTGCCAGCAACTCGGTCTCAAAAGCGCTAACAATACCTTCTGCCTCGGATTATTTTGCACTCCTGACGATCCACAGCCACAATCTGTTAGAAAACCGGGTTTGGTATGGGTTAAAATCGGCGTTAGGGTCAGGATGAAGCCATCTTGACTTCCCAGATAGATCACCGACACTAACTCCTGCGCCCATTTTTGATGCCGTGGTCAAGCCTAGTCCGATCTATGTTTTGTAGCAGATCTGAGAATAATAAGGTAATTTAACGCTGTGTATCAACTTCAACACATTACGATTAAAAAACAAACAACTTTAATTTCCAATCCACAAACAAGAGAAACCCTAGCAAAACTTCGGCTCAGCTGATTCCACTTAATGAATCTGTCGGACCATCTCCATGGTCAGCGTGTCTATTCCACCTCTGAACACCGGCAGGATCTAAAAAAATACAAACTGGTCAAGGTATGATGAAAAGCTTAGAAAGAACTAAATCCTCACCTCAACTCTGCTTCAATTGCAATTTGGAATGAAAATGTTGTCAACAAAAACATCACCTGTCAGATTTTTTTTTCTCTAATCACAGTGACCGTATTGATAAAAAGGCTATACTTAAATCCTGACTTCGACCCTGGGAAAACAACTTAACTTAAACCACTTATAACTAAGCCAGATCTGCTCAGATCGTTTCGCGATGTTCTACAAAGTTGTTCCTCATATAAAAACCTATAAACAGGTCGCTCAGAATGTAATTTGGTTCAACTTTGGATTTTTGGGACAATAAAATGTAAAAAGTGTCGTTTTCCCCATACTAACGGGTCCAAAATCTAATACAAACTTTAAATCGAGTGGGCACCTCGGATTCTTGACCAAATTGGCTGAAATTTTCAGGAGAGCTTCTGTGGACATGATACTATGATATTCTGCCCGCCTATGCGATCTAGCTCAACTTTTTGCTTTTGTGACGCACCCTATTGCAGCAGTCATTAAATTATATTTGCAATGCGTTTTTTGGAGCGGGGTTGAAACTGGCAAAAGAAACCGCAGCGATTAATTTGTGCATTTATTTTAAATGCCTTATATTCAGATAAATTTATCAGATTTGAGTTTAACCTGCGGGAAGTTGTGGAGGCCAAATATGAATAATGTGTTCAAATTCCGGAAACCCTTAGCAATCACAGATTAAAACTAAATTTCAAAATTTGAGCTCCATCTTACCACGGGAATCTCTCCCCCTTAGCCCTTGAAGATTGTATGGGAAAAATCCTAAGGATATCCTCATGAGCTTCCATTTTCCATATCCAGAGTTTCCATTGTCGTTTCCATTCGTCCACTTTGAAGAATCATATAGAATATAGTAGTAATTTACCTTTTCAATGAACAACTTAACGAATCGATAAGGTTATCGTTATCGTCTGTTATCGACTGCAGCAAAGATAGTTCAATCGTTATCATTATCGGAATACGATCATTTTATCGGCGATAACTCATGAAATGTGACTTCCAAGCAAAATATTCCTTGACTTTAAAGTCTATTTTTTTAACATTTTTTAACCGTCATCAGGGGTGACATTGGGTCTGGAGGGTGAGTTTTGGTCATAATTTTCATAATTTGAAAAAGACACATCGGGACCATCCATAAATCGCGTAGACACTTTTTTGAAAATCAAGTTTTACATAAATTTTCACTGTACTTGAATTGTAAGTTTACGCACTTTTCTTCAAACATCGTAAGCTTTCATTGTTGATTTTATTATACAAATAATGAAAAATTAAAATTTTAAAAAATGAGGATCATTTTAAAATAACTCAATATAGTAAAATATTGCACATTATTTTTGATCTTTTAAGATCAATATTTAAAATTATGAAAATATTAGTATATTCCTGCTTTACACTAACAATTCTAATCTTAAGAAAATATTTTCGAAATGCTGCGTCGTTTGATACTCATTCCACAAATGATTATTAAAGTATTTCATGAAACTTTGAACATTTAATGCTAAGATATTCTAGTTTATCCAATTTTTTTTGCTGAGATAGAGCCGCTTGAAGAAAAAGAAACACGAAAATTGAAGTTTTCTAAATCTCACCAAAACAACCCACCATTTTCTAATGACGATATCTCAGCAACTAATGGTCCGATTTTCAATGTTAATACATGAAACATTCGTAAAATTTTCCGATCTTTTCGAAAATTTTTTTTTGATTTTTTTAAATCAAAACTAGCATTTTTAATAAGCGTAATATTCAATATTTTTTTCAAAAAGATCGGAAAATTTCACAAATGTTTCATGTATTAACATTGAAAATTGGACCATTAGTTACTGAGATATCATCATTAGAAAATGGTGGGTTGTTTTGGTGAGATAGAGAAAACTTTAATTTTCGTGTTTTTTTTTCTTAAGGCGGCTCTATCTCAGCAACCCTAGGTCCAATCTTGAATGTCTCTTAGACAATTTTATAGAAAATTTTCTGAACTTTTCAAAAAAATATTTTTAGAAATGGTCACTCATGGTCACTATTTTTAAAAATCGAAAAACTGCAAATATTTCGCTAAAATCAAGCTTTCGGTGGCTATATTTTGAAAACGGAGCCCTCTATCAAAAAATCTGTAAAGTACTTTTCGATTGCAAATTCAATTTTGCATTAAAAAATTATGTCAAATTTGTTTGTGCATGTAACTTCGATTTTTTCCAAAAATCACTATTTTTTTCAAAAATTTATAACGCGACGGCAGATTTTTTGACCATGTTTCCCTATGGCTCAAAAGTTGCGAATACGTATTTTGGGAAATTGAGTTTTAGTGAAAAAAAGTTGATTTAAAAAATCTGCTTTTTTTCGTGTACCTATTTTTTCCTAAAAAGTCCTCAACAATACCTACAACTTTGCCGAAGACACCAAATTGATCTGAAAATTCACTCAAAAGTTACAGTTGTTTGAATATTTACATACCATTTTTGTATGGACAGCTGCCAAAATTGTATGGAGACTTGTATGGGTGAACCAATGACGCAAAATAGCTTATTTGGTCATATGGAAGGCCCTCACAAAGTTTAAGTCAAAGCAAAAAATACAAAAAAACAAAAATGGTCGAAATCGGCCGATTTCGTTGAGATTTGCTCCAATACAGAAAATTGTAAAAAAATAGTGTTCAATAAAAATATATATTTTTTTAACTTTTTTTTGAGATTATCTTTGGCTGTGTTACATTTTCTATATTATAAGTACACGGATATAAATCCTGCAAGAAAATCCGGTAACTCTGTTTTGTTGAATTCGACAACATGGAAATGTTTCCAAAATCGTGAACATTTTTTTCGATTTCGAACAACAATATCATCGATTTTGAAAACATTTGCAGAAAAGTCGGGAAAAATGTTGATGATTTTGAAAACATTTCTATGTTGTCGAATTCAACTACACAGAGTAACCGGATTTGCTTACAGGATTTCTACCCGTGTAGGGTTAGTGAATTTCCACGATTTCGCGGATAGCTTGAAATTCGCAATTTCACAATTTTCGCGAATTCCTGATATTCAAGAATTTTATGAAAACAATAAAAACAAATTTAAAAAAAGAAAGGCAACACAATAGACAATGCTTTTAAATCTAAATTTTAGATGATACGTGATATTGGCATGGCACTCTTGAATTCCAGATTGTTAGGGTCCAATAAGCAAAGTTTTCAATTTACGCTTTTTGAGTGTTTTTGAATCCGCCTTCAGTCAAGGGAGTTCAAAAACACACAAACAGCCAAAAAAAGGTTTATTGGACCTAATCATCAAATGATACCAAAATGAGAAAAGTAAGACTGTAGTTAGACTAAATTTACATTTTATTTAATGATTTTGATTTTCCTTTTAAAAATTGCTCTGAATAAAAGGGGAGGGGGGTTTCATTTGATACAGAGTTTGTTGGGGTTGGTCCTTCTCACCGTGAAATTCGATAGAACCTGAGCAGCGTTCACCAGACCCCAACACGAACCGGTAGATGCTCCAGTTAGGGGGGGGGGGGGGGGGGTACACGTCCTGTGCACACCCGGAGTCGGTTTCCCAGGAACAGCAGCGGCCAATTCTTCCCAGAGTCCACCGAGGACTCGTCAGATCGCACCGGATATCGCACAGTAATAACTCGCGGGAATTAAGTAAAATAACCGAGTAAAAATCGTCACTTTATTAACACTTAACAACTAACAAAAAGTACAAGTAAATTGCGCTCGCAGCGCGGGCCAGAGGCCCTCCTGTTGGCGATCTCCTATCGGCTCAACTTGGTATATTGGACTGTGTGTGTTTAAACCTAAATCTCCTACAGATCATCTTCAACCCACAAGTCGATCCATATCACGCATATTAGCACCAAAATCCGGAGATAATGAGCTAATCCTAGGTGACGTCATTGATCTCTCCAGAGAGGATCGAAGGTATCAAAAGTGGTGAATATAAGTTTGACCAGGGGTACATCCAAGGGTGGATGCTACTCCCAAACAGAGTTGTTTTTGAAAACTTTTGTAGTAATTAATGTGCTCAGTTAATAACATGTTATAGTTGTAATGGAATTGTTTTAATTTGACTGTCATTAAATTTAAAACAAGATTTCCCAAACGAAATTTTATTTTAGATTAAATGACTCGGGCTTTGAAAAAATATATATATTTTTTTAATGTCAATCATATAATATTTTATTTTTTACCAAGTCCCGTGAAATTCCCACGTAATTGATGGTTTGATGTGATAGTCCTCGTGAAAACTAGAAATTTTGTGCTTGAAAAATCACTTAGCTTGGGAGTTTGAAAAAATATTTTAAAATTAGAGAGCCCTTTTCTTTTTTAATACAATAGCTGAAAATTCAAATTAATTGTACTTATGTATCGATTACACAACTCGAAATTTTTGAAGTTGATGTCAGTAAACGCATCAGTTTCGTCAAGGTATGATGTATTTGGGTTGCTTGAACACGCTCCAATCGACAGAATTGAATTTTATTGAATTCCCTGCAAATAAATAAAATTGTAAATTTGGGTCTAAATGCTATGGAATCATGTTAAACAACAATGCGTTCCCTCATATAAGCAACCATGCGCACACCCTTATTTTTGATACCCCCATAGATACGTGGGTGGCAGGGAATCCCTTAAAATTCAATTCTGTCGATTGGAGCGTGTTCAGGGAGCCCAAATCTATCATACCGTGACGAAACTGAGGCGTTTACTGACATCAACTTCAAAAATGCCAAGTTGTGTTAAAAAACCTGGAGCAACATTTGAAAAGGGCTCATTATTATTGCAACTATCCCTGAAGTAACTATTTTACAAAACCCGTTGAGAAAATGTTAGTTTGAGAGGCCATATATTTTTTTAATCTTAATGTTTAGTGAAAAACTTACTTATCGCGCTTATTTTTGCAATATAGAGCAAGCAATAAAATTATTATTGGTTTATTTTGGCTACAGTTTTCAATGTGAAATGTGAAAATCAAAAACAACATAAAAAAAATTGCATAAAGTGCAGCGTTTTCAAAATATGGCAAAAAGTTTGATTTTCATTAAAATTTTGATGTTTTTCGATTTTTTTTTTCAAAAGTTGCCCATGAGTGACCATTTCTCAACATATTATTGATCTTTGTTTAAATGCAAATGTTTAAAATTTTGTCTAATAAAAAAAAAACAAGAAAATTTATGTTTTCAATATATATATGGGTAATTCTCTACCAACTCACACGAAATCGGGAAAAGTTGCCCCGACCCCTCTTCGATTTGCGTGAAACTTTGTCCTAAGGGGTAACTTTTGTCCCTGATCACGAATCCGAGGTCCGTTTTTTGATATCTCGTGACGGAGGGGCGGTACGACCCCTTCCATTTTTGAACATGCGAAAAAAGAGGTGTTTTTCAATAATTTGCAGCCTGAAACGGTGATGAGATAGAAATTTGGCATCAAAGGGACTTTTATGTAAAATTAGACGCCCGATTTGGTGACATAGTCAGAATTCCGAAAAAACGTATTTTTCATCGAAAAAAACAATAAAAAAGTTTTAAAAATTCTCCCATTTTCCGTAACTCGACTGTAAAAAATTTTGGAACATGTCATTTTATGGGAAATTTAATGTACTTTTCGAATCTACATTGTCCCAGAAGGGTCATTTTTTCATTTAGAACAAAATTTTTCATTTTAAAATTTCGTGTTTTTCTAACTTTGCAGGGTTATTTTTAGAGTGTAACAATGTTCTACAAAGTTGTAGAGTAGACAATTACAAAAATTTTGATATATAGACATTAGGGGTTTGCTTATAAACATCACAAGTTATCGCGATTTTACGAAAAAAAGTTTTGAAAAAGTTACTTTTTGCGTTTCTCTTTGTTTCGTCGTCCGTGTCTGTCGCGGGTGACCATGAACGGCCATGATCGATGACGACCAACTTTTTAAAACTTTTTTCGTAAAATCGTGATAACTTGTGATGTTTATAAGCAAACCCTTATGTATATATATCAAAATTTTTGTAATTGTCTGCTCTACAACTTTGTAGAACATTGTTACACTCTAAAAATAACCCTGCAAAGTTAGAAAAACACGAAATTTTAAAATGAAAAATTTTGTTCTAAATGAAAAATGACCCTTCTGGGACAATGTAGATTCGAAAAGTACATTAAATTTCCCATAAAATGACATGTTCCAAAATTTTTTACAGTCGAGTAACGGAAAATGGGAGAATTTTTAAAACTTTTTTAGTGTTTTTTTCGATGAAAAATACGTTTTTTCGGAATTCTGATTACGCCATCAAATCGGGCGTCTAATTTTACATAAAAGTCCCTTTGACACCAAATTTCTATCTCATCACCGTTTCAGGCTGCAAATTATTGAAAAACACCTCTTTTTTCGCATGTGCAAAAATGGAAGGGGTCGTACCGCCCACCCGTCACGAGATATCAAAAAACGGACCTCGGATTCGTGATCAGGGACAAAAGTTACCCCTTAGGACAAAGTTTCACGCAAATCGAAGAGGGGTCGGAGCAACTGCTGTGTGAGTTGGCGGAGAATTACCCATATGAATTTCTGGAATATTTCTAGAGTTTTTTTAAAGATCCTATAAACATATGAAACACAATAGCTTATAGGACCTTTAAAAACACTCTAAAATCTTTAATTTTCTTCTATGTTCTTCTTTTATCCGCTCTATCTCAGCAACCCGAGGTACAATATTCAATGTTTGTCCCCTAAAACATATGAAAACAGTTCAAAACAATAAAAAAACAATTTTGGTAAACAGATTTCTGATGAAAGTTCATTTAAAAATCTGCAATTCGTTTTTTTTCTGAATAGCCCTTATAAATGCCTACACCTATGCCGAGGAATTGTATCAATCAGAAAACTCCTTCAAAAGATGCAGATTTTTGAATATTTACGTTCCATTTTTATATGGACAGCTGCCAAAATTGTTTCGAGACTTCTATGGGTTCACCAATGACACAAAATGGCTTCTTTGGTCATAGGAAAGGTCTTCGCAAAAAAGATTTTCGGAATTCGGGAAGAATTGCTCCTTTTTTCATTTATTTTTAAGTCAATTTTTGGTTTATTTAAACTGTTTATTTGATTAGTTTGATTTATGAACTTTTTTGTTGCTCTTTGTTCAATTAATGTTTTATTGCTTATATAGATCATTACTCGATGATAATTTCAGCCTGACATACAGCAATTACTTATCATTAAACATTCATGTCCGAGCAAACACTGACACCAGAGGTGTCGATTGAATTAATTTAATTATGTTGCTGATCCATGTTTAATTATGTAAAACAGTGCTCGTCGAGTTCTAGGAAAAAAAGTAAATAAATCGAGGAAAACCCCTACAAGTGTAATTTAAAGTGAGCTACCAAAATGAGTGCACCGATTTCCTGCAAGCATCGCCCAAGTTGCGAAGGAAAAATTGCGTAAAAAGTCTGGGGGGCAGCCCAAAAGGTTCGACAACCACTTGTGTGTAGTGAGCAAAAAAAGGAGAACGCATCAACTGCGTTGAATTTACCACCCCTTGAAACGGATCAGCACCCAGCTTCACATTGGAATACCAAGAGCAGCAAAGTTGTGCGTGTTCGCACAACGAAATCAAACCATCGTGCTTCAGGTAATTTTTGCGATTATTATTCTGAGTTTTTTGTAGTTCCATGCTTTGAGCTGTAGCTTTGCAATCGCCTGGATTTATGCAATTCGTGGGAATTTTGTACAGCTATAACGCCCACATGTAGACTGCGTTCGCACCGGTTAACAGCTCCATCTGGGGAGGGGAATTCCTGCAACATGTCGAATGCATCGGATTTGCTTTCATTAGAGTCACAAATTGAATCTGGTTCTGCACAGGACGTCAAAGCAACCGCAGCGTTAAAATGTGCATGTTGTGCAACTTTTCAAAGCCATCGAAAACTGGATTTAGTTCGGCCAAAGAGCATAACTGCAAATATATTCAACGCCTACATTTGAATGTGCATTATAAAAAAAAACTGTCGAACTTTTTTCAAACCGATGCCAGGACTGAATTCGAAGACGATGGCAAAAATCCCCCCAAATGTCTTTTTCGCAGCCAACGTCAAGGTCCTGTGACATCTCTCCCATGAAAAGTAGAACTTACTGCATTTTAATGGCAAACTGGAAGGAAAAAAAGGAAAAGTTGCAAGTCTGACTTGCCAGGCATCAAGTTCTTGGTGTGGCAGTGTGTGAATAAGAAAATATGGCGTTTGAGCAATGGTGCCAAGTTGTGTTAATTTAATTGTTTAAACATAAAAAAATCTGTTAGAAAATTACTTTAAAAAAAAAACAAAGCAATCCACTTTAACGACCCCCGGGACTTTGGTGGGCTCTGTTGCAAGTTTCTGCTCATTTCTAGGCGTCCGAAGTCCGAAGTAAACGTCCGACCGACGTTTTACTTCCCCATCCGATAGAAGGTCAGGAGGATAAGGCGGGAATCGAACCCACGCCCCACAGCAACTTAGGGATCGGCAGCCGAAGCCGCTAACCACCGCGCCACGAGGCCCTCGAATTACTTTAATATACATTTATTAATAGCAAGATTTGAAGATTTGAAGATTTGATGATTTGAAGATTTCAAGATTTCAAGATTTTAAGATTTCAAGATTTCAAGATTTCAAGATTTCAAGATTTCAAGATTTCAAGATTTCAAGATTTCAAGATTTCAAGATTTCAAGATTTCAAGATTTCAAGATTTCAAGATTTCAAGATTTCAAGATTTCAAGATTTCAAGATTTCAAGATTTCAAGATTTCAAGATTTCAAGATTTCAAGATTTCAAGATTTCAAGATTTCAAGATTTCAAGATTTCAAGATTTCAAGATTTCAAGATTTCAAGATTTCAAGATTTCAAGATTTCAAGATTTCAAGATTTCAAGATTTCAAGATTTCAAGATTTCAAGATTTCAAGATTTCAAGATTTCAAGATTTCAAGATTTCAAGATTTCAAGATTTCAAGATTTCAAGATTTCAAGATTTCAAGATTTCAAGATTTCAAGATTTCAAGATTTCAAGATTTCAAGATTTCAAGATTTCAAGATTTCAAGATTTCAAGATTTCAAGATTTCAAGATTTCAAGATTTCAAGATTTCAAGATTTCAAGATTTCAAGATTTCAAGATTTCAAGATTTCAAGATTTCAAGATTTCAAGATTTCAAGATTTCAAGATTTCAAGATTTCAAGATTTCAAGATTTCAAGATTTCAAGATTTCAAGATTTCAAGATTTCAAGATTTCAAGATTTCAAGATTTCAAGATTTCAAGATTTCAAGATTTCAAGATTTCAAGATTTCAAGATTTCAAGATTTCAAGATTTCAAGATTTCAAGATTTCAAGATTTCAAGATTTCAAGATTTCAAGATTTCAAGATTTCAAGATTTCAAGATTTCAAGATTTTAAGATTTCAAGATTTCAAGATTTCAAGATTTCAAGATTTCAAGATTTCAAGATTTCAAGATTTCAAGATTTCAAGATTTCAAGATTTCAAGATTTCAAGATTTCAAGATTTCAAGATTTCAAGATTTCAAGATTTCAAGATTTCAAGATTTCAAGATTTCAAGATTTCAAGATTTCAAGATTTCAAGATTTCAAGATTTCAAGATTTCAAGATTTCAAGATTTCAAGATTTCAAGATTTCAAGATTTCAAGATTTCAAGATTTCAAGATTTCAAGATTTCAAGATTTCAAGATTTCAAGATTTCAAGATTTCAAGATTTCAAGATTTCAAGATTTCAAGATTTCAAGATTTCTAGATTTCAAGATTTCAAGATTTCAAGATTTCAAGATTTCAAGATTTCAAGATTTCAAGATTTCAAGATTTCAAGATTTCAAGATTTCAAGATTTCAAGATTTCAAGATTTCAAGATTTCAAGATTTCAAGATTTCAAGATTTCAAGATTTCAAGATTTCAAGATTTCAAGATTTCAAGATTTCAAGATTTCAAGATTTCAAGATTTCAAGATATGAAGATTTCAAGATTTCAAGATTTCAAGATTTCAAGATTTCAAGATTTCAAGATTTCAAGATTTGAAGATTTGAAGATTTGAAGATTTGAAGATTTGAAGATTTGAAGATTTGAAGATTTAAAGATTTTAAGGTTTGGAAGTTTTGAAGATTTGAAGATTTGAAGATTTGAAGATTTGAAGATTTGAAGATTTGAAGATTTGAAGATTCGAAGATTTGAAGATTTGAAGATTTGAAGATTTGAAGATTTGAAGATTTGAAGATTTGAAGATTTGAAGATTTGAAGATTCGAAGATTTGAAGATTTGAAGATTTGAAGATTTGAAGATTTGAAGATTTGAAGATTTAAAGATTTGAAGTTTTGAAGTTTTGAAGATTTGAAGATTTGAAGATTTGAAGATTTGAAGATTTGAAGATTTGAAGATTTGAAGATTCGAAGATTTGAAGATTTGAAGATTTGAAGATTTGAAGATTTGAAGATTTGAAGATTTGAAGATTTGAAGTTTTGAA
Organism: Culex quinquefasciatus; assembly: GCF_015732765.1. Classification (NCBI taxonomy): domain Eukaryota; kingdom Metazoa; phylum Arthropoda; class Insecta; order Diptera; family Culicidae; genus Culex; species Culex quinquefasciatus. The sequence continues at coordinate 150,043,972 of NC_051862.1, read as the reverse complement.
GTTGAAGATTTTAATATCTGACACCCCTTCCTGCAATCTTTTTCCTCGATGGATCCTCAACCCGTCCATGCATTTCGATTAGCTGTAGCTCTTGAAACTGGCGAGAAAAATCGTGTAACGGAAATTTCCCCCAGGCGCAGGACCCTCCATGAATAGGGTGCAATTAGCACTGAATGGTCCTTCCCACTAATGCTAGACCCTGAACTTGGAAAAAACAGCTTCTCCTCAGAATTTCTCTCTCGTCAGAAAGTATACACTATAAACACACAGACACACAAACAAACATCTCGGAGCATAATCTGAGCAGCTTTGAGCAGAAAAGTTCATCCGTTTGGTTGGCCTTGGCCGTGTTGCCAGTTATTGCCACCCACCCCCTCAAGCGAACGACGGTTGAACTTTTTTGAATGTTGAGTGGTCACCTCTTAAGCTCTCTCCTAACGTTTCTACTTCAATTGAGAACACAAGCAAACTTGCTAATGCTTTCAGGAAAGTTGCCCAATTTAGAGGGAATCACTTTTTTATTTTCGTGGCAACTTCTTAATTCTTCAACGGCAAGACAAAACTCTGCGAGCAACTCAATTTGTCAAGATTTCTTCAACGAAAATCTACGGCGACGATTTAAATTTCATTCTACCCCCGGAAAATCATTAGCTCAATCACTTGAATGGGCAATAATAATTTAGGAAATGGCACAATTTAGCGCAAAACCCAATTCCAGGAGCTGCTCCGTCATGAGAGAGACAGTCGCCAACCAATGCAATATGTGGCCACACTCGCTAATGAAACCACAGCGAATTTAGTTCGATGGGGCTTCGCTGAGGGTGTGCGGGCTGGAAAATAATTCAATTTCCTCCATTCGACCGCCAACATAGCCGACGACCGTTATGCGACACGTCCACTTGACCGATTCTAGGAGGGGGGGGGGGGGAGACCACAGGCATTCCCCCCACCCCCTTTGCATGTTTGCCCGTTATGTAGTGCGTGACGAAGAATCAATGATGCACGGAGGGAAACAAGCTTAACTAAGCGATGACAGTTTAATTAGGGTGATTTGTGAACGACGTCGGGCGTGCTGTCAGGCATGGAAATTCTTGACAATTGATTGATATTTCCAATGATTCCCTTTATTTCATGTTGATTGATTTCACCTTGCGCTACAAGTTCTAAAACGTGATTTATAACATTTTTTCGTGTTTTTGCCTTTGAGCTGATTTTATAAGTCACGTGAACTAGGGTGGTCCAAATCCGGGCTTTCTGGAGGCTACCTCCTGAAATCACTAGACTAAATTCCAAATTTGAGCTCATTCTGACTAAGGGAACTCCTCCCTCTAATCGCTTGAATTTTGTATGAAAAAAAAATGTCAAAATGTGTGGAGAAAAGCAAATGTTTCCTTTTTTAACCTGTGGAGGGCGCAATAGTCGTCCAATCTTTATCAATTCTCAGATGTAGGATCTTCATTAAATTTAAAACAAATTTCCCAAAGACACCGTATTTCTAGGATTTTTTGCTGAAAAGTTATTAGCTTCTGAAAATGACCATTTTTGCGCAGACGGCTTTAAGGGGCCGGGACCTAAAAACAATTATTTTTAAACTCACGTGCGTGCTAGGTTGCCTGCCTGCCTGCCTAGCAATGCACCTGTTATGTTGCCCCTTTGAGACAGGCGCGCAAAAATGTTCATTTTCGGATGCTAATAATTTTCCAGAAATTTGCGCCTTTCAAATATGAAAATGTTGATACCCAAACATGCATTTGTTTAAATATGTTTAAATTTTTAAGTTATTGCAGATTTAGTAACAAAAATAGTTGATTTCCGATTGATCCACACGGGATTTTTTCCGTTTTCGTCAAATTTCCGTTTTTGCGCACGTCAAAAAACCCAGTTTTTTTTTGTCAAAAAAAACTCGTATCTCGGAACCCATTCAAACCCATTCGCCATTTTTTATATGTTATGATTTTTTTTCTAAAATTGGTTGAAATGGTGTGGAGTTATGATTTTTTGAAAAATGTGGTTTTTTGCGAAAATCGAAGAAAATTTACATTTTTCGGACCACCCTAACACGGCGAAGGTCACCCTAATGGCCAAACAAAAATAAATATGGGTCTAATTATTTCGACCAAGAAACCTCCAGAAAAAAAATTGAGCCTGATCGGAGAACTTTTTTTTCGAATTATGCTTTTTCGTGAAAAAAAATCAGTAACTACAGATTTAAAACAAATGCTTTTAATTGAAAATTTCAACAATTGAGAAATATAATTATGCTTAAATATGATTAAAAACCTTAAATCTGCCGTTTAAAATTTAACTAAAAATAATTCAAAATAATTGTTCTACGTTTTCAAATTATCAGTATAAATTTGAAAAAAATTAAAAAAAATGCAAAACTGTAGCACTTTATGACACATTTCACAAACTTTTTCTTTGAAAATTAGTAATTTTGGATTCAACACTAATATTTCTAGCTTATTTTTCAAAAGATCCTATGTATAAAGGAAACCCATGGCATATTTCTTGTCTTGAAAAAGTAATCTAGATTTCAATTGGGCGCTATTTTAAATAACTGTTTAAAAAACATCAAAATATTTTTGGATCTTGACATTTTTCAATTGTTTTATTTTTTAACATTGGAAATAGAACTGAGCAACTCTCTACGAAATCAGCCGATTTCGACCATTTTTATTTTTTGTATTTTTGTATTTGACTCAAACTTTGTGGGGCCTTCCCTATGACCAAATAAGCTATTTTGCGTCATTGGTTCACCCATACAAGTCTCCATACAATTTTGGCAGCTGTCCATACAAAAATGGTATGTAAATATTCAAACAGCTGTAACTTTTGAGTGAATTTTCTGATCAATTTGGTGTCTTCGGCAAAGTTGTAGGTATTGTTGAGGAATTTTGAGAAAAAAAGTTACACGGAAAAAAATATTTGCAGATTTTTTAATCAACTTTTTTTTTACTAAAACTCAATTTCCCAAAATACGTATTTTTTTTTATTTTCAAGATTTTTTGATATGTTTTAGGAGACAAAAATCCGCAACTTTTGAGCCATAGAGAAACATGGTCAAAAAATCTGCCGCCGAGTTATGAATTGAATATTACGCCCAAAATATTTTTTTCGAAAAGATCGGAAAATTTCACGAATGTTTCATGTATTAACATTGAAAATCGGACCATTAATTGCTGAGATATCGTCATTAGAAAATGGTGGGCTGATTGGGTGAGACTCAGAAAACTTCAATTTTCGTGTTTCTTTTTCTTTAAGCCGCTGTATTTCAGCAACCAGAGGTCCAATCTTCAATGTCTCTTAGACAATTTTATAGCAAATTTTCTGAACTTTTCAAAAAAAATATTTTTAGAAATGGTCACTCATGGTCACTATTTTTAAAAATTGAAAAACTGTAAATATTTCGCTAAAATCAAACTTTCGGTGGCTATATCTTGAAAACGGAGCCCTTTATCAAAAAATCTGTAAAGTACTTTTCGATTGCAAATTCAATTTTACATTAAAATGTAATGTCAAACTTGTTTTTGCATGAAACTTCGATTTTTTCCAAAATCACAATTTTTTCAAAAATTCATAACTCGGCGGCAGATTTTTTGACCATGTTTCTCTATGGCTCAAAAGTTGCAGATTTTTGTCCCATAAAACATATCAATAAATCTCGAAAATCAAAAAATACGTATTTTGGGAAATTGAGTTTTAGTGAAAAAAAAGTTGATAAAAAATCTCCAAATTTTTTTTTCCGTGTACCTATTTTTTTCTCAAAAGTCCTCAACAATACCTACAACTTTGCCGAAGACACCAAATTGATCAGAAAATTCACTCAAAAGTTACAGCTGTTTGAATATTTACATACAATTGTATGGGTGTATGGGTGAACCAATGACGCAAAATAGCTTATTTGGTCATAGGGAAGGCCCCCACAAAGTTTGAGTCAAATAAAAAAATACAAATAAAATCCATTTCCAGTTTTGGTAGAGAATTTCTCAACTATTAGTTGCTGATGATATTGACATTAGAAAATAAGGAGCTTTTTGGTTTAGACTTTTAAAACTTTAATTTTCCTTATTGTTTTGCTTTCATCCGCTGTATGTCAGCAATCAGAGGTCAAACCGTCGATGTTTCTTAGGCAAAATTGTAGGAAATTGTCTGAACTTTAAAAATATATTTATATATCACAAAAACTGCAATATTTTATCTAAATTCTAACATCAACTTTTATTTAAAGTTTGTTTGAACGCTGTAGTTAATGTCAAAACAATTAAATTAAATAAAATTATAAGATTACGAAAAATGCGAAACATTTCATGTGAAATATTTCATAGTCGTCCGAAGCACCGGGAAGGCAAAGCAGAAATTTATGGTTTTGATTTCCTTAAATTTGAGCAAATTTTTATATAAAATATCGATTGTTTTGATGTTAACAGCTTATTTAAGACCTAAAGAGTGCCATTCACTAACATTTAAGTCCAAAATTGTGCGATTCATTAGAAAAACGAGTATCCAGAATTCGAAGCAAAAGTGTCCGGATTTCGAATCAGCTTTTATCAGTGTCCGGGATTTGAAACGCAGCAAATCGTTTTTATTTTCAAATTCTGATGAAAAATGGTTAGAAAATACATATTTTGCATGCATTCTCCTAAAACTGCCTGTTAATACTACATCCGGATGATATTTCTACATTTCCAACTTATTACATGGTTTTTTGTCAGCTTTAACAAAAATGATATGATACTAAGTGTCCGGATTTCGAATCATGACGTTATAAAGACTTGAATGCAAATGTCTGGAGCATCAGTCTCCTATCGGTGTTCGAATTTTAGACGATTAGACCCCCTTTCAAAAAATCTGTTTTAATAAATGTTTCTCCATCTTGCAGAGATTTTCAATTGACTCTAAAAAATCACTCAACTCAATTAAATTACTTACCAAAGACTTGATATCAATTATCCTACTGACAGTGTCACTCCAGATGCAGAACTTCATTTCCGTTAATCAATCTTTTTTCTCACCGTGCACCACACGAAACACGTGGTTCCCAGCAGCATCGCCACCGACGTCGTCGCTCGTTCTTGGCCTTTTCGGTCAGACGGAGTCTCGCTGCTCGCTTTAATTGAATAACGGCAATCACATCGACATAATTTAATTGATCCAATAAAGGAGCCCTGGTCCAGCATCGTGGGTCGGCGGTTGACCAGACCACCTTCCCTTCCCCTGGGACTGGGGACATGAGCGTTATGCTGCTGCAACCATGGGGGCAAGTGACATCGCGTGTTGATCCCACGACGCAAATTTGCAAGTCAACGTTTGACGTTGGTTCCCAGGTTGACGAGGATTTATTGTTTATTGTGGCCCCTGGACGTCAACTTGGTGACCTTTTCCCACCCCTGGAGGGGGGGGGGGAGAAAGGGTTGCCAAACGAAGATAAACGACACCCCGGAATCATCGGTTTAGAGGAATGGACTGGCCGACGGCAAGTCTCTCGGGAGGGTGTTGGCACAATTGGAACTGATTTACAGTTTGTAACTGTGGAAAAAAATGATGCACCAGAAAGTCTCCAGGGGATTCAATTAGTCGTGATTTTAGCTTTTAGCGTTGCGTACTTTATGCATGAAGCCTTATCTGAAATGTGTTCAAAATTTCTTTGACTCTGACCTCGAAATTGCATTTTCTTTTTTTAAATTATTCAATTAAACCTTGGAAACCATCAACTTTTTTGCATTTCCACACATAATCCCTTCTGCTTTCCCGAGCATGGGTAAATAACAAGGGAAATGCGTAATAATACCTTTCTCTGGTATCAATACCAAATTTTGGTATTCCTGGACCCTTTAAAATTTGTCTTAAGGATTATGCAAGAGCAAAATGTCGTATCATACCAATTTAAGGTATTGTTTTGATATTGCAAAATTGCAGAATTTGTCAATGATCGAACACCACATTTTGGTATTCTTTTGGTATTACAGTATTTTATCAAATTCCTCTGCAACTATGGGAAAATTTTGACCAGTTTTGACAAAATAATTAATTTTGCGCTAAAATCATGTCTCAAAGCGAATGCTTTCATTCAAAATCGGAAATTTCAAACTTGATTTTAAACACTTTTGATATACCCCCTACAGAAATGACTTGAAATTGTGGAAAATTTTCTAAGTCAGGATGGCACATTTTGGTATTATTTTGGTATTTAAGTATTTTATCAAATTCCTCTGCAACTATGGGAAAATTTTGACCAGTTTTGACAAAATAATTAATTTTGCGCTAAAATCATGTCTCAAAGCGAATGCTTTCATTCAAAACCGGAAATTTCAAACTTTATTTTAAACATTTTTGATATACCCCCTATAGAAATGACTTGAAATTGTGGTAAATTTTCTAAGTCAGGATGGCACATTTTGGTATTATTTTGGTATTTAAGTGTTTTATCAAATTTCTCTGAAACTATGGGAAAATTTTGACCAATTTTGACAAAATAATTAATTTTGCGCTAAAATGATGTCTCAAAGCGAATGCTTTCATTCATTCCCCTACAGAAATGACTTGAAATTGTGGAAAATTTTCTAAGTCAGGATGGCAAATTTTGGTATTATTTGAATATTGAAAGGTTTCATCAATTTTCTCTAAAACTATGGGAAATTTGTTAAAAAAATTTTACGAGTCAATTAATTTTGCGCTAAAATGACTTGAAACCCAAAAATGTTAAAGATGATTTTAAAAATTAGTGTGATATACCCACTAATATTTTTTTCAAAACGTTGAAATATCTCTAAGTCGGGATAACCAAATATTTTGAAAAACGAGTCAATCGACAGATTAATGAATTTTGGTGAATTTCAATTCAGTTTCATTTTAATAATACTTATTTTTCAATCTTGTTATTTTTCAGAAGCTTCAAGAACTTCAAGCACAGGCCGTTCATCAATGACAAATGCATTCGGTGTGGTGAAGAATATCACTAAGAACAACATGGAATCATCAGGTGAGTAGATTTGGCTGTTGCATATGAATAATTTCCGTTTTTTCACTGCAACTGCAACTGCTGCACTAAAAATGGTATGAAAATATCAAATTTTGGTATTACTTGTTCAAATACCAGCGACCATAATGTGCTCTTGGTTGCCCAGTAATAGATGGTAAAATACCATGAAATCATACCAAAATTATGTATTAGGGTGTTTCAGCCAAACAAAAAAGTTCTCAGAATCAGGCAAACCAAGGTTCCCCTTGTAGAGGGTACCCATAGGGACTCTCATGCCAAATATCAGCCCATTTGGTTGAGAATTGGCCTGTCCCCAGCGGTTTTAAGTTTACATGGAAATTACTATGGGATTTTTGTGCTTTTCGTTCAATCGAACCTACAGGCCAGGGGACAACATGGATTCACTCGGAATAAAGACAGGTGAGTAGGGGATGGTCCAATGAACACATTCCAGAAGGAAAAAGGGTTGTCCGTTCTGTCCCCAAGGTGCGCATTGGATCGACGTCCGGTGTCTCAAAACTACGAATGCCGACGCCAATTGAGCTTTTATTTTCAATGGTTACTACGTAGTTGTGATGTGTTTTGAATGGTAAACATGAAACAAATGTCAGAACGTCTCAATGGAAGCAGAAAGCTTTAGTTTGCGGTCCTGGAACCAGGCTTTCCTGGTGGGAAATCTGGAGGGAAATCTGCCCCTGCATCGCACCCCGACGAACAGAGAGCTTTTAAGCGCTCTTTTGCACCGGAATCGATACGACAAGCTTTCGATCAAGAATGCCGCCTTGGAAATCTCCCGGTTGGCGGAAAGTGCTTTAAAGGTACCACGAAGAAAGATCAATGCCCATTTGCAAGATTTGTACGACACTTGGAGAGGTATAAATTTTAACAATATGGTTTTATCAGAATGGTTTGTTCCAGTTTGCTAAATTAAAGTAATTTTAGGACTTTACAAGCAAAAATCCCGAACCACTTCGAAATCGGAGGAGGATAGAACTCATTTCAGGACGGAACTATCCCTGCCATGTGATTTATCGTGGAATGTATGCATAAATGATATGTTCCTGTTACACTCTTATTTAACTCTTCAATCTGTAGCCAATCGGACAAGAGGAAGCTGCAGTTGGAACGACTGAACAAACGGCTGAAACGTTGGTTAACTGTTTGGATAGTTTAACAGCCTCAGCAGATCGACGACTTGAAGATGATCAGGACCTTGATCAGGGCCATGACCTAGCTGGTGACAACAACAGCAACGAGGACAGTGAAAGTAAAGATAAGGGTTTTCTGGTGGGAAGTCTGGACAGAAACCTGCCTCTTCAACGAACACCAACGAACAGAGAACTTTTAAGCACACTCTTGTTCCGGAATCGACATGATCAGCTGCCTATCAAGAAGGCTGTCTTGGAAATCTCCCGGTTGGTGGCTAACACTTTTAATACGCCACGATGGAAGATCAAGTCCCATTTGACAGAGTTGCACGGCGCTTGGAGAGGTTGTGCGTTTATTTTTTTTTGTGTAATATATACGAAGTTATTTTATCACAAACAGGACTCGTCAAGAATAAAAGCCGAACAAACGCGACATCACAGGATGACAGAAAAAAATTCCTGTTGAAACTATCGTTACCTTGCGATTCATCTTGGAATGTATGTGAATTTGTTTTTCGTTTTAAATCTTTTGTTAATTTCGAAATTCACAGTCTATCGCTGGACAAAACGCAGCAGTTGAATCGCCTGAGAAAACGGCCGAGCATATGAATTCAGATAACTGTTTCGAAAGGTCAACATTCTTGGCAATCCGGCATACTGGTGACGATCAGCGACACGGAAACAATCGCGAACAAAATAACCAAGATCAAGCTGACTGCAACGGAGACAAGGATGATAACGATGTCGATAATTACGAGGATGAAGTAGACAATGACGATGGCGACGGGCAAAACGATGATGATTACAATGAAAAAAGTAATGACGATGACGACGACGAAAATAACGATGACGACGACGAAAATGACGATGACGACGACGAAAATGACGATGACGACGACGAAAATGACGATGACGATAACGGAAATGACAATGATTATGACAACAACGAAGACGATGTAATTGACTACGACGATGACGATGACGATGAATATTACGTTTCTTCGGGATCGAGATCGGTGACAGCCAAGGCAAACAACTCAAGGAAAATTCATTTAACAACTCCGAGAGTGATCGAGGTACTAGAACGTACAGGAATTTCGAACCGGAATGCGGCAATGATTTTTCAAGCGTTGATTCTGGACAAGCATACGAAGAATGATGATGTGGAGGATTACGCGCTGGATCATAATACGATTAGGAGAGCCAGGATGACATACAGACGGGAATTTGCTGCACAGGTAGTCAATTTTAAATTCTCTATTCTCAAATCGATAGACGAAATTAATTTGATTTTCTCTATTAAATCATCTTTAAAACCAGATCAAACGAGAGTTTAAGCCGGATGTCCCTTTAACCGTACATTGGGACGGGAAAATAATCCCAAACAATGTTACTGGGATAAAAGAAGACAGACTGCCGATACTGGTAACCGGCGAAGGCATCACAAAACTCCTGACAGTCCCTGCTTTGCCAAATGGCAAAGCAGTAGTGGAGACAGGAGCTGTCGCTGGCGCTATCAAATCATGGGATCTTGAGGACAAAGTTGTGGCAATGAGTTTTGACACCACCAATACCAATTCTGGGTGCAAAGGTGGTGTCATTACTCTTTTGCCAAAAATGCTGAACAAGGAGCTCCTCCCTCTAGCTTGTCGGCACCACGTCGCTGAACTCACCCTGAAGCACTGCTACGAGCTAAAGGGTGATGTTTCCCAGTCCGACAAGCTAGACAATTTCAAGATCTTTCGAGAAAAGTTCAATTCGAAGCTTGAGTCGTGTGAAGAAATCATCTACAGGAATGTGCTGCACGTACCCGATCTTGCCAAATTAACACAGCCGTGGCGCCAGAGCATGCTGGACTTTTGCTTGAACTGCTTGAATGCGAAACAACCACGCGGAGACTATGTGGAACTGCTGGAACTAGTAATTCTATTTCTGGGTGGTGATACAAAGAAAGGCATCAAATTTCGACGGGCTGGCAGTATTAGCAGGGCACGCTGGATGGCACGTGCAATTTATGTACTCAAAATTTGGATGGTGAATATTGACATCAAAAACATTGACCAAAAGCTGATGGACCACTTTGAGAAATTAGCGTTGTTCATCACGAAGTGCTACGTGAAATATTGGTACAGCCTAAATGATGCGGTAAAGATCCTAATTTATTTAATTATTATTCTTATTATTCTCATTATAATACAAATATTTTCAGATCAAAGCACCGCGGGTTGACTTGGAATTTTGGAGAACCATTTCTTCATTCGATTTTCCAGAATACGCCGAAACTGCAGCCCGATCGTTTGAAAAACATCTATGGTATTTATCACCAAGGTTGATCGCTTTAGCAATGTTTGACGACCTCGTTACGCACGAAGAAAAACGAGAGCTAAAACAAGCTTATTTGAAAGCTGTTGATTCTGACTGTGCCTTGAACAGGAAAAAAATGAAGGTGGACGTGCCGACTCGTGCAACCAAAATTTCTTTGACCGATTCACTGGCATCATTCGTCACTGCTGATACGAAGGATTTTTTCAAAATAATGACTATTTCGACAGACTTTATGTTGAAAAACGTACAAGACTGGGAAGGCGACGAAGGATACATTGTTGGGAAAAAACGGGCTGCATCCCTCCAAGTTACAAATGATGTTGCAGAGAGAGGGGTAAAACTTATTTCGGACTTTAATCAAAAAGCAACACGGGACCCTGCTCAGCAAGAGTATATGCTACAGGTGATAGAAAGTCACAGGCAAAGATACCCTAAAAAATGGTGAGCCGCAACAAGTCCGATCTCGCCAGCCCGTCATCCCGACCGATCTCGCCTGCTCGCCACCCAGCGTGGTCCTGTCCAAGTCAACGTCCAGCAACAAGTCCGATCTCGCCAGCCCGTCATCCCGTCCGATCTCGCCAGCTCGTCATCCCGACCGATCTCGCCAGCTCGTCATCCCGTCCGATCTCTCCTGCTCGCCACCCAGCGTGGTCCTGTCCAAGTCAACGTCCTGCAACAAGTCCGATCTCGCCAGCTCGTCATCCCGACCGATCCCTCCTGCTCGCCACCCAGCGTGGTCCTGTCCAAGTCAACGTCCAGCAACAAGTCCGATCTCGCCAGCCCGTCATCCCGTCCGATCTCGCCAGCTCGTCATCCCGACCGATCTCGCCAGCGCGTCATCGAGCGTGGTCCTGATTCTTCGAAATCGTCATCCGACTTGGTCCTGTCCAGCGCGGCCTCAAATAAAAATTTTCATTTACTTATTGTTGTGTTTCTGTTTTTAATTCACATTACAAATACATAAGAAGATTAACATTTTTTTACATTAACCGTATATTAAAACATTATTTTATTGAATATCATTACTTTTAAAACACAGAATTTAAAAAATAATGTCTTCAAATCAATTTCTTTTCAGTGCATTCAATTTCAACATCAATTTTCATTAAAAAAAAAGAAATTTCAAGCAAGAGAATAACATTTAATTGAAAAATTCTTGGAAAATTCATTGTACATAAGTGCAGTTGGATAGCAATCATTAATTTGGTCAAGGGGGTTGAGGGGTGGTCTTAGAAAATTGATGAACCCACTATGATAAACATGGAAATGTGACTTAAATAGTTAAGAGCAGATTGCTCTCGAATTTTTATAAGGCACAATATTGATGGGAGGCAGTGGTTGTTCGCCTATTGAAGACTTTTGGTCATCCGCTGCCTGATTTTGAAGAGAGAGGGCGGGAAGGCTAGTTGAAGAAAATATTTGCTCTTTGTTATAGTCTAACGGAGCCAGCAAGTATCCTGCATATCGGTCAGTAAAAACTGCTACAACAACCAACACTAGTCTTAAACCGTTGGTAACACTTAATTATTCCAAGCACCCAGATGCAAAAAAACAAAAGCACAATACATCTGCCAGGACTTTTCCACATGAACTCGCTTTTCGATGTAGTTTTCCCACCAGGAAAGCCTGGTTCCAGGACCGCAAACTAAAGCTTTCTGCTTCCATTGAGACGTTCTGACATTTGTTTCATGTTTACCATTCAAAACACATCACAACTACGTAGTAACCATTGAAAATAAAAGCTCAATTGGCGTCGGCATTCGTAGTTTTTGAGACACCGGACGTCGATCCAATGCGCACCTTGGGGACAGAACGGACAACCCTTTTTCCTTCTGGAATGTGTTCATTGGACCATCCCCTACTCACCTGTCTTTATTCCGAGTGAATCCATGTTGTCCCCTGGCCTGTAGGTTCGATTGAACGAAAAGCACAAAAATCCCATAGTAATTTCCATGTAAACTTGAAACCGCTGGGGACAGGCCAATTCTCAACCAAATGGGCTGATATTTGGCATGAGAGTCCCTATGGGTACCCTCTACAAGGGGAACCTCGGTTTGCCTGATTCTGAGAACTTTTTTGTTTGGCTGAAACACCCTATTATGTATGTGAAAAACCACAGAAATACCAAAATATGATTTTCCAAGGGCGCGGGAAAACCTAAAAATAAAACCATGGCAATACCAAGTTTTGGTATTCAAGCAATGTTCAAAAATCCAGAAGACCTCAACTTGGTATTGAAATGGTTTTATTTTGAGGTATTATTTTACCCTTGGAATAACATGGTTTGGTATTGTTGTGCCCTTACACATACAAGATTTTGGTATGATTTCATGGTATTTTACCATCTATTACTGGGCAACCAAGGGCACATTTTGGTCGCTGTTATTTGCCCAAGTAATACCAAAATTTGGTATTCCCGTGTTATTTACCCCTGCTCGGGTTTCGTCACCGGGCGCCAGCACTTTTCGCGATGCATTCCAGAAAGATATTAATGTGACTCGTTTATGGACGTGATGTACACGGGACCATAAATCTCAATTTCGGGGCGCCCTGGTCTTCCCGGGCCACACGAATTCAGTAGAAGCTATTTTTTCGCATTACCCTCGAAATGAGCTCGATCAGTTCCTGTCACAAGGTGTTTGCCAATTTTATTTTTCCGAGAATGTGACAAAAATTACATTGTTAGGTTAGTCAAATAAGAAAGCACTTTAAAAAGTGGCAAAATTTATAGTTTTCTATAAATTATTCATGGCAACTTTCAAAAAGTAGAGCAAACATTATGAAAAGTATCATTGAGCATGCAAATCACCTGGTTGCATCATATATTACATAAGAGGCTTTTCCTTCTCTGATGGAAAACAGAGCCCATCCATAAGAAAAGCAGAAAAAAAAACTTTCCCAATTCGCCACGTCTGACTTACTACATTTTGGCAGGCTTATCTAGTGGCACCACCCCCTAACTTCCTCCCACGCTACCCCAAAAAAAGGATTCAACTCAAGAGTCGCACTGAAACCATAAAAAGAATAATTTTACGGCCCTCATCCAACACCAGCCTGCCAGCCAAAGCAGCCACAGGACGCGGATAAAATGAATTTATGTCCCTCAGTTTGTCTGGTTGTGCTTGGAGCCAGCAATTTTACCAACCCCCCACCACACCTCCAAAAAATGGTTACAAAAACGTAGTGATTTGTGAACCCCACGCCAACCAACCCCTTAAAAATTGGACCAAGTTCCGGACCGAAAAGGATGTAATAATGGGTTCTGTGGTGTGGCTTCCAACATGGATCACTTGGTAAGAGAGGAGAGGGTGAGGAGGCGTTTTTAATTTTCTCTCATTGATTACCGGTTTCGGGTGGGCGTCCGGTTCGATGGTATTGTTATTCATTAAGGGGACTGAAAGGATATTAAACCATCCGCTGGGAACTGGGTCGGGTGTCAATTATTTACGTACAAATTGGGCACGAATGAAAGGTCGAATATTTTGGTCCTTTTGAGTTTCTGTACAAATTAAAAATATTTTTTTTTGGTCAAAAGGAAATACATTTGTCCGGTTCTTAGACGATTTTTTTAATGAAAAAATCATATTTATTATGATTTACAAATTGCAATGTTTTTTGCCATTGAATGGCAGAGGAGTTTTTTCATAAATCTGCTTCTTTCGTTGTCCCGTCAAGCAAAAAAAATAGCTGGCAAAGACTTAAATCTCAACCAATTCGTTCAGTTCAAGAAACAAAAGATTAGTTTTTCAATTTGTAAAAATGTGTAACAAAGCAAAAGTTTTAAAAAATCTAGCTGGCCAAACTGTAGCGATTGTTTTGGTGTGCCTTTTCAAAGTCAAGTTTTACGAAGTTGTCCCGTCACGCTACATTTTCATTTCAGGGGATGCACAGGTACAATATTGATCATTCTACACCCAAACGAAAAATATATCTCAAAATCTGCAACAGTGAATTTGCTGCAGAAAATGTTATATTTTATTACAATTTTTGCAGCAAGCCCATAGATCATTTTTGCCCGCGTGTAAACACGTCAGCGATCTGCAGTTCTCACCAACACATAGAATTCTGGCGCGTCCCCGAGCAACAATCTAGAGAGAACATTATGTTCGCGCTCTGTCCCTCACCATTCATCAAGCGTCCATGGCGCGGTGGTAGCGTGTCGGATCAGCAACCTAGATGTTGATGGTTCAATCCTCGTTCTGTTAAGGTTTTTTTTTCTGCAATACAATCAATCTGCCGTCGGTAATGTCGATAATTGTCGGTAACGGGCAAAAATGTCATACCCCTATATCGCAAAAAATGCATGAGGACAGTTTTCATGCAGATTCTGATATACTTTCATGCTGCCATGCATCAAAATCATGCGACCGCCGGTTGGGTGTACATTACATTTCTTTGTAAAAAAAAATAATTATCTATCCAAATATGTAAAAACATAGGGGGGTTTTGTTCTTTTATTTTGCTACTACAGCCAAAACGCTCAAAACTTGGGATTTTTTTTAAGGAGCCGAAGAATCGGTCAGTTGGGATGAAGAAGATGACGTTAAATTTAAACTTGAACCAACTTAAAGTTGGTGAAAAAATCGTTTCATACAATAAAGTCTTCGTTAACACGTCAGGGTTAACTCGGATCATTTTGCCGTCTGCGACAAAGTTGTTTGTCATAAAATTAAACCAAAAATCTCACACTTGACAATGATCCGACACATTTAACGCCACGTTTTGGTGTATTTTTTTAAATTTTTGCTTATCCCCAAATATTTTTGCGGTTTTTCACCTTAACTTTTAACGATTCGATTCAAAATTGGCACAGTTGCTTATATTTGCAACAGGACAGTGCCATTTATATCCAAATTGTTGTTTCCTGTCAATGATGCCAGATGCACAGATCAGTCTGTGTTTCACAGACATTTTAGCTTGTGGCAGAAATTTTTGAGGGGCACAGACTTTTAAAAATCTTCATTAAATTATTATTTTGCAAAAAAAATATAAACCGAAACTCATTTCATTAGCCTTCAAATGCTTAAAAACTTTTGTCCCTGATCACGAATCTTAGGTCTGATTTCGATATCTCGTGACGGAGGGGCGGTACGCCCCCTTTCATTTTTGAACATGCGAAAAAAGGGATGTTTTTCAATAATTTGCAGCCTGAAACGGTGATGAGATAGAAATTTGGTGTCAAAGGGACTTTCATGTGAAAATGGATGCCCGATTTTATGGCGTACTCAAAATTCCCAAAAATAAAATTTTTAAAAAGTGTTTTTGCGTTTCTCTTTATTTCGTCGTCCGTGTCTGTCGCGGGTGACCATGAACGGCCGTGATTGACAAAAAACAACTTTTTCAAAACTTTTTTTTTTCGTAAAATCGCAATAACTCGTGATGGTTAAAAGCAAACCTCATATGTTTATGTATCATTGTTTTATAATTGTCTGTTCTACAACTTTGAAGAACATTGTTGCACTCTGAAAAATAATCCAAAATTAGAAAAAACACGAAATTTTAAACTGAAAATTGTTGTTCTAAATAAAAAAAATACCCCTCTAGGTTAATGTAAATTCGAAAAGTACATTAAAATTCCCTTAAAATGAAATGTTCCAAAAGAGTTTTTAAAACTTTTTTAGTGTTTTTTTACGTCCGATTCTCCTTTTACGGCTACTTTCACCTTCGTCAGAAAAGCTTCGAATTCGATGGAGAATTCATTGGCTAGTTTCAGATGTAGTGAATAGCATTCGAGAGTTTTGATGCTCAGATATCTACAGACTTTTTGTCTAGAACATACAGACACCGCCTTTGAGTGCGCTGACCACGCGGACGCGCTGTCTTGTTTTTGCATGCTTATTTTCATTTCTTTTGTGTCGCTGTTTGTGTGCTTGGGTGAGTGGTTATTATAACTTATTGGACATCATAAGTGCAGTGCTTCTGGGGACGCGCAGTCCTGTTTTTTCGCGATAATTTTCATCGTAAATGATCGTAAAAATTTATTCCAACTGGCATCGATCGATTTTATGAAGAGTAAAGCGTCATTTATTTACTATTTTTGAAATTTGCTCGCGTTATCTAAATTGAAAATATACTGATAAGTCCAGCCCATAACACTACTGCTCGGCTGGCACGCGTTCAATAATTTTTTTTTTAAATGAACAATTATTTATCTTTCCGCAGCCGGCTACCTAAGATTTAAAATTTTCAACCGATAAACAAAATGCTCATGGTCACATCACTGCTACTCGTGAATCCTGACCTCATACCCATCTACTAACCCCCTCAAAACTCATCTGATACTTTGTCGGAGATGCAGTCGATTGGGCGGTCTCTATCACTCAAGTATCGGACTAACATTCCCATCCACTTCCCCGTGACTCTACCACACGGAGAAAAAAGAGTTCCCAAAATCGTGAACAAGCGTTCATGAAAATAGGAACCACGAACAAAGTGTTCAAATCTCATGGTACGATTTCGAAAAACGTACCATGGAATTTGAACACTTTGTTCGTGGTTCCCATTTTCATGAACGCTTGTTCACGATTTTAGGAATTCTTTTTTCTCCGTGCACTGGTGGTGGCCGGCGCCGGTATTGATCAGCATGATAGGGGCCTTTGAGAAGTTGCGAAGCGAGGAAAGTTAGCTCCCACTTATCTTCCACGGCTCGTGGATGTAACTTCTGGAGGTCCTGGTCAATAACGGAGTAGCAACTGCGGGTGGGCACCTATGCTTATGCTTATGCTTTAGAACATACAGACACCGCCTTTGATGAAAATGGCATCACTCTACACGGCTTTTTCGTGGCGATCGGACCCGGCCATTTGAGATTATGTTGAAAATCACTCTTTTTTGAAGTCGTCTAAATAGCTTTTTTATCATAACTTTTAAACGACTAAATGAAACTGTACAATTTTCAATACCAAGCTGTAGGACCTGAAAGTGAACCGGACCACACACGCAAAGAAATTTGTTCAGAATTTGATTCTGAGTCGATAATTATTAATGAAGGTGGGTCTTGGAGGTCAAATTAAAAAGTTCCTTTTCCGAGTGATTTTATATCCTTTCCTCAGTGAGGAAAAAGGTTTCATTTTTTTAATTAGGCACCTTGACCTTGGCCAGGGCCAAGTGACTTTAAATTAAATTTGTAACATCCTGATTTTGAAACTTAAAAACATTTTTCTAAAAGAAATAACAAAAAACTAAAAGGAATAACAAAAAACGATTTTTTAACACTTGTAGTACCAACGGGGTCAAAACTTACGCGAAGCACCAAGGGGGTCAAAAAAGTTGGAAATGCAACTTCATCCGGCTGTATCCGGCGAAACTCAACCGATTTGGATTACTCTGGTTGCATTCGATCCGGAAGGATGTCAATAATCACCTACAACAAGGTAGATCCAAAACAGATGCGTCTACCTTAAGTTATAATAAAAAGGCATTTCCAACTTTTTTTTCCAAGGGTTGTATGTATCTAATCTAATAATCTTTAAACTTTAAAAAAAATACTCAGTGCGAATTAAGATTCGTAAACATTTTAAACTACAATAATGAGTTCCAAAAAGCTCAAGAATCGATCTTGTATTTGCAGTTTCAGGCAATGTAAAAAAATCATATTTATTACTTTTCTTTATAAATTATTGACACTATTAACATAGTTAACAAAAAACTCCCGGATCCCGGGAATTCCCACGAAATTGAAAAATTCAACTCTCGATTCCCGGGAAATTGAAAATCTCGAGTATCGTCACCCTCTAGTTGTATGAGCCGGTGAAGTTGCATTTCCAACTTTTTTGACCTCGTTAGGGCTACAAGCACCCATGCCAGATATACAGATAAATCTGTATTATACAGATTTTTCGATCCCAAAAAACACAAAAATCTGTATATACAGATTTTTTTAAAAAGATTAAATTAAAACATTTCAACAATCTAGTAATTGAATTATGCTTCAATATAATTAAAAAGCTTAAATCTGCTGTTAAAAATTCAAAAAAAATCTTTGGCTTCGAATATGACAGGATACAGATAAAATACAGATTTATTTTCAAGAAAATACAGATCTCCCATAAAATATTCTGGCATCGTTGGCTACAAGTTGATTTTTAGTTGATTTTTTTTCGAAATTATTTTTCTACAGTTTTTTTTAAGAGGTTCATAGATCAAAGTCATGGTCGCAGTGGTCTTAACCCAACAAAAAAATAAATAAGAGGTGTTATAGACATAGGAAATCCCATAGCTTATAGGACGTTTTTCACAAAAAAAGTTGTAGAAATAATTGAAAATGGAAAGGGCCGCACCCTTTTCTATCTTTGTCAATATTTGCTGCCATT
Source organism: Culex quinquefasciatus (assembly GCF_015732765.1). Taxonomy (NCBI): domain Eukaryota; kingdom Metazoa; phylum Arthropoda; class Insecta; order Diptera; family Culicidae; genus Culex; species Culex quinquefasciatus. Next base: position 150,025,205 of record NC_051862.1, on the reverse strand, counting down.
CTAAATCGATTTGATGAAAATCTAAAGTGAGATCAAAACGCCTTTAAACGACTTGTTTAGCCAGCCAGCAGAGCACTTTTGAACCTGCTGGTTATAGTGTCAATACTATCTAAAATAAACACAGACTCCACACAATAACCCCCCCTAACCACACAAACGCCACCACAATCAGTTCGTTCCTTATCTAATTCTGGTCCTGCTCTCTTGACTAGCATACGTAATGCTGAGGACACACCCCACCCTGCTTTCCCAAATATGACGTTCCAGCACCACCACAACCGACCAGGTACAGATAAAAGTCGTGCGAACGAAAGCACGTGCTCACCAAGAGGGGAAAGCGTTGGGGTGGGGGTGGTTAAGGGTGGCTTCAGTATATATATTATTACTGCATCACTCATGCAATCCACCTACGCGGGCGCGCACCACACACCAAGGAAACACACAAAAAGGTGGGACTGGTTGGGTGGGGGAGCACGTTTCGTTTGTTTTCGTCAGAAGCAAAATATTGTTTTTCTCCTGAGAGGGGACCACCCTAATGCAGTGCACACACACACCTCCGAGCAAGTGAGCGTCGTCGCAGTCGGTTGTGGGGGTTGGTATAATTCCCATGAATTGGCATAAGTATGTGGGTGTGCTGGCGAAACTAACCGCACAACAAGGAGAAACATGCAGCGTCCGAAAACCTTGCAGTCAGCTGGGAATATCGTACGACATGGCGTTTGTTTTTGCACCGGGGAAATGGCCCACGTTTGGTTTGGGTGTGCTCTTCCCGAGACTAGAATTTGCAATTATGCCATTTTATAAAACAATGGTATTTATTTTAGTCACTTACAAATACTTATTGAGATATCAAAACACAATCAAGTGATTATACTTGGTAATCGAGATAATCTTGCTGGAGAAGATTTCAACGCACAACGACAGCCAAAAAAGTTAACCTTTGTTATTTTGCCAGAACTTGTGCATATTTCATGGGCAGAACTATAACATTGGTTTTTCCCAACACTAGGTTTATGCTCTACTATGTTACCTCAACCCTTCCAGCATAGCACCTTATCCTAAACCAAAACCCAGCTGCTGAACTACATGTTTGTAAACGAATTTTTGGTTATGCTGTGAGCGTACACGCCGTACGGACGCGAAGGATTATGCGATTTTCTGGAAAAGTTAGTGCTAGTGGCTGTAAGGGTGCCTCACCTTAAGCTCGCCACATGCCGCGCCGAATCCTTAATTAAAACACTAAGTATTTATTAGTTCGCTCTTACTTCAACGCCAAAATAGCTCTCACACGGTGGAAATACAGATTAATGGCTTTGCTCGTAGACGAAAATGGCCCGCCAACAGTTTGCCCCTAAAATTAGTCTGGAATGGGATGTTTTATTATTTATTAACAGAGGTTATCTATAAGTTTGAAGATGTTGCACTGTTTCTTTCCATTATATAATGTTCCTTACAGTTCATTTTGATTACGTTATTAATTATCCATATTTGTTCAATGATCGAAACAATATTTAACAACATTTTAATTGAATATTGTGTCTTTCTTTTGTTTCATTTCCTTTTTAATTTAGGCTCAGTCGGCAGTCAGCCATCACGGGGCCAAGGTTTGTATAGTTTTTTTGTTTGTTATTTAAATTTCCCTGTTCAATTTCTTGCTTTCGTATCTTGTATCTCTTTTTACCTATGTTATCGTTCAGATTACTTAGCTTGCTAAAGTATATACGCAATAACCTGAAATAAAGTGCTTAAATTTTGACAATAATCAAAACACAAAAATAAGCTATATTTACTGTTTATCGTTGACTCGATCAGTTCATTGTGACCATGCTTTCTTGTTACATATGCAAATCAGGAATAAATTTGGATGCATCACACTTTGCCTTCATAGATCCACCACAAAACTCGATTTAAAATTTGAGATGTGCAACTAAAACAATAAAGCTCCGTGCAGTGTTGCTTCTCCTCATACAAGTTGTAATAACTATAGTTTCATCTGATGCAGATTGCTTTAGTTGCATGCCCCCCTACTGTTTACATGTTCTGCTGATACTTTTGACCCCTGGAATCTAACCAAAAATAACGCAATATTTAGGTTTAATGATTTTTCACGCTCAAAATGGCAAAACAAAAATATCAGAAAAAATCCCGGAAAGTGAAAACTGTTAAAATAACTCTGGAATTGTTATGTTAAAATTGAGAAATTCTCTGAGATTTGGGTCATTCGATTTTTTATGTATTTTTTAATCCGGCTAAAACTTTTTTCGTGCCTTCGGTATGCCCAAAAAAGCCATCTTGCATAATTAGTTTGTCCATATAATTTTCCATACAAATTTGACAGCTGTCCATACAAAAATGATTTGTGAAAATTCAAAAATCTGTATCTTTTGAAGGAATTTTTTGATCGATTTGGTGTCTTCGGCAAAGTTGTAGGTATGGATGTGGACTACACTGAAAAAAATTATACACGGTAAAAAATTTTTTGGTGATTTTTAATTTCACTTTTTGTCACTAAAACTTGATTTGCAAAAACATACTATTTTTTTTAATAAGTTTTAGAGGACATCAAATTCCAACTTTTCAGAAATCTCCACAATGGGCAAAAAATCTTTGACCAAGTTATGATTTTTTGAATCAATACTGAGTTTTTCAAAAAATCGAAATGTTGGTCGCAATTTTTTTTAATTAAATTTTTCGATGTAAAATTGAATTTGCAATCAAAAAGTATTTCAGTGAAATTTTGATAAATTGCACCAATTTTTGAAAATATTTTTTTCGAAAGATCGGAAAATGTTTCATGTTTTAACGTTGTTAATCGGACCATTATTTGCTGAGATATCGATATTAGAAAATGGTGGGTTGTTTGGGTGAGACTTAGAAAACATTAATTTTCTTGTTTTTAAACCTTTGCATGGCAATATCTCAGCAACTAACAGTCGTATCAACAAAGTTCTGAGAAGGTAAAATATAGAGAGTTTTCTCAACTTATCAAAAATATTTTTTTCAAAAGTGTGTAAACACGGGCACTAATAAAAAAAATGAAAAAATGCGACTATTTTCAAAAAAGTTATCTAAAATGGCTATAACTTGAAAACGGTGTTCTTATCAAAATTTCACCTCAGTACTTTTTAATTTCAAATTCGATTTTACATCGAAAAATGAAAAAAATGCGACATTATTAATTTAGATTGTTGCGACATATTAATTTAGATTGTTTGAAAAAAATCAGTATTGATTCAAAAATTCAAAGATTTTTTCCCTTCCTAGAAATTTTTAAAAAGTTGACATTTGATGTCCCATAAAACATATGAGCAATTCTCTACCAAAACCGGAAATGGATTTTATTTGTATTTTTTTATTAGGCTAAAACTTTATGGGGGCCTTCCCTATGACCAAATAAACTATTTTGTGAGATTAGTTCATCCGTACAAGTCTCCATACAATTTTGGCTGCTGTCCATACAAAAATGGTATGTACATATTCAAAAAGCTGTAACTTTTGAGCGAATTTTCTGGTCAATTTGGTGTCTTCGGCAAAGTCGAATCGAAGTTTCATACGAAAACAAATTTGACATTATTTTTTAATGCATTATTTTTTTTTTTTTTGAAAATCTCAAAAAATTTGCTATAAAATTGTCTAAGAGACATTGAAGATTGGACCTCGAGTTGTTGAAATAGAGCCGCTTTAAGAAAAAGAAACACGAAAATTGAAGTTTTCTTAATCTCACCAAAACAACTCACCATTTGCTAGTGACCATATCTCAGCAAATAATGGTCCGATTTTCAATTTTAATGCAGGAAAAATTCGTAAAATTTTACGATTTTTTCGAAAAAAACATTTTGAAATTTTTTAAATCAAGACTAGCATATTAAGTGGGCGTAATATTCAATGTTTGGCCCTTTTAAAATGCTAGATTTAAAAAAAATCATAATATTTTTTTCGAAAAGATCGGAAAATTTCACGAATGTTTCAGGCATTAACATTGATAATTGGACCATTAGTTGCTGAGATATCGTCATTAGAAAATGATGGGTTATTTTGGTGAGATTAAGAAAACTTAAATTTTCGTGTTTCTTTTTCTTAAAGCGGCTCTATCTCAGCAACCCGAGGTTCAATCTTCAATGTCTCTTAAACAATTTTATAGCAAATTTTCTGAACTTCTAAAAAAAATATTTTTAGAAATGGTCACTTATGGTCACTATTTTTAAAAATTAAAAAACTGCAAATATTTCGCTAAAATCAAACTTTCGGTGGCTATATCTTGAAAACGGAGCCCTTTATGAAAAAATCTGTGACGTACTTTTCGATTGCAAATTTAATTTTGCATTTAAAAATAATGTCAAACTTGTTTTTGCATGGAACTTCGATTTTTTCCAAAAATCACTATTTTTTCAAAAATTTATAACTCGGGCGCAGATTTTTTGACCATGTTTCTCTATGGCTCAAAAGTTGCAGATTTTTGTCCCCTAAAACATATCAAAAAATCACGAAAATCAAAAAATACGTATTTTGGGAAATTGAGTTTTAGTGAAAAAAAAGTTGATAAAAAAAATCTGCAATTTTTTTTCCATGTACCTATTTTTTCTCAAAAGTCCTTAGCAATACCTACAACTTTGCCGAAGACACCAAATTGATCAGAAAATTCACTCAAAAGTTAAAGCTGTTTGAATATTAACGTTCCATTTTTTTATGGACAGCAGCCAAAATTGTATGGAGACTTGTATGGGTGAACCAATAACGCAAAATAGCTTATTTGGTCATAGGGAAGGCCCCACAAAGTTTAAGTCAAATAAAAAAAATACAAAAAATGGTTGAAATCGGCCGATTTCGTAGAGAGTTGCTCATATCAGAAAAAATAGTGTTTTTTTACAAATCAAGTTTGAGTGACAAAAAGTTAAATTTAAAATTACCAAAAAAAATCAACCGTCTATAATTTTTTTCTATGTTGTCCTTATCCATACCTACAACATTGCCCAAGACAACAAATCGATCAAAAAATGTCTTCAAAAGAAACAGATTTTTTATTTTCAGTTATCATTTTTGTATGGACAGCTGTCAAATTTGTATGGAAAATTATATGGATAAACTAATGATGCAGAACGGCTTCTTTGGGCATACCGAAGGCACCAAAAAAGCTTCAGCCGGATTAAAAAATACCGATTTCGTAGAGAATTAAAAAAATCTCATGTAGAAAATATCAAAATTTAAAATTTCAGAAAACTTTTTAAATCCACACAAAAGACAATTTCCAATCCCTCCTGAAAGTTTCATTAAGATTACCATGCACAAAGCGCCCTGTCATATTTTCACAGCGTTTTTCGCAAAACACCTAGTTGATTTACGAGTGCCACGATATCTCGAGATGGGATGAACCAAATTGGCGGAAATTTTAGATAAAGATTTGTAAGACGTATGCCTTTGTACATGATTTAGCTCGATTTTGAAATTTTGCTTGCTAAAAAAAGACAATAATCTAAGAAGAAGATTTCTTACATGAAAAACATAAAAAAGCTTTTATTTTATTTTAATCTTTTTTATAATAAACTTTTTGAAAATCAGCCTTCGTCATGCACACGAAACCAGTTTGTTTATTTAATAACCTAAAACAGATTTATAAAACAGTTCAACTGTGTACAACCTCTCACATTTTTGTCGATTTACATGTATGTAACCCCTTAAACATGAACAGTTGTGTAAATATATTTTTTTCAGTAATGTCAATGAGGTTTTGTTTTAAAAACAAAAAAACGAGGTGCAGTTTGAAGTTCCTAAAATCATTTTTGAATTAGTCAGAGGCGACGCGTGGCCAAAATGTATACCTGTTCAAACAATCTTTTTTGTAATTTTCAAGTTTTTTAGCTCAATCATATTTAAAAAATATCTTTTATACATAATAAGAAAAATTGATGATGAGCAATATTGTTGTGTGAACTGTTGATCACATGATTTTTATTGAAATAGTAACTCTTTCAAATTACAGCAATTATTATTGTTCAAGAAGTGTAAAATTGAAATGCTTTTTACATTGTAGTTTTCTATAATTAGCTTGTTTTGTAAATAAAAAACTAAATCAAAACTTGAGGCGTAATCCAACCACAATTTTTTCCCTGGAGTTTTCTTCAGAATGACTTCTCTTATGTTCCATTGGATTAGATAAGAGCAAAAAAAATCATTATTCTCAATTCTCACTAAGCAAACATACCGGACGTTGACCATTCCAAAACAATTAGGCCATAAACATTGTATTTTACGTTTCTCTTCAAATTTTTCCTAAAAAACTAGAGGGAAAAAATTAATATCGATGAAAATTATGAAAATCTACAAAAAATAAAATAAAAAACATAACTTTATAAAATTTTCCCAAAAAAATTTAAACGGTCAAAACTCAAGAATTCAAACCAAGTACACATTATTACGACAGTTTTATTTTGATTTTTGTTTTTGGACAAACAACATGTAAAAGAAATTATTGTATGCTTGGTAGGTTAAAGATTTTGTTCTATTTTCTTCCAAATTATTTTGCAAATCTGTCAATGAACGTGCTTGCTCACTTTTAACTGAGCTATTTATTACTTTATTTCAGTTGAAAACGCTTTTTGGAAGCAACATGCCGTTTTACTATTTATAACAATTAAAAAAGTTTTACAAAAATATTTGAGCCAACACGCCAAATTGTCTTAGAATCATGGAACAGCCAAGCGCTTTTGTATCCATAAAGCTCTCAATGAAATTCTAACGCGCACTGAAAATTCTCCCAAGCAGCCGCCAACCTGTTCGTATTTTTCCATGCACGAGTTCCCATATAACACATCCAAAAATACACAGAAAGACCCCCCTATTTGTACACGCTGGACGGTATGAATGTGGTAGTTCAGGGTGTGCATGAAAACTTTTGCACAATCGACATAAAAGCGCGCGAGCCGAGACGCGAACAGGGAGAGAGCAAAGTTCAAAGAGAGAGAGAAAATTCCAGATTTTGCTCTCTCCCTGCTCGTGTCTCGGCTCGCGCGCTTTTATGTCGATTGTGCAAAAGTTTTCATGCACACCCTGAACTACCACATTCATACCGTCCAGCGTGTACAAATAGGGGGGTCTTTCTGTGTATTTTTGGATGCGTTGTATGGGAACTCGTGCATGGAGAAATACGAACAGGTTGGCGGCTGCTTGGGAGAATTTTCATTGACGCTCTATGATACGAATGCGCTTGGCTATTTCATGGTTCCAAGAAGAGTTGGCGTATTCGTTCAATTATTTTGATGAACATATTTTAATTCTTTCTTCAGAAAGAAATCAAAATGATCACCTGTCCTATGAACAGGTTGAACAGGTGGACACGACGCCTCTGGAATTAGTAAACAAAAGTACTCTTGCGATTTCTGATAAAATGCATAATTTTCAAGTTAGAGCAATTTTCACGCTGAAATTTCTGAACATTTTCCTTTTTTTAGTAGTGTCCATCCTTGTCCATCTCTGAAAAATATATTTCCAAAGGCTGAACTGAAAAATCTCTACAATTTTCTTTATTGGACATTGTTAATGGAAAACTAGGATGGAAAATGGCACAAGTGACACGTGCACACATCAATAAAGAAGCATTGTTTTATTTCCCCATGATGTAAAAGTAATCCCCGGCTCCCCAACGCTTTGTTCTTTTTTTACCCTGCAAAACTTCTGCCTGACAGCTTTCACCTGGACCAATTTCAAAGAATGACATTGAAAACTAGCCTAACAAAACCTTGAAAGCTTCCCCCTCCCACCGCACGTGTCTTCCAATCCTTTGGCTGTAAATCGTCACAAAAGCTGCACATGCATCGATGCTGCTCCATCACCGTCATCATCGATGTCGGTGTGCATTGTTTCGAGAAAGTTACTCTTTTCCGGAGCTCTCCCTCTTTGGCAGCACCCGGTGAGTGCACGGTGGTTGAATTTTAGGGGAAATTTGGTACTTTACACCCACAGTAGAAGGCCGAGAATTAGAATGAACTCTATTCAGTTCGGAGCATTTGACCTTCACTGCATGACCGAGTCAAAGGTCGAGGGATCGATTCCCGTTATGGCATCTTTGGTTTTTATGGTTAAACTCTTTTGGCAATTATTCTTCGAATAAACTGCAGCTTGGATGGTCTTCTTTCTCATTTGAATGCTGCGGGTGTTGTTTCAATATTGAAAAGTGTTTCATTTTGCACATTTTTCGAATAAATCATCACAAGGATTCCTCCACCGAGTACTGCACAGGGTGCTGGTACAAGAACTTCCGTAAAAAAGGGCCACAATACCCATTCTCCGAGGACGACAACGCCAAGTGCACTCTTTTTTTGTGTATATTTGCTCTCGTTGTGATGCAAAGCATTCGTCAAGTATCACTACTGCTGAAAGAAGGGATGAAGATGAGCTCACTTATCCTCTAGTGGATATTCTGCAAATTTTGTGGCTTAGTTCATGGCATGGCATTTCTCTTGTCATCTGCCTCTGTAGGTTCAGCATCAATCCGTTTTTCGGACGGGTCGGAAAATGTCCCACATACCACAACAGAGACACACTTTAGGGAAAATCACTGGAATGAAGAGCATTCGCCGCATAAAAATTCTAATCATGGTTTCAATATCGCGTCGCGCTCGTCGCACTGCTGGCTCAAAACGATTTTCCACCACCCGTACACCCACCGTCCGGAAGTTGTTTGGTCCCCAATTATTTCAACCTGTGGAGCAGCAGCACATTTCCGATGCTGTCGATTTGAAGGTTTTGCACGGTGATTTTTTTTTGGTTTCCCGCCATCGCGTGTCTTCTATCTGAATGGCGAACGGTTTGCCGCTGTGTTGCGTTCTGTGCGTGTTGTTTGTTTTTAAGACAATTTAGTGGGGGAACGTGGTTGGCGATAGATATTAGATGATTATCTGAGTATATTGGACTACACTTGGGAATTAATTGAATAACCGAAATGCTTAATATAAAAATCTAAATTTCACAAAACGTTGTTTTCTATGCTGTGACTAACGTCATGATTCAAATTCCAGGACGCTTCGAAACCCGGACACTTTATCTTGTTTTATCAATTATTTGGATATAAGTTCGCATTATGAGTGTCAAAACTGTGTTATACATCAACTTTCATTTAAAGTTTGTTTGAACGCTGTAGTTGCCAAAACAATTAAATAAAATAAAATTATAAGTTTATCAAAAATGCGAAACATTTCACTTGAAATATTTCATAGGCGTTCAAAGCACCGGGAGGGCAAAGCAGTAATTAATGGTTTCGATTTCCTTAAATTCTAGCAAATTTTTATATAAACTATCGATTGTTTTGATGTTAACAGCTTATTTGAGACCTGAAGAATGCCATTCACTTACATTTCTGTCCAAATTTGTGCGATTCATAAACAAAATCGAGTGTCCGGAATTCGAAGCAAAAGTGTCCGGATTTCGAATCAGCTTTTATCAGTGTTCGGGATTCGAAGCACAACCAGTCATTTAATTTTAAAATTTTAATTTTATTTTAAATTTCTAAAATATTTCTACATTTCCAACTTATTACATGATTTTTTGCCAGCTATAACAAAAATGTTATGCTACTAATTGTCCGGATTTCGAATCATGACGTTATTTTGTGCCCAATGGGCATTTGGGTTAAATTCACTGCGACCACCTGAGAAGGCCATCTTTTGTGATGTACCCTGGTTACTGTCCATACTACAAATTACTCGTATCCATGGGATCGGAAGACGAGGGGCTATTTTGCAGACATGATTTATCCCAAATCGGCGCAATGCAGTCGATGAACTGTATGACCTTCTTGGGATGGGTGTGGCGATCCAAAGAACCGCAACCTTCGAGACACTGCAGAGTAAGCTCCGCAAAAGCAGAGTAAATGTGCCGAGCTTTCTAGCTCAGTTGAGCATGAGCATGAGCATGAGCATGGTTGACTGACAATGAGCTGCTACTCCGTTATTGACAGATCAGCTGAAGTTAAACAATGAATCAAAAATGATCAGTGGGAGCCAACCATCCGTTCACTGTTTAACCTCTGAAGATCCCTACTTTATTAGTCAATACCGGCGCCCTCCCAAAAAGCCTGCAGTTCAACGAAAGGGAGGAATGTTAGTCCGATAGTTGAAGTTGCAGACTCATCAAGCACATAGTTTTTCGCTATATACTTGTTGATACCGCATTAGACCGTTGAATTCACAGCATCTCCTTCAAGCATCACGTGATTAATTTTTTTTTGGTTAGTAGGATAAGGTATTGGCTTTTCGATGCCTCCCGAGCTACGACGCTATGGGGAGGACTTTCATAACAGACCCGTCGGCGAGCCTTCCGAGCAACGATGCTATGGGAAGGTCTTTCTGGTTAACACAAATCACTCACAATTATCTCACTCCACTATTAATTAATCCAAAATGTCAGTGCGTCTTTCGATCATTATATAGAAATGGCTTTTTCACAGCAAAAAAATAAAACCTTATTCGAAAAATTTAAGCACAATCCACCCGACGCCGTGCCTTCCGATCAACGATGATATAGGAAGGGCTTTGAAAATCACAAAACAATTAATTAAGTTTACAAAAGCACAAAAAAACACCAATTACTCAACGAAAAAGACAAAAATAATTCAGTAAGGCAAGCGCGTGGCCTCACCGCCCGCAATCGACTGAAGCACTAAACACAATTAACACCCAGTTACTTTGGAACACAATTAATACGACAAACTCAACCGGCGGCGTGCCCTCCGATCAACGATGATAAAGGAAGGACTGATATTATTATTACTAGCAAGAAACACACACAATTCACGACAAAAGGCACACAAAAAAAATCACTTTTCACTGCGAATATTTTTTACGACCACGCACTCCCTTTACAAATTATGTACTAACCACATACGAACAGCGACACAAAAGCACACCAAAAAATTAACCTTAATAATCACGACTTTGCGTCCCTACTTCCAGCGCACCAATCTGTGACGAGCTTTCTAGCTCAGTTAAACAAAAACGACAGAGGTTGTTAGGCCACATGCCGATTTTGTGCAGGTGATATCTAGCAGGACAATGTCCTGTTAGAAGCCCTGCGAGTTTCTTGGAAATTGAAGGACTTGGAGTGATAAAAGTTTTAGCTTATCTCAATCCACGCATCTCGCCCCAGATTGAAGCGATTTATGATTGTCCCCAATTAATTATTTCTTGCATCACGGCACTTTTTGAGATTGCTGTGACTTTAAAATTAAGCTTATGGACACAGTAAACTGGGTGAGCAAAGGTTTTATACAGCGATTCCTCACGAAAACAGCACGATTCGAATAAAAATGCAGATATTTTGTTTGGGCATTATGATGACCAATGCCGTGTTAGGATGATCAAAAACTAAATCAATCCACCTATGTGATTTGATCGGTCTGGACACAAATTTCATTTTCATCCAGAAACCACGAGAATGCTTTAAGAGGGGGGGGGGGGGTCCCTTACGGATGTGCGACAAAAGGTCGAAAGACATAAGGTCGAATGGACAAAAGGTGGAAAGACATAAGGTCGAATGGACAAAACGTCGAAAGGGCAAAAAGTCGAAGGTGAAAAAATGAAACAAATAATTATAATTATAAACTTCTTAAAAATTCTTGGAAAAAATATTTTCTTGTATTCAAATTTGATTTTTTAATTGTGAATTTATCCTTGGTTTATTGGTTTAGTAACGATTTCCAACCTGTTTCCAAACCTTGTTTTGAAAATAGCTCTTTCAAATATGAGCAGATCCTCAAAAAAAAATATTTTTTAAGTTTTTATTTTTTAAAACAACCAATTCTTTATTGGCAAACTATTTTTGTGAGTTTTTCCATTCTTTCAAACATGAGCTGTTCTTCCAAAAAAAAGTTCGTATAAAAAAATCGATCGTATTTATTTATATTTTTTAAGATATCCCTCTTAACCTAACTAACTTTCAAAAAGTCTCCAACAATCCGGGGGCAAGTTTTTATTCAAAAGACCTCTAAATTTTTAAGAATATAGAAGTAAAATTAAAGAAAAACTTTCAAATCACCTTTCCATAGCTGCTTTCCAATAATTGTGTATCACATCAAAAGGTTCGTTTTGTAAACTTTTTTTTTTTTAATTCGACCTTTTGTCCTTTCGACGATTAGTCCATTCGACCTTTTGTCCACTTTCGGCCTTTTGTCCATTTGACCTTATGTCTTTCGACCTTTTGTCATGTTTTTTTTATTTTTACTTAAGATCCGGAATTAAAAAGTACACAAATATCGCTGAAGTGGTTATTACTCGAGACAGATCTTCATGTTCCGGTCACTAATCTAACATCCGGATAAATACAAAAACACATTTTTATACATAACTTTTAAGCTACTAATCGGAACTTTATGAAAATTAATTAGTATACAAGACAGCTAAAAAATTAGATTTTTGCGAAAATCGGTAAATATGACCAATTTGTGGACCATCCTAACACGGCATCGGTCAACCAAAAGGCCAACCAAAAAATAATGAGTCTAAATATTTCGCGTTAAGAAAATTTAAACAATTTTTATTCAATTATTTGACATGATATATTCAAATAACTAATACCTAAATGATCGTTGAAGATTGAATATGTCTGTCTCAATTCTGGATTTATGTTTTGATCTTATTTTTAATTACCGTGGTTTCTGGGCACATGGTTGGTCAAGAATAACTTGTTGCTGAAGATTCTTTTCCTTTTTGCCTTTCTTACTAAAGAAAGGTATAGGTTTTACTTTAAGCCAGGACGTCATTTCCAGCTTCGTAAATATGTCGATTCAGCATGAATTTTAAACCAAAAAATCGCTAAAAAATCACACTGCATCGATTTTCGACGCTCTATCGATTCACCTTGATAGAACTCGTCTATCTCGAACCCTCGAATTTTGAGAAAATAAATTCCGTGGAGGTCGAGTGATGTTCGTATGTGGTAAAATTTTGCAAAATTTTGTGTCGCGCCGTTCTCAGCTCCCATAAATCCGATTTCGATTCTCCAAAATGCAGATGAAAGCTAGTGTGCTGAACCTGGGCGAGTTGCCGCGCAAATTTCGAATTATCCATCTGTTTTCGGATGCGGCCAGACTTTTCCAGAAAATACACAGTTTCCAAATGAAAACAAGGTCCAATTTTTTCATTTTCATATCTTTTATTTATCTCAAAAATTGCATTTTTCGAGCTCTACAACCTCCCAAATTTTCATCCAGATTCATAATATGGTTCTGGAGTTAGAGCCGTTTGATTGACCTACCATAAGAAACAAAATCCCTAAAAAAAGGTAAAAGCCCACCTGGTGACCTTCGCCAACATTTTTCATTTCTGATTTTATTCGAAATTTCTTGCTACATTCATAGTACAGACCATGAGTGAGCATCTGAAACAAATTTGACATCGATCGGCAATCCCGATCAATTTTTAGAACGATTTACTTTTTGCCTTTCTTACTAAAGAAAGGTATAGGTTTTACTTTAAGCCAGGACGTCATTTCCAGCTTCGTAAATATGTCGATTCAGCATGAATTTTAAACCGAAAAATCGCTAAAAAAATTACACTGCATCGATTTTCGTCGCCTCGTCGCCAAGTTGTCAAGTTGAGCTTCGAATACTGGCGCGAGAATGCTGGCGCATATGTTTCGGCTCGACTTATACTCGTTCGTAGTAGCTTGTCTACCGATGTTTCCTTCAACATGTAAGATATCGTAGCTTTTCGGTTTTTTTTGCTCTGTCCGTTTTTACATAACTGTCCAATGTTAATGCAAAAACTTTTTTGACATAGGACATTCATCCGGGTACAATCAATTTGTTTCCCGTGTGCTCCTAAAATCGCCTTTAAGTAGGCTTCATTTGTCGTGTCGTTTTATTAAACAGAGTTCATTGGATTCCAATAGGAGCTTTCGAAGCTTCTAAGCTTTATATCGTTTTCAAAGTTTTCAATGCTCGCGACGCCAATGGCTATCTACCTAAGGTATTGCGATTGAGTGTGTAGTGGTGCGGTTGTAAAAATATCTATCTCTGACTCTCTCACTTTCGTAGACGCTGAATGGCAAGCTTCCCACTGTGCGGTTAACTCGGTTTTGCTTTGCGCCTGCTTTGTTCGGTTTTGGGCTCGTACCAAAACTAGAAAACCAAAACCGCGGTGTGTGTCGTCACTTGCGCATTGGAAGCTAAGAATTTGTACGATTAAAAATATTCGATAGGTGAAAATTGTGTTTTCAATTTCTTTTAGAAAACACATCATTAATAATACCTTGCTTTCATCATAAGATTTTTTGTATCAAGTCGATGTTGTGAATTGAGAGAAGTTATATTCTTTAGTAAGAAAGGCTCTATCTCACCCCTGGTGGGATTAAATCGGGTTTTTATGCAACTCAACTAAAGTTAGGAGCAAAGAAAGCAAGAACCCACAACAAATGATTGAATTGCCGAAGATGAATTTAAGTGATGTTTACAGCAAAATAGGTTTGATACTTTTTTTTTGTAAAATATTTGATGTATTGTTTTTGTTATGAACTCAATCTTGGAACAGCAAATATTTTTTCAGGTTATTGAAATTATATTCGAAATACATTCTGAACCTTGAGTTACATTTTTCTTGCATTTTAACTTTATGTATTTGTTGCAATGTCTACAACTTTTCGGGGTCATTGCCTATGACCAAATAAGCCATTTTGTGTCGTTGGTTCCCTCATACAAGTCTTTATACAATTTAAAGACAGGTGCATTCGGTAAAGTTTTAGGAATTGATGAAGTCTAATAAAAAATGGTATCCAGAAAAAAGATAAATGGAATAAAATGAATTTCCGAAAAAAATCAATTTTCAAAAATACAATTTTGATTTTTTTAACTTTTTTGTTATGGTTTAAGAGACAACTTTTGAGCTATAGAAAAGCATGGACAAAAATTAGCGACTAGTTATACATTTTCGAAAGAAAATAGTTTTTTTTTTGGAATCATTTTCTGGACTTGTTGTAACTTTTCTTGAAGTATGTTTTTAATGTAAAATTTAATATGCAATCGAAAATTACTTAGCAGACTTTTTAATAATGAGCACATTTTTCAGGATATAGCTGTTAAGAGTTTAATTTTGACTGTAAAATTACAGATTTATTTATTTTTTAATAGTGTCCTTGATTGTCCGTTCCTGAAAAAAATCTTTTCGAAATTTTGAGAAAACTCACTAACAAATATTCGACATCTGGTTGCTGAAATACAGCGAATAAAAGAAAAAGAAATAAGAAAATTGAAGTTTGTTAAGTTTCATCCAAACAGCCTTTTTTATCTGGCAACAATATATGGAAAAAATATTTAACATTATTTAAAATATTTGACATTATATAAAAGCTAATTTAGATTAACAATGTTAAAAACAAATTAGCTCGGTGGCAAAATTTTTGTCCATGTTTTTTTATGACTAAAAAGTTGCGGTTTTTTGTGCCATAAAACATTTCAGAAAATTTCAAAAATAAAATTTATGGGTTTAGGGATGTTGATTTTTTGTGAAAAAAAAGTTCCATGTTCCATGTTCCCTGTTTTCTGAAAAATTCTCTTCAATTCCTATAACTTTGCCGAAGACACCAAACCGATTATAAAATTTATTCAAAAGTAACAGATTTTAATTGTATGACTTCTTTGGTCATATGGAAGGCCCCCAAAAAGATTGAGCCAGTTCTTAAAATATAAATAAAATCCATCTCCGGTTTTAGCTCCATTGTTGAACAAATTGTCAGTTATGCACTAATTTAACTAGAGATTTAGAGTGAAAATACGAGAACATTTACAGCACTGTTCAAAAGTGTGTGACATTCAGCCGGACTCTAAGATGACAGTTTTCGTGAGTTGCGCGTAATCACCGACAGATGGCCAGAGGGTTGCACGAAGTAGCAATTTAATTTCTTTTTAGCCAGGTTTTTCAAAGTTAAAATAACGTTTGATTTCATATTCATGCAAAACAAGGACTTGATTAACTCGATATTTATTCAAGAAGGGAATCAAATCTAGCCTTAAAAAGAGATTGAGCGTGTGTTGTGAAGTGGTTTGGCCGATTTTAGTCAACAACGGAAACATCACAATAAATCCTAAACCAAAATCACACGACGCCAACGTCAGCTTATCGACCAGTTCAAAATTTGAATCAATTTCCTATCATTTTGATTGAATCTGTTTTCCTTCCCGCCACTGCTTGAAAAGTTTTGCCATCGCACCGCCGGTACTGCTCCTCCGCTCACGGTCGGAAAATCAATTACTCTCGACACAAAGTATCATGCGATCGAGTGAACAACCGGAACCTCTGCCGGTTTTGATCATAAATTTTCCCCGCATCATCGGTGCCGTCGTCGTCGTCGTCGTTCCGGTTCCGGGCCCAGGCCAGACCAAAAGCATGCCACCGTCGAGGAACTCTTCCCCCTTTTTGGCCGTAATCATCCGCCATAACTCATCTGTCGAGGCTGGGGATCGGGGGGCTCGGAGAGATTTAGTTGCGAATTTGAATTTGAAAACCACCGGAAAGCCAACTCCTGGTGGCGAATCCTGGCCAAAAGACGAGAGTCCTGCTCATCGAATCGGTGTCTTCGAAATGGGATGAATTATGGAGCATTCGACTCGAGAAGGAAGTGCTAGGGTGTCGGTGTTTGTGTTTGTGGCTGTTTGGGACACACCGCTCTTGGGAGCACTTTGCGGAATCGGATGCGCCAAGTGTGACCTTGCAGCGTGTGGATTTGTGTGTCTGTTGTGCGAAACGGTTGGTGCAATAATTTTCAATGAAAGAAAGGGTAAAGTTTTCCTACTGACAATTTCTTTAAATCAAAAATACCTCACACCTAGATGTGCTCCCAAAGTGATTCATCCAAATCAACCAAATCTGTCAGTTAAAAATTTCACGAAATAAACAAAAATGCTGGAATAGCACCAAATACTATTAAAATTTATTATACTTATTTTTTCACTTGATGTTGATTGATATTTATACAAGAAATTCCGAACGAATCATTCATAACTGCGTAATCTTACTTGTATTTTTTTCTATTAGGCAACAGTTAAGATATATTTGTAAACACTAACGTCATAATAAATTAAAATGTTCAACAAAAACACATTGCGACATTCTTAAAATGCTCTAATTAGGCAGCGTTAACCTACGCAATAAAATGAAAAGTCCTGCTTGCTACACCTAACGACCGACTAAGCTAAGCTTTTATCATTACTTTGCGTAACACCACCACTTCCATTCGAACCACTCATGGAGAAAATCTGGTTATCGTACGCGAAGGAAGGAGACACGTTCTTGGATTTGAGATTTCGCAGATTGAACGAATTTCCACCAGCATCAGCAGGTTTCTCCAATTTGTAGTCAGATTCTGGAGTTAGAAGCTAAAAAATAAATTGCAAATTAAAGTCTGCCTAAAGATTAACGAAGAATTTGTAGTTACCGGTCGGTTCAAGTTGTGCTCGACCACGTCGCCTCCCAGCAGCTCATCTTCCGGCGTCATCCGAATCGGGAGGAACTTGTTGATGATCCACAGCAGCAAATACGTGGCGAAGAATCCCCAAACGCTCAAGCACACCACTGACAGCGCTTGAATCCCGAGCAGATCCCATCCGCCACCCTTGAACAGTCCAGTTCTTCCGTTGGTCAACTCCAGCGGAACGGGATTGCTGGCAAACAACCCTACCGCCAGAACGCTCCAAATGCCGGCAACTCCGTGCACGGCAACCGCTCCAACCGGATCGTCAATGCGTAGCTTGTCCAACAACGGAACGCTCAGGCAACACAACGCCGCTCCGATCACCCCGATCACGATCGCCTCCCACGAATGGTACAGCGAACATCCGGCCGTAACGGACACCATCGAGCCCAGGATGGCGTTGATCAGGTCCACCATGTCCAGCCGGCCCTTGTTGCGACCCATCGAGTACCTGCAAGATAAGATCCTCAAGTCATGATCCTCAACCTTCAAGGTTTAACCCAACTTACAAAATCCCAAACGTCCCACCGCCAAACGACCCCATCAGCGTCGTGACGGCCGCCCGCGCCGCATAGATCCACTTGGCGCCGGTAATTCCGTACGTACTGCCCGAATTGAACCCCAACCAACCCCACCACAGCACAAACAGGGCCAGGCACACGTTGACCGGGTTGCCCAGCGGCGGGGGATCCGCGCCCTTGTCGTAGCGACCCAGCCGGGGTCCCAGCAGCAGGACGGCGGCCAACGCGGATGAACCACCGACCAGGTGGACCGGACCGCTGCCGGCGATGTCAACCACGCCAAGTTGGTACAGGAAGCCGTGCTCGCCCCAAACCCACCCAGCCGAGATGCTGTACACGATCGTGTTCAGGAACGAGTACAGGCAGTACGCTTTGAGGTTGAACCTGGGGAAGGGATTTGGGAACTCAATTAGCAAGTTTTAAAAATAAATCTCAGTCATTTTTGAATTGTTGGTTCTAATAAGTACTAATAAGCACTTTTTGTCTATGATCAAGACAAGTCTACAGAAACTTGAAATTTTTTAACAAGTTGGTGCTAACGATGTGATAGACAATTCAAAGAGCGTTGTACTAGGTTATTACTAAATTTTGCTGATTGGTGTTAATCGACCATTTTTAATTCAATAATTTGCATAGGTTTAACTCCTAATGGATAATTTATTACTAGTAGGATGATAATATAACGCAATTAAAAAAAAGTGATCTCACTAAGAGAAAACGTATAGCTATAAATTTCAAATAAATGCTTATGGCATAATTGTCTCACATATTTAAAAAATGAGATTTAAAATCAGAAAGAATATTTTTATTTAAAAAATATGAACAAAAACAACCGGAATCAATTTATTGTTCTAAAAACCGCAACTATAAAATTGCTTATGCACTGCACTGATGACAATAAAAAAAGTCATCAGTAGGGTTAGTAAAATTTCACGATTTCGCGGACAGTGTGAAATCCGTGAAATTTTATGTTTGTGTGAAACTGTAACAATTTTTCTCAAAATATTTTATCAAACTCAAATAGGAATAAAAATAATCTTAAGAACTACTGTAGAATAAAGCGAGTACATAAACTCGTTCAGGTTACTGAATTTTGATTTCGTAGACTGTGTGAAATTCTTGAAATTTATTATTTTTTCCTAATAGTTTTTTTCATATAAGATCATAATAAATATTTCAACCATAAAGACTATTTAAGTAAATTTAATTAGTTATCAACTGAAAAGCTTGATACCATTAGAAGAATTAATCAGATTTTGAAGTTGTTTTAGGAACTCAGTAAATTTTAAGGATTTAAAAGAATCAAGCTTTGTTTTATTCAAAATAAAATAAATAAAAATAAAAATCTTTCAAATAACCTTTGAAAAACATTTCAGATTTTTTCTGAGTCCTGTTTAATTTTAACGCAATTTGATTATTTGGGTGGACGATTCTCGTGAAAGTATATATATTTAGGTGGGTTTTGATATTTAATTTAATTTTGAATAATTTTTTTGATTTCGTTGCAAATAACATTATTTTTGTGTATTGATTTTAGATTTAGTTTTTGAAAAGAGAGATGAAAACCTTAAAAATTATTTCGAATGGGCTAAATGTCGCAGAATATTCAAACAGTTTTACTCATTCTGGCTGGACAAGATTATTAAATCTTGCTTCGATATGAAATTTAATAAAATGTAAACTGATAAAACGTCGAATATTAAAAAAGCAGTTCAATAAATGAGAAAACGCATGCCCTACATTTTGTTTCAAAATATAAGTAGATTCAAAATATCCATAAATCAGGTGGAAACTCTTTTGAAAATTAGGAGATTTTTTTTGTGTCACGTTAAAATTTAGTGAAGATTTTTTTTTTTGTAATTTAAGAATAATGTGTAATCAAGAATAAAAAGTAGTTTCTGTGATTAAAACATAGGATTTTCAGAGTTATTTTAACATTTTTCACGTTCCGCGAAATTTGCGTGAAATGCCTAGTCATCAGGGAAACCCCCTGATTAGATATCTTAGGCAAAAATAATAAACTTTGAAAATTATGAGCGATATCTGTTGAGGGTTAAGGGTCGCTATCGTCGCTATAGTCTTCTTTAAATCGTTGATAACTCGTCAAGGTTAACTCGTATTACCATTTAAAGTAAATTTTCATAAATTTCATCATATTTTGCATCAGAATGACCCTATGACATTTTAATTTTTAGTGCATTGCTACACAGAAAACAACAATTCCCGAAATCGTGAATTCTGTTAATGAATTTTAGAATCACAAAGGAATTTATTCGTGAGTATGGTGCATTTGCATCATAAACGTGAATATATTCCTTGGTTGTTCACAAATTCATGATTTCGAGAATTGACATTCTTCCGTGTAAAAAGACGGGGTTGCACCGACAACTTTTCGATTTGCGTGAAACTTTGTCCTATGGGGTAACTTTTGTACCTGTTATCGAATCCGAGGTCAGTTTTTTTTTATATCTCCCCAAGTAACATTTTTTCCAGGAGTTCTACAAGAGCTCTTCAAGATAGCTACAGCATAGCAGTTTGGACCGCGGTAGGATAAAACTCTCTTCAAGTACTCTTCCAAACTCCTGAAGAAGTTTTGAAGAGATTTTATCCTACCGCGGTCCAAACTGCTATGCTGTAGCTATCTTGAAGAGCTCTTGTAGAACTCCTGGAAAAAAATGTTACTTGGGTCGTTACGGAGGGGCGAGACGACCCTTTCAATTTTTAAACATGCCAAAAAAGAGGTGTTTTTCAATAATTTTGCAGTCTGTGACGAGGTAGAAATTTGGTGTCATAAGGACTTTTATATTAAATCGGACGCCCGATTTGATGGCGTCGAAATTCCGTAAAAACGTACATTTGGAACACGTCATCTTAAGGGAATTTTAATGTACATTTCGAATTTACACTTACCCTTCATTTTTCCGTTTAGAACACAGTTTTTCATTTTAAGATTTCGTGTTTGGCTTACCCTTGAAAAAATGACCTTTTTAAACAAAATAGGGAAAGTCGAATAAAGCAAGACAAACTTCAAACATTGATATTTTTAATTTTTTAAGGTTCTTTCAATGCTTTTTGAAGATCAAAAATTCATTGAAAACGGTTTTTGGAAAAATTTTAGATTGAAACCCACCTAGAGGCGGGATTGTGTTGTTGAGGGTTAAATTCAAAATAAATAGATCAAATACTGGCTGATAAAAAAAAAGTTGATAAAACCTGTCAAAGTTTTAGTTAGAAAAATAGCTTTTCATATCACATGGATACCACTAGATTTCTTCCAGAATTATAGAACAAGGTACTGTAGTTGTAGTTGATAACTATTAATTCTAGAGTAAATTTTCAAAATAACCTATGAGTCAGGAGATACACCTTTTTGAAAATGTAATCATCTTATAGAGTGCTTATTATTAGTTAAGGCGATTCTGGCTATAGAATTGTCTATCAGATTGTATCGATTGTTTAAACGTGAGAAATAAAATTAAAACATTCATTTATGGTTTATTTTTCATGTAAGAGATATACGATAATTTCTATGAATAAATTATTTGCATAATAATTAATACATCATAATTAAAACAAATCATGGCAATATCTAATGAAAATGATGTTTAAACAAAGATAACAGCCAAACATTTTTTCTCAGATGAAAGCTCAATTAGTTCAGATTAAAACCCCGGCGGTGGCCTTCAAACACCTGACCTATCAAAACGAATTTGCATTCCAGTATCGGAAGTGTAGAATCGTACCTTGTCTAATCGAGCCGGCCAACGACGACACTCTAATAAATAACAGTAATAACAGCAATTATTGCCTTCGCCCGCCTCCGATCTAAACTCGCTACTCTTGAAAAGCCCCGCTATAGTCACTGACTACGCGCGCGTTACGTTACGACCTGGGCGCGCGGGAAGTTGCAGGTAGTTCACCTCTGATGTCTGGGGATGCACCTGCAAGTGCATCAACCGCAGTTCAATCTCTCACTGTCGCTCGCCGTAGACTGGGGGCGAGCTTAAACGTGCCATTTCGTGAAATATTCTAATCGCATTCCGAGTGGCTTCACATCGGCCAGAGAACGTAGACTAAATGTTTATCGAGCCAGGCAGTGATGGATCGGTTCTGCGAAAAGCCGAACATTAAATGGAATGTTATTGTGTGATCCATTTTGCGAGAAGAGAGGTGGTGCATTTAAGCATTCCTACTTGAAACAATACATTTCAATGCTGTCTCTTGGCATCAAAGGTGCAAGTTGATGCATTCAAAGCAAGTTTGACGAACAATAGCAATCGTGTTTTAGTACAAATTTTCGTACATTAAAAGCTAATTATGAATTTTCCAAAATGGGCAAACAAAGAAAACTATTAGACTCATGTCTGCTGAGTAAACTAAAAATTTAAGTTTATGTTAAGATAAAAAATATACCTCTGTCATGAATCGTAAACCATCACTTGTATATGAGAAAAAAAATATTTTTTGTATGCATTAAGGGGTTGGTTCCGGTGAGTGTACTGAGCCCTTTGAAATTTATGAGATTCACCGCAAAATGTATTTTTTTTTCAAAAATGACGTTTTATAGGCATTTTGACCACTAGTGAAATTATTTTTAACTTAAAACATGTTTCAGCTTTACTTGGCCCAATTAATTTTGCCAGAACTACACTTACTAGTTTTACAAGGTTATTTCAAATAAATGTTTGATTTAGGGAAAAAAATGCATAGAAGCTGAGAAATTTGGTGTTTGAAACATTTTTTGATGTCAAATATTGCCGAAACGTTTATTTAGAGTCTTTATAACAATGTTTATGTAAAATATTACGGTTTTGTGTGTAATGTTTTTGTTTTCAGTAACTGTACCAACAAAAAAAAACTTTTTAAAAAACATCACAATTTTAATGTGATGCTAAGTGATGTGATGTTAAGTGTTGTTAATTTAAATATATTTTAAATATTTTGAATTATAGTGAATTTTCGATGCATGCAAAATAATTTTTTTAAAGCAAGCAAGCAAACAGTTTTGCTGTATAATGCATTTTAGATATTTTGTTTGCGTTGAGATGTTGAAATTGTGGCTTGTTATTCAAATGTTAATATTTTCATTCAATCTAATCTAATCTAATCGAACACAAGCGCAGCCAGTCCGAAGGAAGCATCCGGGAAGAACTTATGGTTAGATTACGCCTCAAGTTCTTTCTTGTCATTATTAATGATTGCAGTACTTTCGAGAACCCCCGAAATGTATTACACTCACTAGAGCGGCCCGGCCTACTGCGTTGCATTAACCGCAAGAGACAGATTCTATGAACGGAACCCACATTTCATGGAATCATCAGGGGAAGAAGAAGAAGTGAGGACATACCGTACCAACCACTTTGAGTTATTTATAGAATATGGTGTGTAGTGTGTGTAGGGGAATCGTTGGGAAAGGGTTGTATTATATAGTGAATGACATTGTGACATTATTTCACCACTACGGATTAATTCACACCCCTCGGTGGCCGAGTGGCTAGAGCATCTGACTACCAATCCAAAGGTGTGAGTTCGAATCCCACCTGATTCCATGAATTTTGAATTTTTTTTTTTGAATTAAATATACTTTATTGAATCTTTCTTATAATAATTACATTTGGTTTACATAATAAGTGGTCAGCTGTGGCTCTTCAGCTTTAGTTTGCTGTTCGTGATTTAAACACTGTTCATTTTCTTAACTTTAAAAGTATATGATTTATCATTTTTGTAACACTAGGTACAATGAGGAAAAAAATTAAGAAAACATAACCTAACCTAAAACTAACTTAATCTTACCATAAACTAAACCAATCCTTGAATCAAGGGGTATTCAGATATAGCACATTTTTCCCTGAATTTCAAACATTTTTCTTGAATCTTCTGATCCAACATTTTTACTTCTGCTAATTCATGAACCTCACTTGATCTTGTCCAGCCAGGAACATTCAAAACCATTTTGAGTACCTTGTTTTGGACACGCTGGAGCTTCAATTTATGAGTTCTAGCGCAACACTCCCAAACAGGTACTGCATACTCAATAACGGGGTAAATTATTTGTTTGTAAACTGCTAGCTTATTTTTCAAAGATAGCTTTGATTTTCTGTTAATTAAAGGATACAAACACCTGATGAGAATGCTGCACTTGTTCAATATTTTATCTACATGCTGCCGAAACAATAGTTTCGAGTCAAGTATGAGACCTAAATAGACAACTTCCTTTGACCAGGGTATTGAAACATCATTCATTTTAATCAAAACATCATCCTTTGGGACAAATCGGGCCGATTTGGAAAGTGGAAAAATGATGGTTTGAGTTTTGGCTGCATTTATGCGAATTTTCCAGTCGCCAAAGTATTCGGAAAGAACGTCAAGACCCTTCTGAAGACGGCCAACTAAATATCTGGTTATTTTACCCTTATAAATAACGGCAGTGTCATCAGCAAAAAGTGACAACACACCATTACCAGGAAGAGTAGGCAAATCAGATGTAAAAATATTGTACAGAAGTGGGCCAAGAATACTTCCTTGGGAACCCCAGCATCAATGTTGAATAATCCAGAAGCAATCCCATTCAGAAAAACCCTGAACGATCTCTCCGAAAGATAGTGCTGGATAATTTTGATAAGATACATTGGAAAACCGTATAAATACAGTTTATGTATCAAACCATCATGCCAAACATTGTCAAAAGCCTTCTCAACATCCAACAAAGCCATAGCAGTTGATTTAGACTCAAGCTTGTTCTGCTTGATGATTTTAGTTACTCTCGTAAGCTGATGAGCAGTATTATGTCCCTTTCGGAAGCCAAACTGCTCATTCAAAATTATATTATTATCGTTGGTAAAATCCAAAAGCCTTGAATAGATGACCTTCTCAAAGAGTTTGGACAGACTACTCAAAAGACTAATGGGACGATAACTTGTTGGCGATGTTGGATCTTTTTTGAGGCTTCAAAATTGGTATGACTTTGCCCAGTTTCCAATTGGTGGGGAAGTAACCAAGTTGCAAACATTTATTGAAAATATTGGCTAGATGTTGAAAGAACTGATCACTCTGTTTTTTCAACACTAGATTAAAAATGTTATCAAAGCCTGGAGCTTTCATATTTTTTCATTTGTTTAACTGCAACTTTGACTTCCTCACCAGAAACATGGGAATCTGCAGGAAATTCAAAGGTAGAGTCATTGATTGTTGAAATACTATTGGCAACTGATGTTTCTTTACGGCTGGTCATGGAAGCGCCAAGATTATGTGAACTAACAAAATGAAGCCCAAGTGCATTTGCCTTTTCCTCGGATGTAATCAAAGGAGAATCCTCAACAATAAGAGGAGGAATAGGCTTTGGTTTGTTTTTAAGAACTTTTGAAAGTTTCCAAAATGGTTTTGAATAATTCCCAAGCTGGCTTACATGTTTTGAAAATTCTTGATTTCTGATATTGTCAAGTCGGTCTTGTATGATTTTGTTCAAATTGTTCACTGAAATCTTTTGTCATAGTCCCCAGTCCGTTGATATTGTCTCCTATAAACATTCCTAAGTCTAATCAAGTGTTTAGTATCTACGTCAATATCAGTTACCTTAAAATTAACAGGAACCTCCCGAACGTTGGCAGCCTCTGCTTGGTTGATAGCCTGCTGGATCACCTCCAGCGAACGATCAATATCGGCAGAAGTTTCCGGGTGTTGATCATAGTCGATGTTGCTGTCGACCACTTGCTGAAACTGCTGCCAGTCAACGTTGTGGTAATCTTTCCGGGTTGGTTGCCGCTGCGGA